>NW_026889803.1:25112500-25712500 GCF_033153115.1 Saccostrea echinata
TATACTATCGTAAAAACTTTGATACTATGTATAGTACACTATAGTTAGTTATTAATAGTAAACTGTCGTTAACTTCAGTGTTTTTATTCCCCCGCCATAAATGACCGTAGGCATGTAGTGTTACCCTGTTCCGTCATTCTGTCATTCCGTCATCATTGACTTTTCGTTCATTATCTCGGCAACAATTGCACACATTCAACTCATATGGATATGTCATAGGAATACGCAGCTCAAGTTTGAATTTGGTCATGGACCGATGATGTTTAACAGAGTTGTCCTTCTTGAACTTAGAAAAAATAAGAAATTTTCTGTTTTCGCTCTCTAACTTTTGTAGATATGTATGTATAAGGTTGAAATTGCATATGCAAGTATTTTACCAAAAAATACAGGTCAGGTTTGAATTTGGTCGTGGTCCGATGATTTTTGACAGAGTTATCCCTCTTGACCTTAGAAAAAATAAGAAATTTCGTATAGTTTCCGCTCTCTTACTTTTGTAGGGATGTATGTATAAGATTGGAATTGCATATGCAGGTATTTTACCGGAAAATACAGGTCAAGTTTGAATTTAGTCGTGGTTCGATAATTTTTGACAGAGTTAGATCCCCTTGAACTTAGAAAAAATAAACTTTGAACATTCCGTCATTCCGTTATCATTGACTTTTCGTTCATTATCTCGGCAACAGCTGCACACATTCAACTCAATTTGGCATATGGATATGTCATAGGAATACGAGTGTCTTAAAAAGTAAAGGCGTTGATGTATAGAGCCACTTTAATAAGGTTAACATTGTATAGTTTTTATCTTAGTTATGCCCCTTGAACTTAAAATTTTTTTTAAATTTTTTTAAAATATGGCATTTGAAATTTTGGCTGCCTGCAGGGGCATTCTTGGCGTTACAACACATCTAGGGTTTTTTGTTTGTTTGTTTGTTTGTTTGTTGTTGTTTTTTTTTTTTTTTTTTTTTTTTTTTTTTTTTTTTTTTTTTTGGTTTTGTATTTTTTGTTACGGTGTTACTTTGATTTTGATTTTTTGGTCATTTAATTGGAAAATACGTTTGTTAAATTTGTTGAACTTAGTCATTTCTATGCTAATATGGTACATTGATTTTGTTGGGGTGTTTTCAGAACAGAGAGTTTACTCAAATTTACATGTTTTGTAAAGGATATAGTGAAAAATGGGGGTATTTCGCCGACAAGAGTAATAACTAATAACTAGAGTAATAAGTAACTCTCGCAAATGCGAAATTTGTCTATTCATGTGAGAGATACCAGTGCTGTTTTGTTGAAGAAAATCCGGTTTGCTGTCACATCGACAGCTTTCCATTTGTTCTTAGTTTCAAGGAAATATCTAAATACAAGATACAAACACTTAAATTATTATCCCAATACACGATACAAACACTTAGATTATTATCCAGAACAAGATACAAACACTTAGATTATTATCCCAATACAAGATACAAACACTTAGATTATCATCCACAAGATACAAACACTTAGATTATCATCCACAAGATACAAACACTTAGATTATCATCCACAAGATACAAACACTTAGATTATTATCCCAATACTTGATACAAACACTTACATTATTATCCCAATACAAGATACAAACACTTAGATTATTATCCCAATACAAGATACAAACACTTAGATTATTTACTGAGATTTTGTGATATTATGCACCGTCTGACTTTGAGAATGCAGATTTTATCATCTATTTAAATGAAATGTGTACAAAGGTTTATCATAGGGAGGATTCAACTCATACTTGTTAAAAGTAGTGTATAATGACTGAAGAAAGAAATTTTTGAAAAAGTACTATGATTATACTTCAAATTATTTCAATTGCTTAGTACTATGAATATTAAAGATCTTTTAATTTGTGCAAAATTTTGAATGCTGCCACATTATTAAGAAAAAAAGACAACATTGATGTATAACACTATTTTTATGCAAGTATTTTTACATTCACTCTATTTGTATCGGGTGTTTTTTATTTGCTTCTTACTCTCAGTCTGATGACCAAGTTGGCTTAACTCGAAAACTTGAGCTAAATTGCATTTACAATTCATGCTATCTTTATTAATTAGTGTACTTATTTTGTAAGATGTTACGATAATTTGCATCGATTTTATTTACAGAGAGGACTTAGCAAGTTGGGGGAGTCAATAACACATACATGTATCTTATATCAAACTGCTGGAGTTGCCGAGGGAGTAAAATTTTCTTCTGATCTTTTGTAGCAATTTGTGGCTAGATGGGGAACCAAACAATTACCTGGGTCTGAAAGAAGACTGTATGGAAACTGGAGAAAAGTATGGTTGGAGATGGAATGACGCGCCGTGTTCATGGCAGAACAGAAGTACACATATTGTTTGCGAGAAACCAAACCCTAAATTTGATACTGTCTTTGGATAAGCAAGTCCGTCATTTTTTACTGGATTAAAAAAAATCGTCTAGGTTGTCAATTGTTAATCAATGCTTTAGTAAGGACTTTGTTTTCTACATCGTATTAGTTAAATTTAGTTTCACAGGGTTGGTCGCATATTTGTGGGGGAAAAAATAGTTAAAGAAATATAACATAATTAAAATTGTACTTATTTAATTGTAATTGTTGTTACGGTATCAACAAATAAATTTTTCTTCTGATTTATGATGTGTAACATTTTTGGGGGTTTACAAAATTCAACAAAATCGAGATAAGAAATTGGCAAAGTTTTCATTCTTAAAACGTCTTTGACACAAAAGAATGCACAGGGTGAAACTCTGCTATTCAGTAAACTGAAAGTCTACTGAAATCTGACTGAATGAGAGATCGGCCATTCAGTGACCTTTCAGTTACCATTCAGTAGACTGAATGGTTTAGGTTCATCCTGTGATGCATAATAATTTATCTGTATTTTTCAGTTTTGTTTTGATTTTTAGCTCTTCTGGTCAGAGACCAGAAGAGCTTATGCGATAGTAAGGTGTCCGTCGTCTGTCTGTCTGTAAACAATTTTTCAAAATGCTACTCCTCCTACAGTTTTGGTTTGATTTCAGTATAACTTGGCATACTTGTAGACTACACTAAGATACACAATTCTTTTTATCGGTTTTTGATTTCAATGTATTGCCATGGTTACTAAAAATAGAAATGTCTGTGAAATACTTTCAAACCTGCAGTTTCGGTCTGATTTCAATATAACTTTGCAAATAAGTAGACTAAACTAAGATATATAACTCGGTGTATTGTTTTTTTTTAAATTTCAATGAACGGTGTTGCCATGGTTACCAAAATTAGAAATATCTGTGAAATACTTTCAAAATGCACTCCTCCTACAGTTTGGTCTAATTTTAATATAACGTGGCATGCAAGTAGACAACACTGAGGTACATAATTGTCTTTATCGTTTTTTGATGAATGATGTTGCCATGGTAACTAAAATCGAAATTTCTTCAAAATTCTTTTAAAAGGCTACTCCTCCTAAAGGCGTCTCCATATGAGTGAAAAATTCGCGAGAGGGACGTTAAACAACAAACAAGCAAACAAACTCCTCCTACAGTTTTATTCTGATTGCAATCTTGCCACATAAAGAGACTCAATGATGGATCATTATTCTATTTAATGCTGTTGCAAAGTTTCAAGTCCAAATGCTAATTTTCTCTTCCTTTGTTATAAGTACAAACCAGTAGAGCTACAGTCTCAACAGACTTTTTTAGGATGGGTGGGTGTTTTTGGGGGTTTTTTTTTTTGTTTGTTTGCCCGAAAATTGTGAAGACATCGATATGACTTTGATAAAAGTCTTTGCTCATTCGGTGTTTTCACAACAATCAAGTTATTAGTTTTTGACATGGTAAAATAAAAAAAAATGTGAGATGGCTACCTCCTTTAAAATAAAAGAGCACGTTAAACAAAATTGGATAAAACATTTCAGAAAATCCAATGTAATTACTTTTCCTTTTGTGGAGAAGTATAAGAAAGACCCCTATAATCTCGTAATTTGAATATTTATGAGGGATTTGAGATCATGGCGCATGACTGGTCAATATTTGGCTAATGAGATAAAATGGGGAATCAGCTGATGATAGCTACACAGGAGACAAACAAGTCGGAAACTAGATCTTAATAAACGAGACACAGTAATTTCGCACTCCATGATATTTCCTTGCCTTTTCATTTTATGTTTATGGTTCTTAAAAACGAAAATAATTACAATGAAGACAGATTCAAAACCACGTTTTAGTGAGATAAAGTGTTGGGAAAATTTAATTGTTTCATTGCTTAGAACGATAGTATCAATTTTAAAATTTTCAGTTGTTTGATTGGAATAGACTGTTTTACACCCATGAATATTCAAACTTTTTTTCTGTGAAGTATTATAAATTTTGATTATGTAGAAATTAGCGCTCCGCTTGTTCAATTAAATTAGTTTGTGTTAATTAAAGTCAAAGTCCAACACTTTTATGTTAACACCCACAAAAGTACATAATAGTCTGGTTCTGGTCCATTTTCGGTTTATTTTCACAAACCACGTGCACCATATTGGTACTTGAGGTAGAAAACACACACACACACACCCTCACACACACACACACACACACACACACCATATAAAGTTGCAATTTGTGCTAATGCTACATAAAATATCAAGAGGCCAAATGTCCTACTTTTTAATGGAAGAACTGATAGCAACGTAATTTTTTTTCTAGTTGATTTGAAGACCTTCAGTTAACAATTGTATGAGCTGAATTATTACAGAGAAAAGATTCCACATTTCAAAAGATATTATTATCTTTACGTTGTGATTAGAAATGCCAATTTCACTCGGATATCTTCGTCGAGGAACTGGGACTTTAGTCAAACGAAAGTTGAGTACTCCTTAAGATATTTTTTCTCATGTCAGTTTAACTTTATATCTTTTTAAAATGCTTGTACAATATTTAAATTAAACAAACGTGTCTTATTCCAGCTAAATTAATGACTCAAGATATAGCAGTAAAATGAAAGTTGTTACTGCAAATCCAAGGCTTTATTTCTAAGAACATTGTAGAATCGTAAGTTTATTATTGTTTGATTTGCAAGATATCTGTATTTACAGTATTTATCAAACCCGTAGCAACGGTTTCAAATGTTAAAAACCCAAAATTATCTGACAAGCAAAAAAAAAGCTTATTTACTGTCCAAAACCTAGAAATTGCCAGTGCTCGACCCTTTATAACATCAAAAAGGGGGGGGGAAGGGGGGGGGAACCAGCATCTAAAGGAAAATTTACTATAGCAAATACTATACTTAGAAAAAAAGTGGGGGGGGGAGGACAGACCCCCCCCAACTTTCTACGGGCGTGTTTATTTTCCTAGACTATGTAAGCATTTTGTCTTGCAGATCTACTTAAAACATTGAAGCAATATATTTCTGTTTCTAGTTGATCATGTTGATGAATTGTTTTCCCTAAAATCAAGACAGATGAACCGTTATAATTTCTTTCAAGAAATCAAATTTCTTTTCTATGTCCAAAATACCCTAATCTAACAGAGGGTTTAAGTTATCTGCATTTCGTTCTTTGGCGTAATAAGGCAATCAAAATGTATGTAATACATAAAATATGTCAGTTTAGATCGCGCCTGGTTAAAGAAGTATTGGCATCGGATAAAAAAAGGCTGCCTGTGTCAGTAACTAATTACAGCCTTATTCCAGTTCTTCTATTCCCCAAATCTCATGAATACACATTTTGCTTATTTATAATTCAACTTGTCGCGAGTCCGTATGAGTATACCATCATCCGGGCAACTACGAGGACAGCAGAACATTGACACAAATGGTTCGGTTACGACAGGCAGCAATGTTTCAAAGCGATCTTGAACTCTCTTTGTGTGTTTTTAATCATATAAGATCTATAGTGTTTAAAAATAATTAAGTCCCATTATCTGCAAATGTGTTAAAAAGAGAACAATGTCAAAACTTTCGTATTTCTTCATCTACGTGAAGAGGATGATGATGTCGCCTTCTTAGAAAAGGGAATAATTCTTATACGGAATTTTCCTGTTGCAATTCGAAATGGCTCCTGGCGGTACTGCACTTGTTGATGGAGTAGCGATTGTCGAGAAGACAAAACAGGCTGTTGAGAGGGAGAGATGGGAGAAGAAAATTGAATTCCTTTTAGCAGTTGTGGGATTTGCCGTCGATTTGGGAAATGTCTGGAGATTTCCTTATATCTGCTTTAAAAATGGTGGAGGTGGGTATTTATGTTACACGTATTATAATCAATTTCAAACATACAACATCTTTATTTAATTCATTATCGAAAAAGTTTTCTAAACTTTTTTTCCTTTGAATGTTAAAATTGAAGCTAGACTACATTCAAAATATTGTGGTCACTTAATCATATACATACTAGTCAGTGTTTCAAAATTGGAAATCGAAATCATATGATCAATATTCTCTGCTCTGTTTTTACTGAAAATATATCAAATGACTATAAAAAGTGAGGGGTGCACATCTGGTTTTATAAATCTAAGCAGATCTAAGATGTTTGATTACAATTAAAATTGTCGAATCTTTAGCAGACTAGGTGAAAATAACGAACAGTGATCGATTTAAAAAAACCTACAAACAATAGGAAAATTCAAGGGGCACCAACCATTGTCAGAGTCTGTGCCCCTTGCAGACTCTTTTTATAATGGGTGCCGTGACAGCAACTATGGAATCATTTATCTTTTCAATTTTCATAGAAGGATATATAACGAGCGACAAGTATCCTCGAGGACAAACTGTCCTCCAGCAGAGATACATGCTTGGCGAGGGAAAGGAAGTGCTTTTCTGACAGCAACAAGAAGCTGTAGGTGAATAGCAAAGGTTTCTATTATAAGCAATCCCCCACCTTTTTTTCTTTCTAAATCTTGGTACAGTTTCCTTCATTAAATGTTTTTCATATTATTTGAAGGTACCAGTTTTAAAATCATTCTCTTCAAAATCAACGTAATTTAATGTAAAATAATGCAGTCTAACGATATTGCTGATATTACACTAAGATTGAGGGGGACCTTAAAATAAAGTGTGAAAGAGAAGGATAGGTTAAGTATTTGTTTGTGTTTTTGTATGAAATAGAGGCTTTGTAAAACTAATTACGGAGATTTTTAAAATTGGGCTTTATTTTTAAATTCAAACATATCTATTAAAAACCAGTCACGGTAGCCTAGTGGTAGGGCGTGATCGGGAAGCCCAGGTCTTGTTTGCCGCGCCTCGTCAATCCTAAGATATTAACGTAAACAAAGGTAATGACTGTTCGTTCGCCACGCGCCCGGCATTAAACGCCTAGGCCAGGATCAGGGGGTCGTTACATAAAGGGTACTTAAGTCTAAGGTCATGCTTAAGTTAGACTTAAGTACAGTCTTAAACTTAAGACCGTAACTAGAAGCGTGCTAAGATTTGACAATCTTAGCAAAACTTATGCGGCCTGTAGAGGTGACAAGTATGTCTTAACTTTTTAAAACACATACAGTGTATTTAGAACTATATAAGGTTGACTTACTATGTTAAAACATTCCTCTATTAATATTATGCATTAAAAAATAATTTTCTCTATTTAATCTACTTGTATAAGAGTTTTAGTTTTTCGTCCGGGGGGGGGGGGGTATATATCACTTATTCCAATATCACTCTCTATCATCATCTCTCTGACATACATGTAAATGGAAAATATAAATTTTGGGATACGTTTGCAATATTAGTGGGACCTAGGTTATAAACACTAATCATTATAAGTAAGTTGTTTACAGTAATCATGAATTTGTTTGTTCACCGTGAAAAAAATGAGATGAAATGATTTTAAAAATTGTAGGTGAAGTAAAGGATGATGAGTAGAAAATTAATAAAGATTTTCTGTAAATTCGATTGAATGTAGAACGCAACAAGGGAGGAATCAGACAGGGGTTCACTACCGTTAACACGAGAGAGAGAGAGAGAGAGAGAGAGAGAGAGAGAGAGAGAGAGAGAGAGTTGTTGATAAATTGGAGATAAACGAAAAATTGTTTTCTGAAAACAATTTTTTTCCACCCTTCATTAAGTTGTAATTAAGTATATCATAAAACGTCTGCAGTCTCTGCTTGCTGATATGGGAGGAAAAAATTCAAAGTGCCCCTTTGTTTTTTTAAACTTTTTTATTAAGAGTTTCAATTTCAAGTACGTAGACCTTCGGTTATCGTGCCATGTCTACGAGAATGACAATTTGAAAGCAAGTGAACATTTGTCAAACGGAAGAATAACAACAAACAGTAAACTGAAAACATCGCAGTCTCGAGTGATAAACAATATTCATGCATTTACAATGAACCATTAGTGCCACTTTTTGACCGTGCAATATTTGTTTTCAAATGTTCAGAATTATTTAAACAGAATTAACTTTAATTAAATACGAAATCTAATCTAACCTAGCTAAAACCGGTAGGTAAGGACGTCAACTTTAATATACATGTGATTAAAAACGTAACTAAATCATTTTTATACAAATACATATATAAATAAATTGAAAAAACTAGGATGATTAATAAAACATATTTTGAACATAAGTTTGACTTAGCTAAGACCTAGCTAAGTCCGTTTTATGTTACGTTTTAAGACATACTTAAGTAGTACTTAAGCAGGTCTTAAGATTGCACCTAAAACATACTTATGACCCTACTTAAGTCAAAAACTTAGCAAGCTTTATGTTACGACCCCCAGGTGCCCAGGTTGGTTACAGAATAACGATTAAATAATGTCAAGTGAAATATTCTATCGCCCATGTAACGATACATCCTTTTGGCAGATTGTCTGAAATTTCTGTCCATTTCTGTCAAGCGGTTAAAAAGTTCTCACTCTTACAAAAGAAGCTTTCCAAGTGGGATTCAGACTATACATATCCAGGCATAACATATAATTATATTTATCATATTCAACTGAATAAAAAAGTATAATTCAGAAACAAACTCATAAAAAAATATTGTCTGAACCAAAAAAATCACATAACTCATTTCCAATAAAAAGAAACAAAGGGGTATGGGTTTTGCTAATCTGTGTGAATTTTTCTACTCTTAATATTTGGACATTTGAATTAACAATACATTAAAGAACTTTCATTTTTTCCAAAGATACTGTATATGGGGATGAAAAATTCAAATTTATTTGGTAATGCTCAGAGAAAAACTGTGTCAGATATATTTTGATTGTCTATTTTGAAATCTGGGGCTGAGGACTATACATATAGTAATTTTCATTTATTGAGAGACCATAGAAAAATAGTTGCTTGTATCAGTGAATATTTGCTAAAATTATCAACTTGGAGTTCAGATGTGTTTAATAAATCCTTTCATTTGGATATTAAATCAATTTCTACAAAAATCCTATGAAAATTAACAAAATGAGATAAAAACTTCATGTAAATTCACACTACGAGTAAAATATAAATTGATAGAACAAAATAATACCTGTCAGAATTACATGTAATTGGTGTTTTGATAATAAAATATAGTTTAAGACTATCTGAAGACCAAGAATAATCTTTAACTTACCATCTAAGAAGGACGAATTTCTTTTTTATTATTTGGTTTTCTAAAAACGGTGAAAGTCATATATAACGTATTTTTTGATAAGTTCGAGTAAACAAAATTAAAAAGATCTTTCTATTTTGTTTTATTACTTTATCTAAAGATAGGATTTTCCTGTAAATTACACAATTCAAATCAATCACGTTTCAAAGAGATTAAAAATTTAAAACAATAACCCATTTATTTACCGACTCTACATTTAAATAACGAACAAATCTGAAGTTAATTTAACTATAGAGACGTGGGGTTATTCAAGCTAAAAATCGGTGAAAATTTTAATTTGAACGTAAATACATGTAACATATATCATGTATATTTACACTCAATCTCGTATTATTATTTTTCAAGCTCAGATACGCCATATATAGCTTTAACGCCAATTAGTTTGAGTATATATTAATACCATACTTAAAATAATACCATACTTAAAATCAGTTGTCTAATGTACTGGGTAAATGCCAACGAAATTCCAGATCAACTTATTATATATATTATATAAAGAGATTATTTCGTAATTTTCATTGGCAGAATGAACGTCACGTGATATTCGTCTTTTTGTGATATTGACGCAAAAGAGCGTCCGCGGAATACGATATTGCACGATTCACCGTTCATATGCACCAAAGTTACGTAAACGTGACATCAAAATATAAAAAGCATGTTTTTTAACCATTGTGAGGTAATGACAGCCAAGTCTGTTTGGTTAGGATTTTGTCAGATTATTCACTTTGAGTGATTATATAATTATGGACTTCAGTGAAGGTTAATATGTGGTTTAATGACCCATGTCATGTGATGTTGACCTCAGACACAGAAAATGATAGCAAGCTTGTAAGCATTTTCTGTGTCTTCGGTCAATATCATTTGAAATGGGTCCTTATAACTACATGTACATGTCGACCTATTCTGAAGTCAATAACTGTAAAGCATTATTGGTGATTAAACTATAATGAACAGGAGCAATTAATCAAGGCGTGATTATAATTTTTTTTTGGGGGGGGGGGGGTACCGACAATACGCAAGTTTCGAGATTATCTCCCTTGGTGCGCTCTTTCGTTACGGAGGGGAGTTTTGTTTCCGCGTAAGCAGGGAGGTGGGACAGTTATTTATATTGAATACATTACATCATCGGGGGATATAGTTATTATCGAATTAAGGTAAAGGCGCCAATTTTTTTCTACGAAAAAAAACGGAACAAAAGAAAATAAAAATTCGAACAAAAGAAAATATCAGTGGATAAAACATCAAACGAGGGAATAAATCTATAGGGATCTCTAATAAATCAACACGCACCTGATCATCTTAAGTCGGCATTCTGAATGACTCCTTTCTTTACAATAACTTCAAAGAGCCCAATAACTTTTTAGAAAAGGTTTGTACAGTCAAAGAAATATTTTTTTTTATGAAGACGATGACGGTTCCTTCGTTTTCAAGTATCCTAATGACAGTGAATTTTGTAAATATGTATAGAATAGCTTTACAAAGTCATCAAAATGATCACTCCTTAGCATTATCATCTTTTTATAACATCAGATGAATTTCAAAAGCCATAGCCATCGTTCTTTTATTTATGCAAGTTTGTATATATTAACAACCTGTCCCACTTCCATGATGATATAGATACTTTTTGCACCTCTATCGTAGGAGAGTTACAATCTCGAAACTCGCATATTATACTGCTTCATATTTTTCTCGATTTGGTTTTTATGTATTGCATATTTACATTTGCTTTGTTTTTCTACTGAGCAAACTGTGAAATTGAAATTGATTTGAATGTCATTTTCGTGTATACTCACGCGTAGAAATATGCACGGAGAAACTCGCGCTAAAGTGACGTCACAATGAGGTACAGAGACGTCAATAAAAATGTAAGGATATAGGGCAGCGAATAATTCAAATATCGAGTATATTTTTGGTGCTTTTGAACATGTAAAATGTAAACATAAAGAATGTTTTTAAGTTTAGTGTGAATTATTGGTGTGTAAATCACACAGACTTGCACGTAGGCATATTTTTCATGAAGCGCTAGCATGTAGCTCAAGATGGTCATTCAAAAGGTGTATATAATTTATCATCATGATAAAAAATTTAAAAAATGATTCTGAAATATCATCACCATTTGAAGTAAAAAAAAACAACATTAACAGAACAATTATTTATCCATACAGAATCAATGCTTTTTGTTTTTAAATGAACCTGAGTGATTTCTCTTAAAATAAAGTTTATTGATTTTGGAATATTATATTCAGAATAATTTTCATTAACCATTTTTTAAAATGTAAAAAAAATCAAGTGCAACAGCATAAAGTTTCAAAATTATGAATATTTGACTTTATTCTGTTGGGTTTTTTTAAATTCAAAAATACGCATACTACATTGATATGATATTATATACCAATGGAAAGCTCTCATTCTGATCTTTACCATGCAACAAAAGACATTTAGATTAGAAGTATCTAAATAGAGTTTCGTCTATATAACATCATCCAGTTGGGAATGGGCACCTGATCTTGGCCATGCCGAAAGTGAAAGTCACAGGTTTTTCGACTGAGATCTTAAAAACCCAGGTCCCATGTCATGGTAGGGGCAGGTTAAAGAATTGTCCCTGCTCAGTGGCCCAGTGTGCCTAGTTTAAGTCTAAATTTGAAGCCCTTCACAGGTATATTGTGACGTCTTTATATGAGTGATAATTCTCGAATGCGGCATAAACGGCATATAATCAATCAGTATCTATTGGAAAATTGTAACAAATGGTTTTTGGTACATAATGTCGAGATTAAGACATATGGGTGACTAATGTTATACATGTAGTTCATTTATTTTTTAAAGTCATTATTTATCTTAATGAATACCAAAGTGAATTTTGCAAAGACCATTGTATTTACAGTGATATGAAACATATTGTCTCATCGATCTTATTTGTATGACAATGACCCTACAATGTTTAAGAGAAAAAACCTTCTTATTTTTGCGTTCAGGTGCCTTCCTCATTCCTTATCTAGTCATGCTGATCTTCTGTGGGTTGCCCCTGTTTTATATGGAACTGGCTTTAGGCCAATTTCAAAGATGTGGTTGCCTAACTGTATGGAATCGAATATGCCCCGCATTTAAAGGTATGTATTCATCGTTCCCGTATGACGATGGTAACAAAATATTACCAGTACGTAAAATCAATTATTTTTAATCAAACAACATTATTATGAGTAGAATAAACATGCATATGATAGAAAGTCAAACTTTTAGTTTGTTATCACATATAAAAACAGAATGAAAATTATCAATCTTTTGTTTGAAGAACTGATATTCTTTGAAATACTAACGAGTGTGACTTTTTTCAATTGTACATGATAATGACGCAGTAAGACTCCAGATCATTACTAAAACATACATTATTTATGGTTATGATGAGCAAGAGTGCTTCTTCCAAAATTGTGAAATTCATCCCCCCCCCCCCTGGCTCAGGGGATTTGGAGTTAGGGCAGGGCTCTATACATCATATAGTGAGAATGCATTAATTTTTTTTTTGAAATCTTCAATGATTTTGAGTATTTATCACATGGTTTTGACAATGATAAGTAAGAGCGATTCTTCTTTTAATATTGTTATTGTCATGGCTCCAAGGAGTTAGGATGGGGTTCATTAGTCATATAACTTTGAAATCTTCTTGCCCCTGGTTATTAAGTAGACAGGCTAAGTGCATGGTTATAATGAGCAAGGGTGATCTTCCAAAAATAAAATTCATGGCAGGGAGTTCGGGCAGGGCTCTATGGATCATATAGTGAAAATGCATTATTTTTTTTTGAAAATCTTTGCCTTTGAGTATTTAACTGCCAGACTAAATGCATAGTTATAATGAGTAAGAGTGCTTCTTCTATTATTATGTTCCCCAAACGAAGTTTGGGAACATATTGTTTTTACTCTGTTTCTTACTATTATTATGTCGGCCCGAACGAAGTCGGGCGACATATTGCTATTGTACGCCTAAAAACGTTCTCCGGGGACTTTCTCGCAGATGGCTGGGGCATTGTTGCTGGAACTATCCATTAAAGATGATGACCAGCTGTATATATGTGGAAAAATTTTCAGTTTCAACATGGCTACCGTTGCCATGGAAACGTGCGAAAAGTGACGAATTTTGTCCGGGAGTGTTCTCTCTGGTCCCTTGATCATTCATCATGAAACTTTATAGAAATGATGATCAGTAATTGTAGTTGTGCGATTCGCATTTAAAATTTTCAAGTTGTCAATTGTTGCCACGGAAACAGAGGAAAAGTGAAAATTCCTTAACTTCGATTTTCTCAGTAACTGCTCAAGCAATCATTTTGAAACTTTAATGGATGATTCCTTGCATTGTGTCAAAGTGATTTCTATTTTTTTTTTTTTTAAAAAAAAACTGGAATTGGCCGCACACAGTTACCATAGAAACAAAACAGAGAAAAGTATTATGCTCATATATGTTCTCAAAGGTGACTTGGACAATCTTGATGAAACTTTACAGAAATTATAATTAGAAACTCTAGGTGTGCAGTCCACATTCAATCTTTTCTAAATTCCTACCGTTGCCATGGAAACGGACGAAAAGTAAAAATTCTTTAATTTCTATTTTTCTAAGTAAGTACGCAAAACAATCTTTTGGAAACTTTAAAGGTTTATTCCTTCCACTAGTTCAAATTGTTTTCCGCAAAAAAATTGGAGCAGGCCCATCGCTTCAGCCACCGGAACGAAGTCGTATTTTGGTTCACCTTAGTTTTGTACTCGAGCGTTCTCGTAGATGGCTATCAAAATCTTCATGAAACTTTAAAGAAATAAAAATCACCAACCCTAGTTGTGCATGGGATATTTTATTTTTTCAAAATTTGTCGCTGATGCCAGGTAAGGAACAAGTCGGGGTCACGTGACCATTGTTTGCTATCAGACGTTTCTTTAAATCAAAGTACTGAAAGGACTGATACGAGTTTGATGGTTGTCCAAGCTTAGCTAATGGGTATTACTTTAGTGATGAAAAAATGAAATGTCTATTTAGAAACAGAAATTTAAATTTCCATTTGATTTCTGATGTCAATTTCATGACATGATGCAATGCATTTCAAAATCCAATTAACAGATAATACTTTATGAAATTATATGAAAACGATATTTCTTTCTTTTTACAGTATAATTATACAAGTTATACATTTATTGAGCATTGCTACCTTATTTTATAAAATGAAATGAACTTGCACAATTATCATAAAAAAATATTAAAACCACAATTTTTGACATTCCTTATAGTGTATGCAGCAAGTATGTTTTTGATAAGTGTCGTTTTTCTCTGATAATTTTTTTTTTCTTGATGAATGCTTTATTTTCACATGCAGTTTTCAAATAAACTCCTGTTCATTATTAAATGTAAAGTCAAAAAAGTTATTGTACATTTTTACCCCCCCCCCCCCTTACATACACACACACGCACGCGCCTCACCCAGAATAACAACAACATCAAATATTTCTCTTAACCCAAAATCAACCTCTGATCGACTGTAAATCTACTAAAGACCCAAAATAAATTTTCATGAAAATGTGCTTGCCTTTGACTCAATTAGTTAATCGCCAAATTTCTGTACTGATGAACAGAGATGTAAAAGTTACTTTTTGTAAATCAAGTTTCCCTAATATACGAGTTTATATTCCGCTGCCGTGATGTTTTTTTCTGTTGCGTGTGTATAAATCATCTTATTTACGGTTACTGAATCTTAATATAAACCACTTGTTTTAGTTAAATTATTTCCGGTATCAGTAGTGACTAAAAACTAGCGATATTATTCCTTCAATACAATTTAATTCTCCCGGATAATAGTGTTAGTTACATGTATAAACATCTGTGTTCTGATGTATTTCATGTTCATCAATCAGAAATAAAACAAAAAAGAAGTTTTTGAGGAAATCAAAATTATTATTAATAGAACAGAATAATGCACTTCTAGATAAGTAATGGATATATGCCTCATACTGTTCTATATGTAAAATTATCAGACTGTTTGAGGCCCGTTAGGGCCGAAAACAGTCTGATAATTTTACATATAGAATTGTATGAGGCATATCTCTTACTTAAAACATTGCTATTTAAATGTCCAAAAGTTACCTGGAGGAGTCCGATAATTACACAATAGGAGTTCAGGCATCAATAGTTTTCTACCTGAAACCATCTAATAAGTAGACAAAAGAAAAGAGAAAGTTTTTTTTTTTTAAGACAGTAAAATCAGTGAGTGAACTCTTTTGTTTCATTCATTCAATGGCAGTCGTTTGGCTTAGCAAGAACTATGGACAGTGGTCAGGTGATGAGGGATTTTTTTTATGATTCGGAATATTTTTTTTTTTATTAAGTGCGTTTGACATTGATACAGATACAGTGTTGGATGATATCTTCGAAATGCATTTAAAGTAATAATGCGGATTTTTATCTAAATTTTGATTGGATGATATAATGAAAATCTTGGGTTTAAAAAGTGCGGTCATCATGGTCATTGGCTAACAAACCTCGTTAAATGAAGAGATTCGCAGACTGGTTCTTTATCAGAAATGGATTTAAATTGGCTTATTCCCAGTGATGTATCGAAAACGCTTTGCAAAAAAAAAAAAAAAAAAAAAAAAAAAAAAAAAAACTGAATGGAAAGTGTTACTTTTGAGGAAGTTTAAGACTCCAGTTTCTTCTTGGATTTGCTATTTTTAACAACTTAATTTCCTCGCGTTCGCTTACCCTGAACTTTTTCTCCCTAACTTTTTTTTGGTTTCTGGACAAATTAAACCTTGATTTCACTCTTGTTGTTGTTTTTTAACTACTGTCCGATTTTGTTATCACTGCCGTCCGATAATATATTATTGGACTGCTAATCATTATTATCGGACGACTACAGGTAAATTTTTAGACTGCAAGAACAAAGGCATGACGTCACAGCAATGTTTTAATTTCTAATAAAGCCAGTTCGGGGCGATATACGCTATTGCTTTCAATAACAGACTTTCTAGTTCTTTAAGGTCTTTCGTTTCCACCGGAAGTTATTTCTTCCGAACCGGAAGTAGTCGAAAAAATGCTCATTTTTCCTCGAAACTTTGAGGGATGATTCCTCCACACTCGGTGAAGAGTTAAAAGTCATTTTGACTACATCCGGTCATACCGGAAGTGAATAGAAAAGACCGGAAGTTGTTTGAAATTAATAGATTTCACTCTTTTATGAGTTGCTAAACAATTCTGAAGAATTGATATGAATATTTTTTACATTTAAAGTTGTTTTACTTTCTTCTATCAATCAAAATTTCCCAATCAAGAAATCTAACGGAAGACCTACTCGTTGCTCGCAACGAGATCTCATCTAGTTTTTCTTCTTATTTCTTCTCCGGTACTTTTTTGTCCGCGGGTGTTCTAGGAAACTGCTCATCCAATGGAGTTGAACCCTTTTTAGGGTTAATAGTTATGTTATGTAAATGTGTGGAACGAAGGTCATTTTGCGCGCACATGCATACACTTGCGCGCGCGCACAATGCGTAAAATGACCAATATATTTGATATAACCGTAACTTTTTAACTTTTTGATGAAATGCTTTGAGACTCATAATATAAGGATATATTAGTAGCGTGGACAAGATGACATGGTCAAAATAGCAAACTCACGCGCATGCACGTGCGCTTCGCTCTGATTGGCCGAAACTAAAGTCTCAAAGTTCTAAAGCATAATATATATGAATTATCAAGAACGCACGCGCATTCACGTAAGTTGCAATCTGATTGGCTTAAACTTTGAATGTCCATAACTTACTTGCTTCTCAATAAAACAGGATGAAATTTAGATAATAAATGGGTATAATGGATTCCTACATTTTGCTAATAACAAAATTGAATGCAAGCACATGCATGCGCGTGATCACAATGCGTAAAGTCACCAATATACTTGATATAGCCGTTACTTTTAAACTTTTTGATGAAATGCTTTGAAACTCACCATAAAGGATATAATAGTAGTGTAGACAAGACGACATGGTCAAAATAGCATGAACTTACGCACATGCACGTGTGCTTTGCTCTGATTGGCTGAAACTAAAGTCTCAATATTTTTCTTATTTTTTGACAAAATTCTTTGAAATTTTAAACATAGTCATACATTAGGAGGTTCTACAGCATGGTATATAAGAATTCTCATGAAAGTATGCGCATGCACGTGAGCTGCAATCTGATTGGCTTAAACTTTAAATGCCTATAACTTTCTTGGTTCTCAATAAAACAGGATGAAATTTAGAACATGAATAGGTATAATGGATTCCTACATTTTGCTAATATCAAAATTGAATGCAAGGACATGCATGCACATGCGCACAATGCGTTAAATGACCAATATACTAGATACAGTTGTATCTTTTATACTTTTTGATGAAATGCTTTGAAACTCAAAAACTAGAAACATTCTATTCAAAGTGTAGACAAGACGATATGGACATTATGCATATGCCTGCAAGTGCGTGCGCGTGCAATGCTGAAATGACCAATATATTTGATTTAGCCGTCATTTTTATACTTTTTTATAAAATGCTTTGATACAAAGAATATAAAAATATATCAATCTAGTAGACAAGATGATATGATCAACATGTATATGTATGCACGTGCACGCGCGTGCAAAGCGTAGTATAGAAGAGATGAAATGGTCAGCCTGCACATGCATGCACGTGCGCGTGTAAAACGATCAATATACTTAACTGCCTTATTTAATGAAGTTTATAGGAAATGACACCAAAAGGGAGTTGGGGAGCGTTTGGGGAACATCTGTAATAGTCCCCGTTACAATTATAACTAGTTATCATTATGATTATTGTGATAATCTAGAGTGTTTCTTCGAGAATTGTGAAATTCATGGCCCTTTGATCAGGGACTCTGGAGTTAAGGTGGTGTTATAATGATTCTTTGCTTTCGAGTATTTTTAGCAAAGAAACTTGATGCGTGGTATGATGAACTAGAGTGCTTCATCCAAAATTGTGAAATTTTCCCCTTGAGAAAGGGGTTCTGGAGTTAGGTTGGACACTATTATGATTAAGTATATGAATATTTACGCTGCTATAATGGAAGCTATTCCTCTTATTTATTCATTTATGATATTTTATCAAGTAATTAACCAATCTCCTGTGCAAAGTTGTCGTTCGTTCCTCTCTCAGTCACTTCTGCAATGGACTCGCGTCAAGATTTTTGACATAAGGTAAATAACATGACATTACACAAATATTTTCAAATACCAAACAGGTTTCAAGTTAAATATTTTGAAAATATCCGTAAAGTTTGCATTATTATTCATAAATTTCTTGAATTTAAAATTTCACGGTCAATTTTAATAACCTTCATAAATTTACCAGTATCATCAAGATCCCTAAGAGCCATCCACAGTTCTTCCATGACAGCATCACTGGCTGGTTTTCCAATCAGAGAGTTCTTTTCTTTCAAGAAAAGTCTTTTAAACAAGGAATTCCAAGAACTTTTCACTGGCGTAAGACTCTGTCGGGGCTGTTTTAAACGAGTCGTTTTCATCAGCAGCTTTCCCTTTCAAAATGTGATCCATTTCATCTGACATTTTTGGACGTTCAATAGCAATAGTTTGTAAAGCAAGATTTAAGGAAGACACGATTCTTTCTACCCAATTTCTGTATGACGGGTGAGGGGAAGTTCTCATATTGGGAATATTAGCATGGGTAACAGCTTTTTTGCTTCTGCAGATTGTTGCAATGGGAACACCTGGCTCACCTACAGGTATGTGATTTTTATCATTAACAGAAATGAAAACACAGAATTCTCTGTTAAGAATAGCGAAGTCTTTCAAATACTTCTGAAGTGCTGCTGCAAAATGAGCATCAAGATGAAATGCATTGAATTGCCTTGATTAAATTCTGTGTTTTAAAGGAAATAGCCATGTTTATTGTGAGCAGATGCAAGCGCTGGATTTTTCGGCATGAATTGTAGACGCAACCATTCTTTAGATGAAATTGGTGTACCCTGTGGTAAACGACCGACTATTTTATTTACGAAGGTCTGCAACAGACATTGCAACAGCTAGGTGACTTACAAGCCCATGTCAACGAACATCAACAGCTTTCAATTCATATTTGTTTATAAACTTTTCAACTTCACTAAAAAAATTTCATCAAATTTGGTGTCATTCTGCTCTTGATTCAGATTTCTCATATCAAACACTATATAAGTGTCCTGACTATCTATTGCTACCAGTTGTCAACTTTGCACTTCTTTTGACACTTTGAATTGAGGAACTGTAAGTAAGATATCTATACATTGCATTCAAAACTGCAGGAGTGACTTTGCTTACGAGAGCAAATTTTCCATGAAACTCTTTCCTCATTGCACGAGTATGGTAAACATCAATACCCTCCTCTATGATGTGAATAACTTTGCCTAGCTGTTGAATATCTAACACACTACCACATTTCCAAATAAAATGTGAAGACTCTGTTGGTCCGCCCCAACGACAAAGTCACATTGAAACTGAAGGCATACTGATGTCTTGAATATAGTGATACCGTTTTTGCCTGTCAGCAGGTGCAAAGTCATTAACACATACAGTATCAAACTTGAATTTCATTTGTAACTGCTGTTCAATATCTAAATACTGTTCTACAAAATTCTGACTTCTAATAGAATCGGGTATGTGTCTTAATGATGTAGATATTCCATCCCCTGGTGTTCTTACAGGATGAGCAAGTTATGGATTTCCATCATCCTCTTATTTTGGGCGTCTAAATATTCAGGGTATTTTGTGTTAGAGTTTGCTAAATTCAGAAGACCCTCTTTCAATTTTGTCATTCTCTTTGTAGTCATACATGGAGATATTAAGACTCTGTACAACTTTGGACCATGATCAAGCAATGTACTTCGAACTGAACAATCTTATTATTTTTTGTTTTGTTCTGTCATAGTAATCTTGGTTTAAACTCTCTTTGTTATATAGCACATCAAAGAGAGAATGAAGGCTAAGATGCCTTGTCTGAAATGATTTAAGATGAGGGAATATAATTATACATCTGTAAAACAGGCAGTCACAAACATCATCTGTAATTGTTCGGCCAATGATGTTTTCTTTCCCATTAAAAAAACCAATTAAACCTTCTGCTTTCAAGATTTTAGTGATAAAGTCATTCTTCAAGCGTCAGTCCCCTCTGGTTACCGAATCTTGTCCATTGACAGCGCCTGCAGATGTACTATTCTGTTTAAAACAGTACCGTGGGAGGTATTTTGCCAATAAGACAGCGCCTGTGGAAGGTATTATGCCGTTAAAACAGGACAACTGAGGTTCCGATAAAAAAGAAACCACGCCCATGATCATTTTTAATTCAAAAACAAATCTCAAAATATTTTTATTGAATGCGATGTTGTCATGAATTTGATTTTCAATAGTTGCAACCTTCTACCTAACGTCACCAGGAGTAAAGGTTAATCTAAAGGTATACAAATAAAAAAAAAAGATCTCAAAACAACCTATCCTCCATGATTAGTACTGTGTCCAGATTTTCGATCTTATTGGCATATACATAAGTATTTGAATTATTTGCAATACACAGGATGCAGAACCACAATGTCGGTTTGTTTAAATAATTGTATTTTCTAGGAATAGGGTTCGCCATCATTGTCATAGCAACCTACATTTCCTGGTACTACAATACGATCATTGCTTGGTGTGTGTACTATTTCTTCTCCTCTATGCGTGAAGACGTACCCTGGAAGACCTGTAACAATGAATGGAATTTACAGGACCAGTGTATGAGATATCCAACAGACGATAGACTTAATGACACCACCAATTTGTTCTGCTACCAGGGTGCAAATGCCACGTCGTGTATCTTCAAAAACCAAACTCAGACCCCGACAGAACAATATTTTGAGTATGAAAGATTAATATTCACAACTAACATCATAAATGAATAGAAATAAATAAAATTATATAGTTAAGTTATTAAAATAAATCGATCATTTAATTTGATTCTACAGAACTATGTTTGTTGATATGTGTTATTTTAACGAGTTGAATTTAAATATATAACTATATGAATAGTGCCTTAACGAATAAGCAATTTATAATGTACTATTATTTGAAAAATGTACATAGACAAGGTATCTAGATGGTGAATAGTGCAATAACGAATAACCAGTTTAAACAGTACTATTATTTGAAAATGTTCATAGACAAGGTATTCCGATTTCAGTTTGAAAAGTACTTATCATAGTGAAATCGGGATACCTTGTCTTGGTTATTCGTATCTCATTCCTTTACGATCTAGCACTGTTTTTGCCTATACATTTTCATTTCCGCAGAAGAGAAGTTTTAGGATTACAGAACGCTGATGGCATAAACTATGTTGGAGGCGTTAATTGGATGATCGCACTGTGTCTTCTTGGCGTATTTGTTATCGTTTATTTTGCCATGTGGAAGGGAATCAAAAGTTCGGGCAAGGTATCTATATTAAAACAATTTTCAAAATATAGAAATGCAAAAAATATAACGTCTAAAAGATTGAATGTTGATGAATGTTGAACTATAACATGTATTACATTGATTATTACGGGTATCCGAGTGAATACAGAATTTGGAACATTGACTACTGTTATCTTGTTCTAAATTTTGAATTCACTCCCCACCAGCAAATTCAAAAGAACATGACAGTATAGTGTTTTTGTTTTGTCTGTCTGCGAAAACTTGATTATTTAGCTTATAATTTTAGACCGTAAAAGGTAAACTTTTTAAAGTTTGTCAGGCAAATATATATATATATCAGGCTTGGGGTGAATTACATTGTAAAGTAATGCATTACATTACCATTACTTCAAGAATTTGGGCATTAAATTACCATTACTTAAATTTCTTAAAGTAACGCATTACCATTACTTTAGTAAAGTAATGAATTACCATTACCATTACTTTTGGAGGTTTTCAAAAATAAAAATACAAAACTTTGCAACTATTTTCATAAGCATGCATCCCACCCCTTCAAAAGTAAACATGATGAATGATTATTCAAATTTAATTTCAAGTACTTGTATTTATTACACTGTAAATAATTTACATATCTTTTTATTAATCATAGGAAGTTCAAACTTTACAATTGCCGATAAGATAAAAACATGTACAATATGCACTTTTTGTGTAACTATTGATGTCATAAAGCACTTTAACTTTTGGGGCAATTTACTCCCTCCCCAAAGCTAAAACTAAACTTAATAAGACATATAAAGATTATTTGAATCTAGTACCTTAAATTATGACAAAAATTAAATGCATTGACAGACTTGTAAAAAGGATAGGATAGTATGTACATTTTGCTCTTCTAAAAGTAGGATGCCTGTCTTCTATTCCTTTTGGTACAATTATTTTTTGTCATGGTCAGCTCAAGCTAGACCAGCTCATTTAATGTTTCATAAACACAGTCAGAAGAAAGTAGCCGGTATTTGGAGTACTTTTGAAACAATATATTGTTTTAATTGTTACATAACCTTAGAGGCATTGTGTGTTTTGATGACACTCCATTCAAGAGGTGGCAGTTCTCAGTTAACAGTGTACATTAATTAGTGTGTCTCAGATCGGAATTACTGTTTTAAAAAAACTCTTTAAAATATTCTTTGAAATTAAATCTGATCTAAGTATGTGTGTTAATTGTAATTTCAACAGAATAAAAAATGTATTTAAATAGATACAGAGATATCAAATAAGTTAACTTTTTTCATTAATTTCAATAATTTAAAAAAAAAATAATCTAAGCAATAATTTCCGTTTCATTTTCATTTTTTTTAAAAATAGGTATATACAAAATAATGCTTTGTAATGCTATGTAATGCCAGCATTACTCTGGATTTGAGAAAGTAATGCATTACATTACCATCACATGTAATGCATTTTTTTGGAATTACACATTACAAGCATTACTTCAAGTTCAAGTAATGCATCGCTTGTGTGTGTATATATATATATATATATATATATATATATATATATATATATATATATATATATATATATATGTCAATGTATTCAGAAATTTTCTCATACTCTTCTCGTGACTATGGAAGTCACATCTTTGTACACCAAAATAGCACGATGAGGGTATCGAGGCCTGTAGAGAAGTCTGGGATAGTAGATCCATACAAATTCCTTCTACCGAGTCCCTTGCCAAGCTCCTTGAACATGTTCTCAAGTACAACAACTTCATGTTTAAAGGAGAACATTACGTGCAGGTTAATGGCACTGCTATGGGTACGAAAATGGCCCCATCTTATGCCAATGTTTTCATGGGCAGACTTGAAAGCAACTTGTTACTTCAAGAAAACCGTTAGGCCCCATAGCTCGTCGCGTTTCATTGACGATATGAGATTAAGTGAGTGGAATGCCGAGAGAGCCTCGAGGCATTTATTTCGTTCGCCAACACCTTCCATCAGTCTATCAAATTTACTGTAGACGTATCTAATTCCAAAACACAAATTCCTAGATACTACATCTACCCTGATTGATAGCGAAATCAAGTTTAGTCTCCAAACGAAACCCACCGATTCTCATCTGTATCTTATGCCGACTAGCTATCACCCCACACACACATATAAGGATGTGTCTAAGGGTCTAGCCACCAGAATTCGGCGCATCTGTTCTTCTCCTGTCATATCAGGAACAAAGCAGTCTCCTTAAGTTCCATTTATGTAAGAGAGACTACAAAGCCCGCACCGTACAAACTGCTATTGATGCTATTACACTACAAGGAGAAAGACAATAGGAGCAGGGTCCCACTGGTAACTACATACCATCCCGTCCTTAAGAACCTCAACGGTATCCTTCAAAAGAATCTGCCAATTCTCGACTCAAACAAAAGAATGACAAAGGTCTTTAAGGAACCTCCATTGGCTGCATACAGACGCCCGGGGAACTAAAGGGCATGGTAATTAGAACCAGATTGGACAATCCAATACCTAACGGGGGCTTTAAAACTTGCTCTGAGAGAAAGATGCCTTCTCTGTTAGCACAGCTCCGACACAGACAGCTTTAACAGCCCCGTTACAGGCCGCAGCTACAGAATACTAGGGAATTTAATGTCCTGTCAAACAGACAACTGCATATATATCATCAGTTGCAAAGTTTGTTCCAAACAGTATGTTGAGGAACGGGAGATCGCAGGAGAATCAATAATCACTGTTCGACCAGTAAGACCAAAAAATTCAATGAACCTGTTGGGGAACATTTCGACCTTGAAGGTTACAAATGGGAGGACATGACAGTAGTGGTTATTGACCATAATCCATGATGGACAGACGCTCAGAAAAAAAAAACAAAGAAAAGTTCTGGATGCACAGACTGAAGTCATTCCGCCCTAATGGTATTTACAAACTAAATGACTTCACCAGGATGAACGTGAACTAGATCCAATTCCTGATTGTAACAAACAAGATCATTCTCTCCATATAGTGTAAACTTTACAATTAATTCTGGAACAACCCGAACACATATTTATTGCTTACATTTTTGTTTTTTAGTTCTTTTATTCGATAAATAACCCTAAAACATTTCCAAATTTATAATAGATCCAAATTCACATTTTTTAAAATTTCCCTTCAATATGATCTTTCTTTGGTTTCTTTTTATCACGTATAGTACGAGAATAAGACAGTGTACGGTTTACTACTTGTGCGTAATTAATTAGCGATAATTAATTCGTTCAATTACACATGTATGTAAATCGCACTTCACCGGAGTACACCCGACAGACCGGACGTATTTCATAGCGGTCCGGATTTCTTTCTTTACTATTGGTTATAAACTTTCAAATTTAATAAACATGTAACATTGTAAATATACAGTGTTTGGTTGTTTAGTAGTAGTGCTAGTTGTTTTTCTTTTTATGCCCCCCGTATCGAAGATTCGGGGTATATAGTTTTTGCTCTGTCCGTCCGTCCCTCTGTCTGTCTGTCTTTAACCCTGTCCATAACTTTTGATTGGTTGGAGCTATTACTTTCTTATTTCACATGTGTATTCCTGGTGACAAGACCTTTCTTTGGGTACCATCATATTTGACCTGTTGACCTTGACCTTAAAGTATGACCCACTTCTGCAAAATTTTATGAGACTTTAACCTTGGCCATAACTTTTGAACAGTTGGTGCTTGGGCTTTCAAACTTCACATGTGTATTCCTTGTAACAAGACCTTCCTTTAGATACCAACAACTTTGACCCCTTGATCTTGACCTAGGAGTTTGACCTACTTTTGAAAAAACTTTAACCTTGCTCTTAACTTTTGAACGGTTGGTGCTAGGGCTTTTATATTTAACATGCCTAGGAGTTTGACCTACTTTTTAAAAAAAAAAAAATTTAACCTTGGTTATAACTTTTGAACGGTTGGTGCTAGAGCTTTCATACTTCACATATGTAATCCTTGTGACAAGACCTTCCTTTGGATATCAACCACTTTGACCCTTTGACTTTGACCTTAGAGTTTGAACTTCTTTCGAATAACTTTAACCTTGGCCATAACTTTTGAATGGTAGGTGCTAGGGCTTTCATACTTCAAATATGTAATCCTTGTGACAAGACCCTCCTTTGGATACCAACCACTTTGACCCTTTGGCCTGGTCCTAGGTGTTTGACCTACTTTTGAAAAAAACTTTAACCTTGGCCATAACTTTTAAACGTTTGGTGCTAGGGCTTTCATACTTCACACGTTCATTCCTTGTGACAAGACTTTCCTTTGGATACCAACATATTTGGCATTGACCTTGATTTTGATAACACACTGTACTGTTCCTTTTATTTAGCATGGTTGTATGCTAACATTTTTGGTGAAATGAAATATAATCTTCTAAGGGACATGCAAAGTGAATGCGATAATGATTTTAAAGTTCTCTGTTGAGTTTTGTTATCAAAGGTGGCCAGTTCTAGCTAGGACTACAGTGGTCATGGCCTGAGAAACTCATGATACTCATATGACTGTCAAGGCCCATGGACCTCTTATACGTTTTCTAGACATTTTTTGATTACAATACAATAAACTGGTTTTTGTTTTATTTCAACATTGATCTATGTCGCAAAAGAAAAACTCTCCATGTAAATATGTGGTTTTCTTTGCCGATCAGTATAGATACACATGTTTTTAAATCATGAAAACAGTTTGTTTGGGTGACTGCTACGATGCCATATGTTGTGCTGCTTATTCTCTTGATCCGTGGGTGTATGTTGGAGGGCTCCATGAAGGGAATTATATACTACCTGACCCCCGTCTGGAGTGATATCGCTAAAAAGGAGGTACACATGATTATAGAGTTTGCTATGGGAAATTAAAGTTTTGATTTATATCTATAATTTCATAATTAATATCATTAATTGCATACAATTGCAACTTGTGAATTTTGATCAGTATTATGCTGTATGTCTACAGGATGGAAATGATGTGTTTTATTTTTGCTATAGGTCTGGATCGCAGCTGCTGCACAGATATTCTTTTCCCTTGGCCCAGGGTTTGGAGTTTTACTGGCTCTTTCCAGCTACAACCGACTCAACAATAACTGTTACAAGTATTATAATAAGCGAAATAGAATATCAGACTTTCAAACTCATTGATAACATAAACTTTTACAGAAAATGTTATAAGGAATGTTTTAAATCGATAAGACTAACTGTGGCGCTGCTGTTCTTGAGAAGTTCTTCCCAATACAATCATTTACCCCATCTCTGTTGATTTTTCGATGAAATCCTGGCTTACGATTGGTTGAAGTCTGTCACGTGAAGGGGGTGTATTACTTATACCTAGTCGCTTGAAAATCAATACATGGTCGATACGGAGTTATCGTTCTTTTGTAACGTTCGAACAACTCGAGTTCACACGATTTGCCGAGTGTCTGTTGACAATGTTACAGTTAACTAATGTAAGTAACGAAGATGGAACCTTTTTCTCCCTTTACTGAAAGTCTTCAAAACTGTCAGTACGTTATTACAGCACGAAACACTCGCAAAACAACATTACGTCACACAACGTGACGTCATAATAGGCATTGTATGAGTGATGAAACATATATATTAGTGAGAAAAACAATTTTACAAACCACAGACAATGCATAAATATTTTATCGGTGGGGTAAATTCGTTACATAGTTTTGTAGTGACAGGGTACGGGATGATACCTGGTTAGTAAATTTCATACCTGGCTCGGCTTCGCCTCGCCAGGTATGAAATTTACTAACCAGGTATCATCCCGTACCCTGTCACTAAAAAACTATGTAACTAATAGTACATGTACATTCCTATTTGACCTCCTAATGTGGCCTCACCCGAAACCAGGATTGGAACAAATTCGAATCCACTCCAGATGAAGATCCTTACATATCAGTTTGACTGTGATCCTGCTGTTCTTCCCTATACGTGTATATTTTCAAGTAGCACTTGGACCCCATCCTTTCCAAAGAAACCTTAATTTGATCAAACTTGAATATACGCAACACAAGCATACTGACATGATTAATTGTGGCCTTTCTTTACTTGAGATTTTTTTCGAACTATATTTTTTCTCGGTCAAGCTCCGGCCCCCTAATGTGACCCCCACCCTAGCCCAGGAGTTCATAATTTGAATGAATCGACGATTCTTTATAGAAAGCTGGCATATAAATATGATTTAAATCATGGTATAATGTAGCTCTTCTAGTATTGGTTAGTTTAAAAATTGGTTTTTTTTAATTCTTATATAAAATTTATCCCCTTTCTGTGGCCTATGCTAGTCCCCCTTCGCCCTCAATGACTTTAACAACCTTGAATCAACACAACGCTTTTATTCAAATTTGGTCTGTTATAGTTTAGTGTTTCTTGAGAATATTTGTATATGGCCACACCCAATTTTTTTTAATACCTGGTAATCACTCCCCTTTAAAAATGAGCTCGGCCCGTCATTTTATAAGAAAACTGAATTCCAACAATTTAACATAATTGAAAAATGATTTTATCAAAAATATATGTATAGTATGCGTGTAAACATATTCAATGATTTTCTAATTGCGAATTCAGGGATGCCTTAATAACAAGTTCCATCAACTGCTTCACCAGTTTTTTCGCCGGCTTTGCAGTGTTCACTGTTCTTGGTCATATGGCAACAGTTCAAGGCAAAGATGTCCGAGATGTTGCGAGAGATGGTAAGCATTTATCAATCTGAATATAAATGAATTCGGGCTAATTTCGGAGAAAGGCAAAACTTCACAGAAATAACTTCCTTATATTGTCTGTATGGTACGTTCATTAATCTTGGTCATTACGTCTGAAAGAAACAAACAAAAACAAATTCACTGTAACAAAGACGGTGCCAAAGACCTTGATAGGTATGGAATCAAATATTAGATATTGTTTACCTAGATATTAACCCATGATCACAAACTACTTTTGACTCATGGTCACATCTCAATGATCAATCTCAATGAAATGATGAATCATGTTTATGCACCCTTGATTACACTGAGTTCAAAGTGTTGCTTGATCACAGCTTGTTCATTAATTTTGTTCAAAGTAATATGTCCAGAGTGTCAAGAGTCAATGCCACTTGACCAATGATTTTACTTTTCTGTTTCTTCAGATGTTGGGCTTATTTTCATTGTCTATCCAGAAGCAATATCCACACTAAAGATTTCACCACTATGGGCAATGTTATTCTTTTTAATGTTCATAACGCTCGGCCTAGACACAACAGTGAGTTTTTTTTTAAATCATTGTTCATCCTATATCATTTACCAAAACAAGATTTTGTTCATTCAGTGTCTTGTTAATCATAATTTGTTACTGCTGCAATGTAAAATGTAAAAATTAAAATGTACTACAGTTTGGTGGATTAGAAGCCATATGTACGGGAATCTTGGATGAATGGCCAATTTTACGGAAACATAGAAAACTATTTGTTTTGTTTTTGATGATGTATTGTTTTATCGGAGCCCTGGCTACAACAACTTATGTAAGTACCGCATGATTGGATGGAATTGTTTTATAATTACTAGTATTCTCTTTTATATTTGACATTTTTTCTTTCTGCATGACACAAAGATTTTATTTTTTTTAACCACAATTTTCAAGTCGCCCGCGTGGCGCAGTGATTAGAGCTTTGCTCTGGGGAGTTGATCCTTACGTCGATCGAATCCACTGCGGGGCGTGGAGACCGGTACTTCGGATGAGACCGTATAAACAGAGGTCCTGTGTCGCAGTAAGTGCTGGCTGAAAAAGATCCATCATTGCCAAATGGCGTTGAGTCCGAGTATAGGTCAAAATTTCAACCCTCCTCCCGCATTGGTGGCGTTTCCAAATGAGTGAAAATTTCTCGAGAGGGACATTAAACAGCAAACAAACGACAAAAAAAAAAAAAAAACAATTTTCAAAATGTAAGTCTATTCTCTGATAGGTTATACACCCGAAAACAAAGTTCGTAAGTATTTTATCAATTACAAAGTTAGTTTGGAACATAATAAGGAGTCATCAATATAGAACAGAATCTCGCGCCAAATGTGTAATACACACCCTACACAGAGACAGTGTATTCGAAAATTTCAGGGTGTCATGTGATCTAATTTTTAACCAATCTATCGTCTACAATTTTGTATGAAGCGGGATGTCAGCTTATACTCCCGAAAGCAAAGTTTGGGGGTATATAGGACACCATGTCCGTCTGTCTTTGCAATTGGGCCCGGCCATAACCTCATTATTGGAAATTCATGCTTAACACGAAGATTGTGTATGATCAAGACCGGAGGGTGTGTCATGACTCCGATCCAAGGTCATTTGGTCAAGTTCAAGGTTACTGGCAGAAAAAGTGTAAAAATTTCAGGTTCGTGAGTTTCTAATGAATAAACATTGGACGTTGATACTTCACACAACTTGAGGAAGTGTCATGGTTTTTTAATCGAAGGTCATTTCAACAAGTTTAAGGCCAATTGCAGTTAATTGTTAAGATCCTGTCCTGGTAAATAAAATGGAGAAACATTAGCAGAAAAGTATATGTGTTCGGTCCATAACTTGCTGATAGATAAACTTCGGAGGTTCATACTTCACAAATATCACTTATGACCAGAGTGTGTGTCTTAACCTTGATCCTGGTCAATCTACAAGTTTTAAAATTTCACATTCAGAAAAATGGTAATTCCTGTCCTGGCCAGGGGCCCGTTTTAGAAAAAGAACTTATGATAAAGACCAACATTTTTAGCTGTCTTTAACATCTTGCGTTATAAAAATTAAAATTGCTATCTAAAAGTATTTTTTAAATTTTTTTTTTTTTTTTTTTTTTTTTTTTTTTACAAAATTATAATTACATGTATATTACATTTCTTTTTCAAATTAATGCTAAGAAAATAATTCGTAAAAACATTTGGTCAAAGTCGTAAGCTTCTTTGTAAAACTAGGCCCAGATCTTGCAATGAAAAAACTTTGGAAGCCCATTCTTGCTACAAATATCCCCTGTGATCTGAGTTTGTATCATGACTTTTACACATTCAAGGTCACTGGTAGGAAAGTGTAAAATTTGTGTCATTATATACATGTACAATGTTCTGAGAAAGGAACATTGGATACATGAATAAAAAATGCAGGAGTTTCATTTTTTGAACTGGATTAGATACAGTAATTTAATTATACTGCCCGTAAACAAAGTTTGGTGGTATATAAGAATCACCTTGTCCCTCTGTCTGCCTGTCTGTCTAAACTATTTCGGGCTATAAATTTGTAAAGAAAGCTCAAACTTGGTACAAAGAATGTTTATGACTTGAGGATGTGTCAAGACCTTATGTAAAGGTCTTCTAGGCAAGTTCGAGGTCACTGGCAAAATATAAAATTGTCCGTGCAATAACTTTGTAAGGAAGAGTTATTACTCATTGAAGCTCATACTTGGTACACAAATTGTATAACCTTAGGGTATGTCATGACCTTAATTAAAGGTCATTAAGACAAGTTCAAGGTCACTGGCAGAAGAAGTATAAATTCTTGTCTGGCCTATAACTTTGTAATGGAGAATCATAGGAAGCTCAAACTTGGTGAAAAAGTTCTTTATGGCCTCAGGGTGTGTCATGACCGTGACTAAACGTCATCATGACAAGTTCAATGTCACTGGCAGAAAAAAGTTTAATATTCTTGTCTGGGCTTTAACTTTAAAATAGAGGATCATTGGAAACTCTTACTTGATACAAAGACAGTTTATGAGCTGTGGATGTTTCATAAACTTGAACCAAGGTCATAGTATTAAGTTCAAGATCATTGACAGAAAAATCATAAAATAAGAAAAAACATTGGATGTCTATATTTCAAACAATCTTTTCTTAATCTAGGACTTTTCAACAAGTTCAATGTCACATTTCCAAAATTGCACACGTGTACTCTATACAGAATGCCCATGAGCCACATCGATTACCTGAGCACTTTGGCTACAGAAAAGCAGAAATCACTTCAAATAAGTTCAAATATGTGTGGTTCCAACCTACCTACATTGTACCACCCCACCCTCCCCCGAAGTGACATGATTTGAACAAACTTGAATCTACTTTAACTGAGGATGTTTCCGTATTTCTTTGACGAATCATAACTGTAGAAGATTTTTAATGAAATATTCCCTTGTAAAAGATTGATTTTCTATTGTGGCCCGCCCTATCCGCGAGGTGATGATTTGAACGAACATGAATTACACTGCCTAAGGATGTTTCTGTATTAATAATATGTGACTAATCATGGCTTTAATAATCTTGAGGAGGAGATTTTTAAAGCTATCTCTTATATACTAGTATTCCTGTGTATAACTTTTTTTCCCTGTTATAGCCCCACCCTACGCCGGGGTCAAGATTTGAGCGAAGATGAATCTTCACTACTTGAGGATGCTTCTGTATTAATATGACTAATCATGACTTTATTATTCTTGAGAAGATATTTTCTTGTAGACTACTATGTACAACTTTGATCCCCCCCCCCTTGTTGTGGCCCTGTTCTACTCCCGGGGTCATGATTTGAACAAACTTCAATCTAAACTACCCGAGGATGCTTCTGAAGATATATGACTAATCATGGCTTTGCTGTCCTTGAGAAGAAGCTTTTAATTTTCCCTATATGTTTATATGTATAACTGCTGTGGCCCGACCCTACCCCCGTGGTCATGATTTGAACAAATTTGAATTTACACTATGTAATGAAGCTTTCACGTAAGTTTCATCTCTTCTGGCTCAGTGGCTCTTGAGAGAAGATTTTTAATAAATGCCATTAAATTTGTATTTATTCTTAATTATCTACCCTTCGAGAGGGTGTGGCCCTTCATGTGAACAAACTTAACCCACTTTACCCAATGATACTTTGTGGCAGGTTTGGTTAAAATCCCTAAGGATGCTTTGTGGCAGGTTTTGTTAAAATCGGCCCATGCAGTGGTTCTGGCAACAAGGCCATAAACTGAGAACATAAGCCAAAAAAAAAAACTTTTGAAATAATGAAGAAAATAATACCAAAATTTCATTAAGTGTTTCTATTTGAATATTTTACAAACGTGCTACCTTTGTTTGTTGACCTAAAATCAAGATTTTCAAAATCTCAATTTTGACAAGAGGCTGTTCTCAGTTTGTTGTCTTGTTGTCTGGAGAAAAAGTCGAAAAAATTTACAGACAACACATGAAAGACGGACGCCGGACACTTGTCGATCAGAAAAACTCACTTATTGAGCCTTCGGTTCAGGTGAGCTAAAAATTTCAGGAGAGGAACATGGTTTATTATTTTGTGAGCTCGCTCACAGAACCTCTAGTTTACTTTTTGTAGTCTTAGGATGATGGCCGACACACTGGGGGGTGGGGCCTTTGTTCTCCATGTTTACAAGGGATCATTCTTGAACAATAGCAAAATGAATGCCCTGTATTTTGATTGGTTGGATACTTGACTTCCTCCAGTCAGAGACGTAAATACATAATATATTCTTATCGATGTTATGAGTCATAGGGTTACAAATCTTCAATTAATTTTTTTCGTAATCCTAATTACATGTACATACAATTATAAGAAGATCTTGCATAGACGATTTAGATTTTTTTAATGATTAACATTCGAGCTGTTCATTGAGCTTCTTTTTCAAAAACAAGCCATTTAAATTGAAAGTATTGTAAATTTTATATTGATAACATACTCGGAAATGGGATGCAAATTATTATGTGTTTAAAGGTGGTGAAGTTTTTTGAAAAAAAGGAAGACTGATCTTCAGCTATTTATGTGCAATCTTTTTTCACAAATATTTATTACGTTGTTTTTCAGGGCGGAATTCACGTAGTTCAGCTATTGGATTCTTACGTCGCTCCTATTGCCCTCATATTTGTGGTGTTCTTAGAATCCCTGTCCGTCTCCTGGATATATGGTAACTGGTGACAGTTTTAAACTAGATTTGACTTAAACATGCATTTCAATTCACAAAAACGGCAAACTCTTAAATAAACAGTAACAATATTTTAAAGTTATTTTCATTGTTTTTTCTCAAGGCGTTGAAAGGTTCAGTGATGACATAAAGTCCATGCTAGGATTTAGGCCTGGTATCTTCTGGAGACTCTGCTGGAAATTCCTCAGCCCTGCTATACTGCTAGTTTGTATCATTACTGACAATCAGCCCCGCTATACTGCTAGTTTGTATCATTACTGACAATCAGCCCCGCTAGTTTGTATCATTACTGACAATCAGTCCCGCTATACTGCTAGTTTGTATCATTACTGACAATCAGTCTCGCTATACTGCTAGTTTGTATCTTTACTAATAATCCGTCTCGCTGTTTTATCACTGACAATCAGTCCCGCTAGTTAAACTACTCGTTTGTATCATAAATATTCATGGTTACTATTGAACTACTAAAGAAATAAATGTATCTCCATTTGGTTAAAACAAACGAAGTAAAAAAGTGTGATTTCCTCTCAAAATGAAAAAAAATCAGGAATGCAGAGCTTTAATGAATAACTGTTGAATTAGGGAGATATTTTCAAAGAGTAAAACTATTAATGCAGTACTTACGTCATATCTATGAGAGAGTTGTGACTTTTGTCATTTTGTCCCAATTTAACATGCATGATTTTTCAAATGTCAAATTGCTTCCGGGGAGTAATTTTTAACCCTCATATAAAGATTATTAATACTTCACTTCAGTTGCATTCAATATTTTTTTACCCATATAATAGAAGAGTTTATTAATTTTCAAAAAATCTTTTGCAGTTCCTATTCATCATGTCTCTGATTGGTCACGAACCCCAGCCGTATGCGAAATACGCCTATCCAGCTTGGGCAATTTCCATCGGCTGGCTGATAGTGATGTCATCGTTGGCATTCATCCCTGGATATTTTGTTTATAGACTCATCATTACTCCTGGTTCCTTTCTAGAAGTAAGATATATTTATCATATTGGAATTGGCTTTTTGCATATAATTACAGAAACAATACTCACTTCTATTATATTCGTAACGAGTGAAATGATTACTGAAAGGATATCTTTAAGAATGTTAATCATGATATGTTTTAAGCAAGAAAGTGAACATAGCGGTATAGTTGTTTCGTAATAGATTTAAATAATTGCTCGGCGTTTAATATTTATATTGAGAAGCAACATTGGCAAACGTGTCCATATATTAGTTTTCAAACAGTTCTGTTCTAATAGATAAAGTGTTTATCATCATATGACAACAGAATCAATTTTGATTTAATCGGACTACTGTAATTATACTAGGAATAAAGAATCTGCATTTTATCTAATATTTCTTGTGGTTAAAATCGAAGTTAATAATTTTTTTCAGATAAAAATTACATTCAATTTAATTTATAGGAAGTTCGATTCAGTAATTTCAAAAAAGTACTTTTAGATGTAAATTTTAATTATGAAAGGCAATAAATCAAGATTTAACAGAATGAGACGTGCATAACAATTAAAAAAAAACGTAAGAGGAACAATCCTTGTATGATTATTTAGTTTTTGTGTACATAACCCCGGAGTTTTATAGTCGAGAGATCCAGATACTTCCAGTATGTGTGGAATATTAAGTACCGGTATCTACTGCTCACAAAAGCATGTAATCTCCTGAATAATTTCAAAGCATTCATGTGTAAATTGTGATGGCGCATGAACCTGTCTCACGTCAAATCACATACAATCGACACTTGAATCACATCAGTACACACAGCATTTCAATGAATTGTTGAAAGAATCACTTGTAAAATGTTTTCCCGCGATTTTTTTCCCTCATACTGTCTAATTTTACTTGCGTCAGGGGTGATCCAGGCCCCCGCGTCTGGCGAGTAACAGACATTCGACGAGAAGGCATGCGTGATCCGAACATCTGTTGTACTAACATAGGATCGGGTCTTAGTGGAATCGGGGTTTGATTTTCCCAAAACATGCAGCGATCTTTCAAGTACTCAAGTCCTTTCTTTGATTTTTCAAATATTTCTTTTCCTAATCCAGAACTTTCCGATGAGTCTGAAAAAGGACAAAAAATGCTTAATATGATATGTTGAATATATGTGTCAATATACAGTTATCAGCTTACAAAGGGGTGCTCAAAAGTTATTGAAAAATTAAAACCAAAGCAATCATACACTTGCAATTTGAGCATTGGCGGACATAACTAAAATCATCGCTGTCACTATTTTTTTTTTAGCATCAAATAATTATCAAACAATAGAAAATAAACAGTACGACAAAGCTACATTGTTGCAAAGCACCAGTTGTCGTGTTTACTCAGGTACTAAATTCTAAACATATTTTGAAATTTGTCATTAAGAAAATAATACTTTCATGCATATCTTTTTTATATAGGACATATTTTGTGCACATATTAGTATGTAACACTTTATCTTCACCAGTATTTAAGTTTCTTAACGTACTTACTGACAATATATTCCAAATACTGTTTGTCTGTGTAAAGTTCTCCGAGTAGTTTCTTGGTCTTTTTCTCGGTATTCCTTCTCGTAAAGTCTTTCTCATTTTCATCCAGTATTGAGCGTTGATATGTGGTCAGAGTACGAGTGCTATGCCAGCTTTGGCGCGAGCGTGGCTTGACAAAGGTGGGTTGTCGCGTCAGCAATTTGCTGGGCGACACCTTCTTGTGAGGATCTATTTCGGGGAGTGAGAGGTACTCCCGGCCAGGAAGGGAAACTGTGTCCCTATCCTTGGTGGCCCGGACTCGGAAGTCTTGCACTATGTCAAAAATTCGACCCGTTTTTCTGCGGAGATGGGGATGCTTTAAGGTGATGTCTAAGCGTCCATATATGGTAGGGAGGGAAAGGGGTTTTTTAGAATCTGATTTATCGTTAGACATTTCCTAACGATAACAGATAGAAAATCCCTTCATTGTTAAATGTTTTTTCTTCTATTTCTCTCCTACATTTTGGCATTGCTGACTTCAGGTTAATCTACAGTCAAAACAAAAAGGTTAACCGGGTTGATTTACAAGTAAATCCCGTTGCTATACAAAGATTTCCGTATAATAGTTCGTAAAATCCAGAGTTCTATATGCAAGGATATCCTCCTTCTAGATATGGTGTAAGAATTTGTATTCCTAATGAATGTTAGATCAACGTCCGTAGATTATGGACAAATTAATAAAGTTGGCAATTTGTTAAAAAACATACAAACAACCAATGCGACTTACCCTTACATGTTATTTAATCACATCCATCCCATTGATTTTGGTGTTTGTACCTTTGGCATGCAAAGCAACACGAAACACGAACAGATTGAGTTAACACTGGCTACAATTTTTTCTACATTACTGGGGCTTCTAAAAGGAAACGTAGGTGCCATTTGGATGGACCGATGGGAGATGTAAGGAATTATTTTAGCGATTACCCCACTTTGTGCCTCTTTACAGACGCAATATAAAAAAATACATAAGCGGGATTATCTTGGTATCGAAGATTAATCCCTAAACCACCTTAAATCTGTCGGGAATTCTTTTAATTAAATACACATTTAAATATACCCTAAACAAATGTCCTGCGAGAAGGAACAAAATTACGGAAGACCGAAAAATATCACCTGGAATCAATATAATTGTCTTTTGTAAATTCAATAGAAGTACTTTTTTGCAACATTCTGTAGAATTTCGGTTTCTGGTAGCCTTATACCTTTTGAAAGGTAATTCAAGGATACGTTGAACGCTCTCCATTCAATAGAACCAGAATGAAGACTTTTATATATTCATTTGGAAATTATTTTCTGTTCCTCCAATATTTAAAAAATCTTTGTAATAAACAATAAACGCTTTTTAATTTACTACCAAAAACGCTTTTTTTTGGTTCTTTTTTTAGGCAACATCTATAATGATACATAATTGAACCATTATAAAAAGTAGAACTCAGAGATAGAAAGAATGCTCAATCACCAGATCACTGAATAAAATAACATCGAATACAAAATCAGTAACGAAATATAACTTAGCATGGATTATCTTTTCTCATAGTTATGGATTTTCGCAAAGGAATAAACATTCACAAAACACTTCATATAAATGGAGTCGGATATTATATATATATATATATATATATATATATATATATATATATATATATATATATATATATATATATATATATATATATATATATGGGGGGGGGTGTGTGTTTTTCTTTTTATACTTGAACTATTAATATTGTCTTATATGTAATAAATATACAGAGTCTGAGAATTTTATTTCGAATCTACTTATTAGAGTCGTACATCAATGTAAGAAATCGTTAAATTGCTGATAGTTTCAAGTTTACCTTTTTTAAAAACAAATTTTGATCAGCTTTACTTGTTTCTTTCAGAGACTGAGAACGGTATTTATACCGACAGAAGTCCCGGACCATGGATATACAGAACCAGTACCCGTCTAAATTATTAACAAATATGCAGGATTTACTTCATATTAAACAGTCACCCATTTTATCTGTGGTTTAGAAGTGAGTCAAAGGCTACCCTGAAAGAAAATTCGAAATTTAAAAAAGACATCTGATAAATGTATGTCCTTAAAAGCGCCATTTAATATTTTTTTAATGTATTATATTTAATTAATTTCAACGTTATCAGGGAATACAATATAGGTTCACTTTTCATTTAAGCTTACCTGAACTGAAAGATCAAGTGAGCTATGAGTTTCCTGGTCACATTTTGCCTGTCGTCCGTCCGTCTGTAAACATTTTCGACTTCTCAATTTCAACGAGACATGTCACAAAGCAACTTTGGATAAAGGGGATTCAAGTTTCTTCATTTGAAGAGCCACGCCCTCTTTTGAGGGGGGATCTAAGTATAGGTGAAAATATGGTGATCATTTAAAAACTTTCTTTTCAAGAACCAATGGTCAGAAAAAGTTCACTTTTCTGACATAGCGTAGATTCAAGTTTGTTCAATTCATGGCCAATACCCATAGGTTGGGGACATAATATGGGATCAAAGTTTTACATCGAAATATAAAGGAACATTCTGTAAAAAAAAAAAATTGATGAAGAACAGCAGGGCCATTATTTGTCATATTCATGTGGAAGCATTCACAAATATTGTGGAAGCGATGTTGTTCAAAGTATGATCCCCGGGGGCACATGTAAGATATGGCAACAGTAGCAGGTCAAAGTATAACATGTTAATATAAAGAGGAAAATCTGACTAAGAACAACAATAGGGCCATGTCATTAATTATATTATTAATTTTAATGCTTTCTCAGGTACTGTAGATTTCAGTTTGCCACAGTAGGGATCAATTTTTAAATGGTATTGTACACACAAGTACTCTGAAGTTGACATTAAAAAGATGCTTGAGTTTCTGATTAACAATATCTATGTGTTTTTGGAGACCAGGTCTTCCAACAATCTATTGGAATTCCCATGGGTACCAATTGCGCCCCGTTATTAGCAGACCTTTTTTGTATTCATATGAAGCAAAATTTGTCCAAAATCTTATACATGAAAAGAAGAAAACACTTGCTGTGGCCTTCAACTCGAAATTTCGGTATATCGACGACGTATTGTCAATTAACAATGGTTATTTCCATTCTTATGTCGATACGATATATCCCGGTGAGCTTGAGATGAAAAATACCACAGAGTCTGACACATCTGTTTCATATTTGGATATTTTACTTGAAAAAGACGTTAATGGTAATCTAACAACCAAGCTTTATGATAAACGTGATGACTTTAACTTTTCAATCGTCAACTTCCCTTACTTATGCAGCAATATACCTTCATCACCTGCATACGGGGTTTATTCTTCTCAGTTAATTCGATACACAAGAGCATGCTCTACGTATGTACAATTTCTAAAACGAGGTAAATTATTGACAAACAAGTTGATGAAACAAGAATATCAGCAGTATCGTTTAAAATCATCATTTCGTAAGTTCTATGATCGATGCAATGACCTTGTCAGCAAATACAATTTATCTTTGAGTCAAATGCTGACTGACGTTTTTCAAACTAATTGTAAGGCCATTATTTACACACTGAATTGTCGACAGATTTTCCCGTTATTTCCCGATCATGACAAAGAGCACACGGCGGGTGTGACCGGTCGGCAGGGGATGCTCACTCCTCCATGGCACCTGATCCCATCTCTGATGTTTTGGAGGTCCGTGTTTGCTCTGCTCCTATTTTGTATTGTTTAATGGACTTTTGAGCTTGAATACTGTTATCTCCATATACCGTTATCTCCATATATTAACATGTACATTACAATGTATATATGGAAAAATCTTTTAAAAATCTGATGAAGTGCTATAGGGTCATGGTTAGTCTTAATGTGCAAGCACTCAAAGGTTGTGTCGATTCAAGTTTCTTTAGATCATGACTCCCACTCTCCAGGGGTAGGTTGGGGCTAACAATGGAATCATAATTTTTCAGGAAAATAAGTAGGAACAAGTACCAAGGCCCTACTATACCATATCTATATATAAAAATTCATAGGTTCTGTTGATTTTTTTAAAATTCAAAGTATGGACACTGGGGATAGTATGGAACTAAAATCAGAGACCAGATTTTACATTATGCTAATGTACGGGAAGAAATCTTCTATAGAACAGCAAGACCATGTTAGTTATATTGATATTAAAGCATTCCAGTGTTGTGTGTGGATTTAAGCTGGGTAAGTCATAGCCTCTTAAGGCAAGATAGGGGCCACAATATGGAGTTTTTTCTTTGAAACAAAGAGGGAGGATCTTTCAAAGAACAGAAGGGTCAAAGTGACTCAGGTGAGCGTTGTGGTTTATAGGCCTTTTTAAGAGATTGAAATTAATTGTATATATACATGTTTACACCCTGTTAAATACTTCTAGTACTTCACAATTTTATTTTGATTCCACCTTTAAAATTTGTCCTGTATTTATTTATTCGAATTAACTACGCATTTATTGTTTCAAAGATTCTCTTAGCAGTTCTTGAAAGTTTCTATTACTTAAATTATCGAGTCCTTACATATTTGATAAATACGACAGAGCAATATGTGCGCCTGCAATGGAATGGATGTGTACATGTGTTCTTTATTTGAAACTAGTTATTAAAACGGACAACATTATGAAATAAATTCCAATTTAGACAGAAATATACAAGAGGAGAGAGTAAATGTATTATTTTACATGTAGTTCAAGTTGGTGATCCACAAAGTGGAAACCATGGGAATATATAAGCCATATTTGTCCTAAATACGATGAGTTATGAAAGAAAGTTTTTTAAATTCCAGCCCACGTGCACCCTCGCAACATTTTTTTGGTTTGGGGGTTAGACTGGAATCACAAGGCCCGTACTCCTGTCTCTCTTTTGGAGAAATAATATAGTTCAGAACTAAAAATTAGTCATTTTCTTAACGATGTCATTGTACAAAAACTGTGTGACAGGATTGAGAAAGTGAAACTCTTGGCTGGTTATAACTTTTTAACCCCCCCCCCCCCAATAATAATAAGAGGCTCGTTTCCCTGTGGTCAGAGATGTATCTTGCTATACACGGGGTCATTTTGCGCAATGTCGTATGGTACAGTAATATTCATCACTGTTCTTGTAACAATTTTGATGTAAAGTGACCTAAAAACTTGTACTTATTTACTTAAGACAAAGGTTGCTTGCTACTCCAGGGTATGCCCTTGACAATGTCGCAGATAGTTGTGACCAAGGAGTGTGTAATAATATTGCACAGGTCATTTGGACGAAATCAATATCAATGGGTTTAAAATGTGATTTTTCTTGTATAAGATTATTTTATAATGTAATTCTTGTCCTCAGCAAACGTTATTTTGTCATAGTCTAGGTCAAATAGATCAGAAGTATCAAATTCTGAAGGACTTAAAATTTTAAAATTCTTAAGCACAAAATTGTGTATTGGAGTAAAATAATGAAAGTCGTCAAAATTGGAAGAAAGGTCGCTTGTGACCAAAGGGTCTGCCAGGATTCTTAGTCATTTAGACAAGGTCAAGGTCACAAACTAATTCTGAACGAATCATCTGCATTTCAAGAAGTTATTTTGCAGTATAAGGTTTTTAGCAAGTAGGCTGTTTTTTTTCCTTCAAAATTTTTTTTTTAATTCCCCCATAAAAGTTTGTCCTATTAGAAAGTACTACAGTGTAGTTGTCTATCAATCAATTGTGGCCGAAAATACGTCATTTTAAGATTCAAATGAAAGAAAGAAATCGCATGCAAATATAAAAAGCACGAATACCTTGTTTAATACAATGGAATTAAGAAAATTGAAAATACCGGGATACATACGTGCACTCGTTGATAAAATTCTAAGTGCTTGATATCCAAGCACATACCAAAACGTGTTGAACAGTAAGACTAAGACTCGTACAAGTCCAAGCAGAAAGGTTTAACATGGATCATGAAATACGGAAAACAGCGTATTTCTGACATAATCTATTCATCAATATAAATATGTCATACTGCAGTTATTTTAATGAATGGGAATATTTGATATTTCATCAGGACGATGGAAACCAGTGTTTCCAGTTTCAATGATAATTGGACTACTGATTAATGTTGATATATTTTATTGTTATAGTGTGATAGACCTATATTCATTTATATTGTTGGTCATATATAAGATGTATTTACCTTTGTATATATCTTAGTCTTTTGTATTAAACGCATTATATGTGTCATGTGTGATATATAAACTTATATACATAAGTGTAGTTGATTCTTAATTACGAATCTTGCAATATTATTTTGGTCAGCAATGTCGGTTGTAGAATAAATGTTTAAGATGAGAAAAAAAAGTGTTGCGTTTGTGCCATCGGAATTAAAAAAAAGTTTCATCACAGAATCCGGTAGTTTTGTTTGTGAGGATAATAATTTGGGTCCAGGTCTGTGCGGGCCCCATAACATGTTTGTCCGATCGACTGACATTATTTATCGGACTCCCCCTTTCCCCTAGCCCCACTGGCTCACACTTCACCAATAGGCAGTGACTTTGGTGCAAGATTTTGTGAAATATCAAAGACAAAATGTCTTTAGTAGAATTCTTGTATAGAGTATATTATTTAGTTTGCCCCACACTGGTCCTACTACACAGGCAGTGTGCCCTTTTGTATAAGACTATGCAGTGGCGTTGTTCCAGTTTTCTATCTGATAGCTCAAAAAAAGGTGTCTGTTTAAAATCTTTGTCATAGCACATTTTCTCTAACTTGGGTCTAGAACAGCTAACACTTTCACTTTACAAAGGGCAGTATATGGAGTATATAGTTTCTGCGCTTGGAGAAGTTTGGCTCATAATTCACTCATACAGTAATTTGGATCAAGACTTCCAAATTAAAAGATTTTGTGTAAACTCTATAATGATTGACTTCACTGTGGTATTCATTAACTTAATGAAATTCAACTTTTGAAAAAAAAAAATCTTTTAAATTCTTCTAAAGGTGGAAAAACACATGTAGTAGTAAATTCTTCATAAACCAAGGGGAAAAAATAATAGTGCCCCGCCACAGCATGATACGTACGCCCGTCAAATATTGTTCAATTGTTTTAACAGGTTAGAGTGCAAGAAAATCATGTCACCTTGATACAAAGATTTCAATGATTTTTCCATTCCTTATAATGTTTGATGTACATACATCTCCTGTGGTGTAGGTATTAATTATAACAAATAATACATCATATATTTCTCAACTAGTTGTGTTAGAGCTTAACAAATGCCCATCTACAGCTTTGTTTTCTGTGTATTTTATGATTGATTAACAATGCTACAGCCTAATAAAACATCAAAACAAATTATGTTTATTCTTTAGACTATGAAATTGTCATCTTAGTGAGACATGACTCTCTGCAATTTGTTGTAAAGATATAAAAATTAAAATAAAAAAATATATACAATATCAAATTAGTTTTAATTATATTATACACTATCAAATTAATTTTAATTACTTTACACCAAAGAAGATGGGCGTGTTTGGCGTGTGATCTGCAGGAATAAGACGTACGAAACATTTATAGTCTAAATGTCTACGATTTGGTCGGTTGACCACAGCTGGACATACTTTACAAAGTTACGCACATGGGAAAATTTTACATTAAGTTTGAAATACTTTGCCAAATTTAATATATCAATCCGCTTATCTTAATAATTACTACATCTAAAACTTAGTAACGCTTCACATAAATAATAAACACATATAGGGTATAGTTAAACAGTTAAATGCAATTACAACTACATACATGTATATAATAAAGTATCAGTAGGTGGAAGAATTGCTTTCGCTTTCGGTGAAACAGAACCAGAAATTATCTATTTGAAAATGAATCATTTCATAAAATTAAACTGACAAAAGAATTGACTGTTTGTACTAAAAAAAAATATTAACGCTACATGCGGGGATCGAACCAAAAAAAAAAAAATCCTTTTCATTGCACTGGACGGGTAACGCTTACTACTGAGTTATCACCGCTACACATATTTTAAGTTTTTTAAAGCGACAATGAAGCACCGCATTTACACATTGGAATTTTTTTTGGAAAAAGTTCATTTCTTATCGTCTCTGGGTCTTCTCTCCATTTTTTACAAATGTTTGTTGTTTCTTTGAATTAAAATGCACACAAATAAAGTTTCAAAATCATGGAGAGATGACCCAGAGATAGCAAATTTTTAGAAAAACGCGTTTAAAAATGTAACATTTTGTACCAAATGACTCATCTAGCCAACTTTCAAGTTCTTTTTGAGCAAATCAAAATACAATATTGGGAACATATTTCCCTTTCCTATTTCACAGGAACCCGATACATCAAAAGAATGCTAAAATTTCATGTGACAGATCAATGAAATTTTCACTTTTCAAGTGCGCCCAGATTCCTGCCGAATGCCAATCAAAAGCGACCTCGTTCTTTATCTTGAAAGTTAGGCTAGCCAATTAGAACTATTTAATCCAACACAAAAGGCTGATTTCTTTGCCCAATTCCCAAGAGATATAGATAACACCTGCTTGATCAGAGATGCTTTACCAGTTATCTCCTCACACTAAACACATTATTTTCTCTCTAATTTGACATGCAATTTTCTGTTACCAAAATTCTCCTTGACCAGTGCTTGATAATTACACCCATGGAAAAGGTGGAATTTCTCTTATAACATTACATTCGCTATACATTGCTGTAAAGTATATAATGAAAAAAATAAGTATTTTCTTGGTTTAACATTAAAATAAGGATACTGTAATACTCTTACATCTTTTGGGATTGAGTAATTTAAAAGTTAAAAGAAATGTTTTTTTAAATTTCACTTAAATCAAAGGTCACAGTTTAGGTAGGGTGAGACACACCTTCTACCTAAGTCAGGACATTGTCAAGTAAATTTTACCTATAGTTGGCAAATATTTACAGCATAACAAATGAACATGGGCTACGATAGCTCTTTAACAGATTTGAACAAATTTACACAAAGAATAAAAGTTTAGTAAACATTTCCATAGTAAGGAAGAGAAACATAAAATGAAGCCATGAAAATAATCAAGATATAAGAGATAAGCATAGTGCAGCACAAACCTATACTATAGCATTGATAGAAAAAAAAACTGAAAATAAATAGTAATTCACATTTATGAATAGCACAAGTAAGGATAATCACAAAGCACAGTTCAGCACAAACATGTAATAGCACTGATAGAGAAAAATTGAATAAACAAAGAAAGCAGCTTAAATAGTAATTAAACATATGACTAGCACACATATGGACGATAAAAAAAAAGGAACAAGAGGTCCAGGGGCCACATCGCTCACCTTAGCACTGTGGCTAGGAAAAAAGCAAAAATCAGTTTAGTATTGAAAAGCTTAAATGCATAAGTGGTCCCGACCTATCCCTAAAAGGGAGGGGGTATAATTTGAAAAAAAAAAAATGGAATCTACACTAACTAAGGATGCTTACATTTTTTTTTTACTATGACCTTTTTTCCCAGCAAATTTGAACTTTCAATGTGGGCCCACCCTACCCCCAGGGGGACATGATTTGAACAAACTTGAATCTACACTATCTGAGAATGCTTCCATATAAATATGACCAATCATGGCTTTGCTGTTTTTAAGAAGAAGAGTTTTAAAGATTTTTCCTACATATTCCTATGTAAAAAATTAATTGTCCATTGTGGCCCCACCCTACCCCGGGGTCATGATTTGAATAGATTCGATACACAAGAGCATGATCTACGTATGAACAATTTCTAGAACGAGGCAAGCTATTGACAAACAAGTTGATGAAACAAGGATATCAACAGTCTCGTTTGAAGCCATCATTTTATGGCCGATACAATGACCTTGTCAACGAATACAACCTATCAAGTCAAATGCTGACTGACGTTTTTCATACTAGTTGTTAGGCTATTGTTTACCCACTGAATTGTCTACCGATTTTTTCCTTTTTTCCCGATCAAGACAAGGAGCACAACGTCGGGTGGGTGTGATCGCTCGGCAGGGAATGTTCACTCCTCCATGATCCCACCTCTGATGTTTTGGAGGTCCGTTTGCTCTGCTCCCGATTTGTATTGTTTAAATGGACTTTGAGGTTGAATACTGTTCGTTATCTCCATATTTCATTATTTTCCCAAAATAAAATCTAGGATGAAACATCTATAACATAATAACTCGAAGATTGCATATATAAAGTTGGCATTAGAATACTTTGGTTGAGATTTAAGTACTTCGTTTAAATCAAAGATATCAGCATATTAATAAGATTTCTACAAACGACGGGAAAACATACGTTTACAGATCATATATTAAGATCAATACATTCATTTCATGGCCGTAGGAACCGGGGGGGGGGGGGGGGGGGGGGCACGGGGGCCGTGCTCCCAATGATTTTGCCGATATATACAATACTACAGTAAATTAGATACTAAATAGATACTACATGTATATGCTTGTTGTGCTCCCTCAATGGAAACGTCTGATGGACCTTTTTTTTTGCTTGTCAGGATATTTTTGGTAGTGCCTCCTCAACTGAAAACGTATGCCTGTGCCCCCCCCCCCCCCCCAAAAAAAAAAACCCGAAATTGCTTCCTACGGACCTGCATTTGTTAAGTTGATAAACATAATAACAATAAATCCTTATATTTATTTCAAAAGTGTATATTATTTCAATAGTCGTTATATAGTGGTGTTGGATTTTTCTGTGAAATTCCTTTAAAACACTATTCCTCATACAGTTTTGGTCTTGATTTTAATATTTGACACACAAGTAGACTACACTAAGATGCGTAACTTAGTGCATCGGTTTTTGATTTCGAAAAACGGTGTTGCCATTGTTACTAAAAATAGAAATATCTATGAAATTCCTTTAAAACGCTACTCCTCCTACAGTTCTAGTCTGACTTTAATATAACTTAGCACACAAGTAGACTATACCAAGATATATAATTTGATGAATCCTGCTACAGTTTTGGTCGGATTTCAATCTAATTTGGCATAAAATTAGACTACACTACGATACATAATAGTGTATATCGGTTTTTGATTTCAGTGAATGGTGTTGCCATGGTTACTTAAAATAGAAATTTCTGTGAAATACTTTCAAAATGCTACTCCTCCTACAGCTTTGTATACATAATCCTATTTATTGCTGCATGTTGCAAAGTTTCAAATCCAAGTGCTACATGTACTTTTCCTTTTTTACTTACAAACCAGTAGAGCCACAGTCTCATCAGAGACTTTTGGTTATGCTGAAGTTGACAACGGAATATATAAGTCTCTTGGTGTGTATGACCGGTCAACAGATGCTTAAATGCACCTGATCTTTTCCAAGAGCCCCGTTTTACGCCCTGTTCACAGAATTGCATTGTTTATAGATTTTTTTTATAGATCAATCACTGTTTGTTATCTTCACCTTTTTCATTAAACTGTTCCAGAGTAGAAGCTGAAAATGTTTACAACCACAGATGATAATAAACAAAGACAGCAATAAATCACTTGAGTGGTGATTAAAAATTGCAAGCATCTTTAAATAGTTCAGATTCATGTTTGTTCAATGACGGTTGAAGGGGACATGATATTCTTCTGAATATTTTGAAAGATTTTTCCAACTCATTATTCATATAAAAAAAAAAATTGATCGCATATTGTTGCCACAAGTGGTCATGATACAATTTAACTTCAATCAACGCATCATGGGGATTCTGAAGAAAAGCAGGACCAAGATGTGGCGTTGTGTATTATATTCTAGTTTATGTATACAGTAAAACTCTGATATACCGAACTCCTCAAAACCAGTAGATCTACTCCATATTTTGTTGTACCCATAAATAGACATTGTAATAATATAAAGCATATTTGCCAATTATTGTTTTTTTAATGACAACCCAGTATAATAAATAAAGTATTAAAAACAAGCTTATTCGGAGAATCTGTGTCCCCCCCTTAAGGAAAAAAGAAGAGCATGCGCGGATCTACGAGGGCGCGGAGGGGGGGTGTCGAAGGGGAGTACTTTAAAAAGGGCGGGCAGGGCCATAGGGAGTTATGGTATAAAATTTCATTGTAAAAACTCAAAAGCTTCTTGAGATATAGCCTGGAAATGAAAGTTTTACACACACAGAATGTATAAATTTACGATGTTGACCTTTTGACCTCAAAATAAATAGGGGTATTCCTTAGGCCATAGGGAGTTGTATAAATTTTCACTGCAAAAGCTCAAAGGCTTCTCAAGATATTGTGTAAAAACGAAAGTGTTACGGACAGACAGAAATACAGACAGATGGATAGTGAAAGCGGGTGACAACAAAACCTACCTTTGAGAACTGAAGTTTTCCATTTCATAAAATTTTAATACATGTAATAAAAACTTGAGAAAAAATATCACTTTAATATTTCAATGTATATGCACATGTACATTCTATAAGTATTAGGATTTAAACAAAACATCATTGCTGTCTTTAAGTGTATGGTAGTACTGGTACTGAAAGTCTTTCATGAATAGATGGCAGCCTAGTTATTCTATGGGTAGAACATGTACATTTCTAAGAAAGAAATATTCTAATATTTTCTTGTATAAAGTCATATGTATGGCTGCCAGCCTGGAAACAGTCTACAGAGATTCTTGGGATCTCTAGCCTCCTGGATAAGGTTGTTTACTTGTCCTGCTACACTAAACTGAACTCCTTCCTCATATCCCTGTAGCTTCTGTTGAAGGTGCAGTAACATTCGCTCTGCAAGCTTATTCACACTCTCTTGGGAATCTGCAAATGGAAAAAAATGTTCTCCAATAAAGCATCAGTTACTGTATTGTTTACATTTTTACTGATCAATCTGTAAATTCCATTAGCTCAACTTCCAACAAGAGGCCCATGGGTCACAATGCTCACCTGATTAACTATTGCTCTTTTTGCTCTTCATCAGCAATTTTTTCCCCCAATATGTTAATATGTAAACTTTGAACACCCATTGTAGCCCCACCCTACCCATGGGTGTCATGATTTGAGCAAACTTGATTCTAGACTAGCTGGATGCTTCCATATAAATATGACCAATAATGGCTTTGCTGTTCTGGAGAAGATTTTTCCTATGTAATTAACACAGTGATTGCCACTTGTGGCCCCAACCCCACCCATGGGGGTCATAATTTGAACAAATCTATACTATCTGAGGATGCTTCAATATAAATGTGACTAATCATAACTTTGCTATTTTTGAGAAGAAGTACTTTAAAGATTTTTCCTATGTTTTCCTATGTAAACTTCTGATATGATAGCCCATAGAAGCCCCACCCTACCCAAGGGGTCATGAATTGGACAAACTTGAATCTACACTACCTGAGGAAGCTTTCATATAAATATGACTAATCATGATTTTGCTGTTCTTGAAAAGAAGAATTTTAAAGATTTTTCCTATGTAAAACTTTGATTGTCCACAGTGGCCCCACCCTACCCCTGGGGTCATGATTTCAACAAACTTGAAACTTCACTACCCCAGAAATCTTTCACATCAGTTTTAACTTTTCTGGTTCAGTGGTTCTTGAGAGGAAGATTTTTAAAATTTCACTATTTCTTAATTATCTCCACTTGGAAGAGGGTGTGGCCCTTCATTTCAACAAAATTGAATCTCCTTTACCCAAGGATACTCTGTGCCATATGTGGTTGAAATAAGCCTAGTGGTTCTGGAGAAGAAGATGAAAATGTGAAAAGTTTACAACAATGACAACAATGCTGCTGCCACCGATGACAGACAACGGACAAATTTCAATCAGAAAAGCTTACCCGAGGCTTTGGCTCAGTTGAGCTAATAATATATAAATTTAAACCAACTCTGAGAAAAACCAGATGAGTCAGGGTGACACAAATGTCCCTATTACATAAGTTTTCAATTTGTGAAAGTCCAAGTGTGAAAATAACAACATGGTTTGTTTTGTTGAGGACCATTAACAGTTAACAAACTAACTGAAATCAATTACTGGTACAATACTAAAGGGTTTCCTCATCTGTGCAACTTGTCATTGCTTTCTGATTACTTCACTGAAAAGGGGCACTACTCTTAATTTAATCACAGCATTGCCTAATTTGTAAGATGTTAATATATCGGTTTCTTTTAAAAGTGATCGTAACACTAGCATTATTTTTTCTGTAATTTTGGATGACATAATGTCATTTAATTCATCATCTTTTCATCCAATTTTTGCTAAACATTGTCCAAGGAAATATTGAAGGTAGGCACATGATGTTTGTTATCCATTGTCAGTAAATCAATCTTTGTTTGAAGGAGTTATACTCCAAGTAAGCAGCCTAAAAATATTTCTCTAGTAAATTTATAATTTTAAAAAAGTTAACTTTGCACACATTACAGTCAAATGCAAATCAGAACGCAAACAAGAAAAAAAAAAATTTGCAACCCCAAATTTTAGAAAATTTAACAGATATTTATCTACCTAATTCATACATTAAAACCATAGGTCTCTGATGAAACTGTAGCTCTACTGGTTTGTTCTTATAACAAAGGAAGAGAAAGTAGCATTTGGACTCTTGAAACTATGAAACAGAAATAAATAGAATAATGATCCATGGTTTAGGCTCTTTTTGTGGCAAGATTTATAGCAATCAGATTAAACTGTAGGAGGAGTAGCCTTTTAAAGAATTTTACAGAAATTTCTATTTTTAATAATCATGGCAACACCGTTCATTGAAATCAAAATCCAATATTTAGAATTACGTATCTTAATGTAGTCTAGCCTACTTGTGTGCTAAGTTATACTGAAATCAAACCAAAATGTAGTAGCAGTAGTGTTTTGAAAGAATTTCACATAAATTTCTATTTTTAGTAGCCATGGAAACACCCTTCATCGAAATCAATAACCGATACATAGAATTATGTACCTTTGTGTTGTCTATTTGTGTGCCACATTATATTGAAATCAGACAAAAACTGTAGGAGGAGTAGCATTTTGAAAAATTGTTTACAGACGGACGAATGAAAGACACTTTACTATCGCATAAGTTCTTCTGGTTTCTGACCAGTAGAGCTTACAAACATACTGAAAATGAACCAACCTTGCTGCACACTTGCATTGACCACATCAATATCCATCAAACTGCCTTTGGTGGCATTCAGTTCTGATGTCTCAGTGTCCAATCTGTCCCTGCGACTCTGGAGGGCAGCTGCCTTCTGAGGGGAAATTGTCCAGTTGTTGAGAGGGTCATATAGTAGTACTTCCAAAATCGTCAACAAAGCCTCCTGGTTATTGTGCATTACATCCATGGTTTTTTCACAGCATCTTTAGATTTGAAGTTTAAAGTTAGTGATATTATACAAGCAGGGTTCTCCATCATTTCAAAGTTAACTGTGGTGCAAGACTTACGCAAAGTGCTAATATTTGCGTTCATTTCGCGACCGAATTCGCGAATGAACCACAAAATAGATTGAAAAACACACAACCCCAATGAATCAATAGTTTAATATACAAATGATATTATTTGGCATTATTATTATTATTAAAATTAATAATAAATGTAATTGAACGATATCGATTAAACATAGTGTAAAAACAAAAATAAAGGATATGCATACTGTAAAAAAGACCCCCCCCCCTCCCAAACACACAGGTACTTATAAATAAACAAATATTACCTTATAAACCTGACAATAAAAGTACCAGTAACAACAAGCTGAAAGCATTAAACCCTCTCTAAAAAAATTTACAAAAGGTAAATTATATAGTTTTCATTAGAGGACGGAGGAAATTCTGGTAAGTCACACAATCACGCTAACATCTATATAAATTTGCAATTCTCGGTCTGAAGACTGAAATATCTTAAAATTTTTGAAAACAAGAGGCCCATGGGCCTTGAATCACTCTTCTGATAAACTGTACAACCTATCACTTCTATTTGAAGCCTCGAAGTATCCAGTATATTTACATAAACCCTTGAAATTCCAATTCACACTCTGAGAACCCAAGATGATTCTAAGCCAATTAGTACCTGAGAGTTGGTCATGGTGACCTACTTATCACTTGTCATTCTCTGAGGACCCATCAACTAAGTTTGATGATTCTAAGCCAATTAATACCTAAAATATTTTTTAAAATTATAATCATAAAATTTTATAAGTAGGTCAAAGTGACCTACTTTTCAGTTGCTGTACTCCAAGGACCAAAGATACATCGACTGACAAAGTTTGATGATTCTAGCCAATAAGTACCCAAAATATTAAATACAGCCATAAAATTTCAAAAGTAGGTCACCGTGACCTACTTTTCAGTTGTTGTACTCCGAGGACCCAAGACGCATCAACTGACAAAGTTTAATGATTCTAAGCCAATTAGTACCCGAAATATTTGATTAAAGCCATAAATTTTCAAAAGTAGGTCAAAGTGACCTACTTTTCAGTTGTTGTACTCCGAGGACCCATGACGCATAAACTGACAAAGTTTTATGATTCTAAGCCAATTAGTACCCGAAATATTTTATTAAAGCCATAAATTTTCAGAAAGTAGGTCACAGTGACCTACTTTTTAGTCGACCTACTCCGAAGACCCATGAAGCATCAACTGACAAAGTTTGATGATTCTAAGCCAATTAGTACCCGAAATATTTAATTAAAGCCATAAATTTTCAAAAGTAGGTCACGGTGACCTACTTTTTAGTCGATCTACTCTGAAGACCCAAGATGCATCAACTGACAAAGTTTGATGATTCTAAGCCAATTAGTACCCGAAATATTTAATTAACGCCATAAATTTTCAAAAGTAGGTCACTGTGACCTACTTTTTAGTCGACCTACTCCGAAGACCCAAGATGCATCAACTGACAAAGTTTGATGATTCTAAGCCAATTAGTACCTGAAATATTTAATTATAGTCATATAAATTGAAAAGTAGGTCACGGTGACCTACTTTTCAGTTGACCTTTTTTGAGGACCCAAGATGCATCAACTTACAAAGTTTTATGATCATAGGACTTAAAATGTCCAAATTATGCCTCTAAAACGCTTTGAAATCGAATGCCTGCAAAGTTCAAAAAGTAGGTCACTGTGACCTACTTTTTAATAAATATGTTTTATGGCCCCAAGAGGCATCATCTTACAAGATTTAATGATTCTAAGCCTCCCCGTATTCGAATTAATGACCTTAATTTTTAAAAAAGATTAGCCATAAAATTCAAAAAGTAGGTCAAAGTGACCTACTTTTTAAGTGACGTACTTTGACGACCCAAGATGCATCAACTGACAAAGTTTGATGATCATAGGCCTTAAATTGTTCAAAAGATGCCTCTAAATCATTATGAAAAAGAATGGCCGCAAAATTTGAAAAGTAGGTCACCGTGACCTACTTTTGAGTCAACATGATATGAGGTCCTTAGATGCACCAACTGACAAGATTTGATGATCCTAGTCCTTATACTAAGCAAAATATCAACATTTTAATAAAATGTAATTTTTGGTCAACTTTGAAGTGACCTTGAGACCAGGCCCTTTGCCCCAGGGTAAATCCCCGTGCAAATTTTAATCTACAACATATCCTCATCCTTTTGTGTAAGTTTGGTGATAATCTGCCCAGTGGTTCTTGAGAAGAAGATTTTTAGCAACCAGTACTTTGGTTTCTATTTTCCTAATTATCTCCCCTTGTTAAAGGGTCACAACCCCAGTTTTAGTATAAAAGGGAGCCCTTGGGCCAAGGATACCCTGTGACAAATTTGACAATAATTGGCCAAGGGGTTCTTGAGTTATGGCCCATATTCTAAAAAAGTTTACGCACACCGCACAAATGGCCATAGCATTAGCTCTTGGAGCCTTTGGCTCAGAAGAGCTAAAAAATACTTCAGCAGTTTAGAGTCATAAAAAAAATATTTTGGTGGATCTATCGTTATTTTTTCAACATTGCAAAAATACATATATTACGATATACATGCGATGTTTGACACGCAGACATGGTTATCTGTAGAACTATTAAAACATGAATTAATTAATATTAAAAATTTCATTTGCAATTAACGTGAAATGTGTGGAAAAATGGCTTGTCCCTTTTCATTCAAGTTTCCAATGAGGTCTAGAAGATAATTGCTTGTGCAACCCAAACAATGGCCCTCATTGGAGTAAATTAACGGTTTAGCATTAGAAACTGAAAAACAGTACATATTTTGGAGGTTCATTTGGTTTATAAATTTATATATTGATCTTACTGATGACGACGATCTTACTGTGGCGCTAATATTTTAACTGTGGTGGAAGTATGGCGCTGATTTTTTAACTGTGGCAGGACCGCCTCGTTAAACGGCCCATGGAGAACCCTGATACAAGTATGTCAATGTTCAAATAAAAAAAAAGCTCAAGGGTCTTCAAAATACCTATCATATTAGAGAACACAAGGGAAAAACCAAAAACAATAGGAATAAGACCACATGGCTCACCTGCAACTACATGTATTACAGCATATATTTGCCACCAGCAGCATGGCCTTCATTTTAACAATTTAGAATTCTCTTTACTAGTGGATACTATGTACCAATTGTGAAATTTGCCAACTAATGCTTGAAAGATTGAAAATATGTAAATTCTACAGACTGACAGAGGGAAGAACGGATGGCGGACAATGGGTGATCAAAAAAGCTTACTTGAACTTACAACTTGAGTTGTCTAAAAGTAGTTCATGATGCTCCTTGTTCTTTTTAGAATACTTCACAAAAGATTTTGGGTTAAGCTCTATTGACCTTTACATCTAAATCCCACCAGATATTGTTTAGCTTTGAAGACAAGTTTTTAAAATAGTTTACATTTTGAAACACTCATTATTAATAAACTGTAACCAGAAAACTATACAATAACCAAAGTACAGTCAATCCTCGTTATCTCGAACTTGAAGGGACCGGAAAAGAACTGTGAGATATTCCAGGATTCGAGATATCAAGGGTAAGATACATAAAGAATAAGTGTTTGGGACTTACAGATCAGTTTGACATATCCATGGTATTCGAGATATCAGTGTTCGAGATACCGAAGTTTAACTGTATGTCCATAAAAAGGATTGTATAGTATTTTTACAAAATGATCATCATATCAGAAATTTATTATGGTTCACCGAGTGCACCAACACTGACAGTTAAGGTGATGCAAACTGATTGGGTATATGAATGTAGGATACTGATAGACCAGGGACTCCATCCGTGTGGACCAAATGAAGATGCTGTGAGAAAGCTCACAAAATAATATCCCCAAACTGCATTTTTTCCAAGAAAAACTAGAACTGTCCAAAAGGGACAAATACCCCCCGCTGGGTTTTTCAGAGAAGGTACCAAATCACTAATGTTTTCTAGATGTGAGAGGTGTTCACAATTTGCTTAAACATTTAGAGTGAAAATTTAATTGCTCATTATATTTTTTTTTAATGAATGAAACTAAGGTGCAGCCTAATAAAACATCAATACAGTGGTTCCCGTTTTATCGAATAGTCAAGTTGTCAGCCTAGTTTTATCCGAATAGCCGAAAATTAGAATAGCCGATTGCTTCATACCGAGTCAAAAGATAGATGTATAGAGCTACATGTATTGATAATACATCGTAGCTAGCAAATTTAAAGCTTGCACTTTCGTTTTCTTTTGACATGTTTACTTAATGACTTTACTAAAAATAATTTATTTCACTTACTTATGAATTTAATATGAAATTTTTTTTCAAATAAATTGACGTATAGAATATATTCTTTGATAGTTATTGCCATCTTTCTTCAGCACATGTTTCATTCCTTCTTCGACGGTCGCCATTTTGGAAACGGAAGTAGACTAAATGCTTGACTAATAACTGTAAACTATTTTTCCCTGGATAGATTGTAAATTAAAAATAAACAAAAATATTAAATATATGTAATTGTTTCGTTTTTATTTGTTTCTTTAATACGGTTACGTATTTTATACTGTGTGTGAGTTTACCAGTCTCGTTCTTGTATGCTGAAGAGAGATTTTGAGAGCCATGTGGAGAAAGATGGTATGAATTTTGAGACGTATTTTTATAGAACGAGCCATTTGTGATTTTCACCATAAATTTTGGACTGAAAAGTGAATAAATATTAAGCCAATTGACCAAGTTAAACGATTGAATAGGTTTATTTCATTATTCAAGCAAATTGTCATACACAAGCTAATCAGTTCAATAATTAAAATTTCACGCCGAAAAAATTGCAAATAATTGTCATAATTAATAAGTGCATTATTGAACCCAAGCTGATCACCACAACTGTAATCAAAACATATCTATTTACTATGCCCACTGTTGACACAGGTAAGGTGCCTGTGTGCATGTCGTACTCAAGCCAGTCAAGGTAATTGGTGTCAAACTGTGTAAACAAAGGCTTCACATACGAAGTTGGAGGTGTGAACAAGGTGCTGATTATCAAAAACACTATGATAGTCCAAATTTTTGTATCGGATAAAACGAAATTCCAGTATTTTCTCATCAGAATATCAGGTGAAATTATTAATAAATATATAAGAAATGGTTTTGTGCTCTGATATTATATTGAAATAGCCGAAATATTCGTTAAACCGCTATCTGATAAAATGGAAGCCACTGTACTAGTAATTACAGTGTTTTTTTTATTACATTGAAAAAATAGTTTGCAACTATCTGTCATCTTTGTGAGACATGACACTCTGCAAATTGATTGTTGAAAAAAAATATCAAAATTAATTATACAAAATCAAATTGATCTAATACCTTTATATCAAACTCATTTTAAAAATAAAAGGCTGGTTCCAGTAACTATGTATTTTGACAGACATAAATTACAATTAAGAGACTTAGACAACAGAGATCTTTATTTCTTTCTGCCCAATTCCCAGGAGATATAGATAAGACCTGCTTGATCAGAGATGCCCTAACAGCTTCCCACACTGAACTCATTAATTAATCTTTAACTGGATGCATGTCCACTCATTACTCCCAAGGGACAAAATTACACTATCTGCTGTGTAATGTAAAAACTGTTTTTAATACTTTGTGATTTTTTTTTTTAGTTCTAATGAGAGTTGTAAGATGTAGTTCACATTTTTGTACAGATGTTGTAGATTCTATGTCTCAAACCTTAGACATGAACCTGAAATAACCAAGTCAATAAAAATGAAAAAAAAAAAACCTGTAAAATGCAGAAAAATTATCAAATAATGTTGAAAATACCTGGTGCACATCTTCATATGGTAAATAATAAGTGTATAAATTTTCATACAAATCTATGCAATAGTCTCTGGGAACAGATCCGGACAAAACCACATAATAAAAATGAAAAAAACACCTGTAAACTGCAAAAAAAAATTATCCAATCATGATGAAAATACCAGGTGCACACCTTCATATGGCAAAGAATAAGTGTACAAATTTTCAGACAAATCCTTGCAAAAGTTTCCAAGAAATGGTCCGGACAAAATCTCGTCTACAGACAGACGGACAAGCTGATTCCAATATACCCCCCCCCCCCTAAACTTCGTTTGTGGGGGGTATAATTATTGCAATGCTTCTCTTCTACTGAGTTATACACCAGACATAATAATTAAACTTTTTTCATTGATCTTGAACATGTCCAAGTGACTTTGGGTCAAGTTCATGACACATCCTCATGTCATAAGTACTTATTGTGTCAACATGGTCAAGTATGAGCAGTATGAGCTTCAAACACATCTCCTTTACAAGATATAGCCAAGAATTGTATATTTTACTGCAATGACCTTAAACTTAAATAAATTACCTTGGATCAGGGTTAAGACACACCTCCAGGCCATAAGTTATCTTTGTGTGAAGCAAGAACTTCCACAGTTCCTCCCTTAATGATCATATATAACCTGTGACTTGTGACATTATTTTGAGAAAAAAAATACATTTACTTCCAGTTTTGTATAGTTTGTGCACTAAAATTTTGCATGTGACCTCTACTGGGTTCTCTATACAGTCTTGCAAACACTGTAGAGGTGACAGCTTGTCAATGGAAAATTATGCAGTAAACTAAGAAAGTCACCCTATCCTAAACAGTGTGACCAAAAAAAAAAAAAAAAAATTACAAGAAGTCTGTGAACCAAAGCTCACTAGTAATACCCCTGCTATGATGTGAATATACGCTTTCATGAATCCCACCATATGGCATGCCTAAACAGAGAGTGTGCTAAAATTTCAAATATCTGCCTTGAGTGGTTGCTGAGAAAACTGTAACAGAAATTCAGTATGGACAGATGTATGGATAAACAGGAAGTTGACATCAGATTCATAACAAGAGGCCCATGGGCCACATTGCCCACCTGAGCACATTGGCTAGGCAAAACCACAAATCAGTTCAGTATTGAAAAGGTTACCGGGGGGGGGGGGGGGGGGGGGGGGGGGGGGGGCTGATGATGCTTTCATGTCAATATAACAAATGGCTTTGTTGTACTTGAGTAAATTTTGAAAAAATTTCCCCATATAATCCTTTGTAAAAATTTGATCCCCCATTGTGGCTCCTCCCTATCCCAGAGGTCAATATTTGAACAAACTTGAATTTACACTACCTGAGGATGCTTCCATATCAATTTGACTAAACATAGCTTTTCTGTTCTTGAGAAGAAATATTTTTTCTGCATGTTCTTATGTAAAACTTTCGATCCCCGATTGGGCCCCACCCTACCCCCGGGGTCATCATTTGAACGAATTTGATTTACACTATCTGAGGATGCTTCCATATCAAAATGACTAATCATGATTTTCAGTTCTTGAGAAGAGGATATTTTCCTATTTGTTCCTATGTAAAATTTTCGACACCCTAATGTGGCCCATCCCTATCCCCGGGGGTCATCATTTTAACAAACTTGAATCTACACTACCTGAGGATGCTTCCATATCAAAATGACTAATCATGGCTTTGCAGTTCTTGAGAAGAGGATATTTTCCTATTTGTTCCTATGTAAAATTTTCAACACCCCATTGTGGCCCATCCCTATCCCTGGGGGTCATCATTTTAACAAACTTGAATCTACACTACCTGAGGATGCTTCCATATCAAATGACTAATCATGGCTTTGCAGTTCTTCATCAGAAAGATATTTTCCTATATATATTTCTATTTAAGACTTTGATCCTCCATTGTGGCCCCACCCTACCCCAGGGGGTCATGATTTGAACAATCTTGAATTAATACTACCTGAGGATACTTCCACATAAATATGAACAATCAGGGCTTTGCTGTTCCTGAGAAGAAGATTTTAAAAATTTTTCCTATATATTTTTATGTAAAACTTTGATCCTCAATTGTGGCCCCGCCCTACCCCCAGGGGTCATGATTTGAACAAATTTGAATTTTTACTACCTGAGGATGCTTCCATATAAATATTACCAATCAGGGCTTTGCTGTTCTTGAGAAGAAGATTTTTTTTTTATCAAGATTTTTCCTATATATTTCTATGTAAAACTTTGATCCTCCATTGTGGCCCCGCCCTACCCTCAGGGGTCATGATTTGAACAAACTTGAATCTACACTACCTGAGCATGCTTCCATATAAATATGATTCATCATGGCTTTGTTGTTTTTGAGAAGAAGATTTTTAAAGGTTTTTCCTATATATTTCTATGTAAAACTTTGATCCTCCATTGTGGCCCCACCCTACCCCCGGGGGTCATGATTTGAACAAACTTGAATCTACACTACCTGAGGATGCTTCCACATGAGTTTCATCTTCCCTGGCTTTGTGGTTCTTGACAAGAAGATTTTTAAAAGATGCTATTAATTTTTCACTAATTCTTTATTATCTCCCCTTGAAAGAGGGCATGGCCCTTCATTTGAACAAACCTGAATCCCCTTCACCCAAGGATACTTTGTGGCAAGTTTGGTTGAAATTGGCCCAGTGGTTCTTGAGAAGAAGATGAAAATGTGAAAAGTTTACGACAACAACGACGCCGACGACGACACCGACGACGACAGACAACGGACAAATTTTGATCAGAAAAGCTCACTTGAGCCTTTGGCTCAGGTGAGCTAAAAATGAATTCCACCATATGGCAGGCCTAAACAGAGTGTGCAAAAATTTCAAACACCTGCAATGAATAGTTGCTTAGAAAACTGCGACAAAAATTTGGTAAGGACAGACCCACGGATAAACAGGATGTTGATGATTGATTGATTATTGTTGTTTTACACCGAGTCAACAATATTGGATTTGTACAAAAATGAATCCCACCATATGGCATGCCAAGACAAAGAGTGTGCTAAAATTTTAAGCAATGAATACTTGTTGATGATTTGAACAAAATTAAATCTACACTAACTAAGGATGCTTACATAATTTTTTGACTGTGACTTTTTTCTCTACAAGTTTGAACATTCATTGTAGCCCCACCTTACCCCTGGAGGTCATGATTTGAACAAACCTTAATCTACACTATCTGAGGATGCTTCCATATAAATATGATAAACTGTGGCTTTGCTGTTCTTGAGAAAATTTTTAAAGATTTTTCCTATATATTCCTATGTAAAACTTTGATCGTCCATTGTGGCCCTACCCTACCCCTGGGGGTCATGATTTGAACAAATTTGAATCTACACCACCTGCAGATGCTTCCAAATAAATTTGACCAATCATGGCTTTGCTGTTCTTGAGGAGAAGATTTTTGAAGATTTTTTCCAATATACTCCTATGTTAAACTTTAAACCTCCATTGTGGCCCCACCCTACCCCTGGGGGTCATGATTTGAACAAATTTGAATCTACACCACCTGAAGATGCTTCCACATAAATATTACCCATCATTGCTTTGCTGTTCTTGAGAAGAAGATTTTTCCTATATGCACCTATGTAAAACTTTGATCGTCCATTGTGGCCCCACCCTACCCCTGGGGGGTCATGATTTGAACAAACTTGAATCTACAGCACCTGAGGTTGCTTCCATATAAATAAGACCAATCATAGCTTTGCTGTTCTTGAGAAGAAGATTTTTCCTATATATTCCTATGTAAAACTTTGATCACCCATTGTGGCCCCACCCTACCCCTGGGGGTCATGATTTGACTAAACTTGAATCTACACAACCTGAGGAAGTTTCCACAAGTTTCATCTTTCCTGGCCCACTGGTTCTTGAGAAGAAGATTTTTCAATAATGCCATTAATTTTTTGCTATTTTGTAATTATCTCCCCTTGGAGGAGGGCATGGTCCTTCATTTGAACAAATGTGAATCCCCTTCATCCAAGGATACTTTGTGCCAAGTTTGATTGAAATTGGCCCAGTAGTTCTGAAGAAGAAGATGAAAATGTGAAATGTTTATGACAACAACAACGCCAACGACAGACAACGGACAAATTTCGATCAGTAAAGCTCACTTGGAAGGCTCAGGTGAGCTAAAAATTGATACTAAGAATTTTGAGGGGAAAAAATGTCAATAAAGGATATATATGGAATTTCAAAAGAATGGACCTAAGTTGCATCAACTGACTAAGTTTGATGATGCTAAACCTCTTATTATCCAAAATATTTAGATATAGCTGTGAAATTCCAAAATAGGGTCACTGTGACCTTCTTTTTTGGGCAACATACTCCATGAAACAAAGGTGCATCAACTGACAGTTTGATGATTCTAAGCCTCTAATTATTTGAAATATTTAGATATACCCATGATCATGAAATTCCAAAAGTAGATCACCATGATCTACATTTTAATTGAACACTCTGAAGAACCAAGATGCATCAACTGACAAAGTCTGATGATTCTAAGCTAATTAGTATCTGAAATATTTAAATACTGTTTAAGCAGAATTTTTAGCAAGGATCCAATTTTGGCATTATTAGTGAGGGCTTTGAAATCACTAAAATTGAACAACGCTAACAATTTATTCCACATTGATTGTTATAGATATCTTTCTTGACATTATAAAATCGCTAAAATTATTTCTCATTAAAAATATATACCAATTTTTTTGAATAAATTGCTAAATTTGCGTCTTGCTAAAAATTCCACTTGTACCGTATACAAGTAGCCATAAAACTTCAAAAGTAAGTCACTGTGACTTTTTTTTGTTGATATACTCCAAAGCCTTAAGATGCATCAACTGACAAGGTTTGGTGATCTGAAGCTTCACAGTGTCCAAATATATGTATTTGCCTCTAAAACAATTTGAAAATGAATATGCTGAGGGTATTATATAAGCTCCCCCGAACTTCATTGAGGTGAGCTAAAAATGTCCAAATTACAAGTAATAAGGCCAAAGTGTTTTTTCTTTTGGTTTACGATTCCGCCGACCCTAACCAAAAATGGCAGTTCTGTCATGTAACAAGGTAATTCCTCACTGAAAGCAATGACACACACTTAAAGAACTTTTTCTGCATGAAAAAGTGAATAAAATATTGGATGCATGATCCCTTTCTCCAATTGCAATGACTCAATTGGCTAAATTCATACCGTAATATTGGAGAGTTTATGCCCAACCCTGATCGACCTAGCAGACACGGTTACACCTATAGATAACAAGGATTTATCAGTGCCTTATCAGGGCAGCCCCATTTCCAATTGAAAATGAGTAAAGTTTTTCCCAATTTGGCAGCATTTTTTGCCAATTGGTGAACAATGCTTTTATTTTTAATTATCTTGAAAAAACCACAGGAGTTCACAATTTTATCAATAAAGTCAATAAAAATCACTCGATTGACCAAGCCATGAGCTATGCGTTAGCACACGCATAGCTCATGGCTTGGTCAATCGAGTGATTTTTGTTGACTTTATTGATAAAATTGCGAACTCCTGTGAAAAAACACAAAGTAAAATTATCAGACTGTCTGTAATTTTCATCTATTTAACTCATTTAGCAAAGCTACAGTCATAACACATGTTTAAAAACACTGTAAAAACATCGCCAACTTTTAATCCAAATTTCCTCCGTTTTTCTAAAAAAGATGATATTGTGTAATTATATAGATTTATTAAGTTATTTCCACCTACTCAATTGATCTGCGAGTGAATGGTAAGGACTGTAGGCATTATTTCAGGTAGAAAAACATATTTTCAATGCATTAATACATATTAAAAGAGGACTTTTAGAAAATGTGTACTTAGTATAATTTTTTGCAGGAGGTTTATAATCTCCAGAAACAGATACTATATGACCTAAACTGAAATCTCATATGCACATGTACTACCCTAAGTTGTTTAAATGCTTTACATTCATTGAAGTCCAATTTACTCTTATTAGTCTTTTATTCATAATTGATCTTGTATGATGAAGATGGATCATATTTAATTGTCATTTGGTTGCCCAAATTAGAGTTCATGCTGAAATGTTAAATGAATTACCCCTGAATACAGGATTTAAATTTTTTCCAATTTCATCAAATAGCCGATAATTTATTCCCAATTCCCCAAAAATGGTGTTTCCCAAAATAGGCTGATAAATCCATGGATAATAGTTAGGCCAATTTAGTGTTGAGAGATACATCTTAGTTGAAGTAACGCTGACCGGTATTTCACCAGATAAATTCAAATGTGTATAAAACATTTGTTGATTTATAGAAGTAAATTCAATATACAAATCTTTGCAAATTTCATACTCAATTGAGATCAAAGCCCTTTGAATTACTAAGTAAATAATGAGCATTGCCTACTGTGCAGGATACCGAGGTTTATAACACATCACATATCACTGATAAGCACAAAAAGAAGTTGAACATCATGAACCAAGCACTGATTGACAAACAAAAATCAGAATTATATGTAAATGAAAATGACATTCAGTCTAAAGTTAGAAATGAATCAAAATTAAATAAAAAGAGTTTTGTGATCTAGACAATAAAACTTAAAAGTACTATTGACGTGTATTATTTTTATTAAAATAAACATTGCTGGTATTTTAAAATGAAACTGTTGAATCCTAAATTATTTTTATTTTTATTTTTCGACCACCCAATGCATTTTTTTGAGACAGAAAATCGTAAACCAAAAAAAATAAAAACTTTGGCCTAACTTCCCTGCTTTCCTTTCATTGTGTGCAAGACATTGAAATGTTTGGAAAATAATTTGCCAATAGGCTTGCCAAACATTTTCCCTGTTCAGATACATAGCTGGCTCTGGCACTTGCAACCACTGTTTACAATGTGGTTTGAGATGACGCATGTTGTTTGTCACACACGCACTGACCCTCCAGTGAATACAGCCTCAAATCTAGTGAATATTTAGTGTTGTGAACCATTTGTTTTTGTATAGATTAAATAAGGACTATAAAAACAGATTATATAATAACTAGATTTACAGATGGCATTTAGCAATGTACTAGATTTAACCGTGTTCTGCCAAAGGTGCTAAACTGAATACTCAGCCAAATGTAATACATTTACAGTAATTTGTAAACATCAATGACATGTTTTTATTATTCCTGCAGAAAAGTGATGTAGTGCAATATACAGGTGCATCAAGAAGAGAATTATTACTATTACTAGACATTACAATGAACATTACTATTACAATGAAAAGTGAAAAAAATATCAAAAAAGCTTGTTGAGATAACAAATTTAAAATCTGTTAACAATATAAAGCTACATAGTTCAAGTCAATGAAAAGGTTTCTCTTATCTCCTCATACTACATGCATTGACTAGAAATAAAGTGATCTAACTATGAGAAGCAAATTACTACATGTGTATTTATATATACCCTAAAATTCATTGACCAGAATGGAAATCAATGAGATTTATGTAAAGACTAAAACCAATCCCAGCCCTCTAAGTCTATGATCCATTTTAAAAAAGGTGATCCTTTGTTTCAATTCAATATCTTGATTTATATCATCAATGTTTATTCTATACTTTGAAGTTTTTCCAAATATTTCATCCACAGATTTTTAGAAAAATGTCACATTTCATCCCCCCCTTACATGTATTTTTAATTAATCTTGTAAAAAGGTATACCGATCCCAATGCATTTTCATAGTACTTAAATATCAGTTTGTGTGGTAACTGAATAACATACAATTTCAAAGTACAGTATCATGAGCTCATAAACATATATAAATGCTAATTATCAACACCCCACCTCTCAAAATGCAAAAGACATTAGTTAAATTAAACTGTCCATGGTATTTTTTGCAAAGTAGGTCAAAGGTCAAGGTCAAGTGAATTGTAATGCTGGTATTTTTCATGTTTTATGACAATCAGTGCATATGCTAAACAGCATAGGCTTAATACCTCTTAAATGTCAAAAATATGATGTATATTGGCACTATCCACTTTTTTGTAAAGTATGTCAAAGGTCAAGGGTCGCGAGGATGGTAACCATGGACATGCACAAAAGTCATAGTGCCAATTAAGCAATATATGAGCAAAATATCAAGTCCATATCTCTTACAGTTCTTGAGATGTATGTGTGACAGACGGACAGACAGACGCCGGATAAAGTGATCCCTCAGTGCCGCTCTGCAGGCGACACAATAAAGGTACATAGTATTCTAGACCTGGATGAAAACTTCTCACATCATATGGCCACACAACAAAGATCACTCTTCAAAAGGTTAAATTAAGCAGCCAATCAAAACCAAAGTGATATGAGCATGAAAAATATTTGTATAATTTATGTCAAATGTATTTTTTTCTTCTTCATTGCAGTTGATATTTTAATTATTGTACATGTAGTGATCATTTTGGACAATATCTTCATATATGTCTTCTTAAATCGATGCGTAAAACAACGCATGCAATGCTACCTCTTTTGAGATCTGAATCTCCCCCTTTTTCATCACAGTAGAGTAACATGTATGCTGTACATAAATAATAGGTGCTAAAATCTTATCAGGTAAATGTATTCAACTACAGTTTCAGCACCTTATAAAATTGTGAAATATAACGTCACAATCATGTTAAGTTTAACGTTGCCTACATAATGTCAAGAGAATGATGACATGATGTAACTTGTTTATAATTTCAGTTCTACTGATGAGTCTGCATGCATTGATTGAATTATAGTGGATTAAAGTTTAAGTTTTTCCTTTAAATTTGGAGTTTATATACAGCACAACAGGTATTTTCTGCAGTTGGAAATTTTTGTAAATTGACCCTTGAAAGGTAGCAAATTAGTTTCTGCGTTTTCAATTTCTGCTGTTGCATTATACATGTACTGCAAAAATTTATTTATGGGATATGCTCATCAAATTTTGAAGATTTGGCAGAACACTGCCATATTTACATTGTATAAATTCATTTAAAAACATATTGATCAAAGATGCATGAAAACTGATACTAAGCTCTATCTTGTAGTTAGTCTTTGTAAATTATTTTCAAATCTTTTTTATACCAATCATCGGTAAGCATTATCCCTTTTTTTTTTTTAAATAAAAAGTTCCGATATACTAGTAACATTAAACCAGGCTGACGTACACACCACTTATAAGACTTGCATGAATAAAATATCTTAATATTGAAGAAATATTTTGCAATTGTAATTTTTGCAGATTTGTCCTATCCACAAAAATTGGACAATCACAGAAAATACCAGTTATATGGTATGTAAGCAATCTTTATCTGGTAGGACAGGAATTTTACATTTTTCTACTCTTCACCTAGAACAAGTATAAACGATTTTGGGTCAAGGTCATGACACATCTCCAAGTCATGAAAAATCTTTAAGTAAAGAATGAGGTTTCAATGTTTTTCCAACATGAAATTAAGACAATGGATTGCCAGATAGACATGATTCATGTATGGTGATAACTAGTGTTATATTTCGCCAAATATACACATGGACAAAAGTATCATACTACCATTTACTTCTCTTAGCCAAAGAATGATCAATAATGTCACACTATAGGACATACAAAAATTTTCATGCTTCACTTTACTTTTTGATAGCATCATTTGATCTCTAAAAATGTAAGAACATCACCAGTAAATTTACAGGTATATTGTCATTCTATTTCAAAAATAGAAAGATATTATATTTTTGAGGAAAATATGCCATATGATTAACTATTCTCTATCTACTGTTTCAAGTTTCATGTAATCTTAATTGACACAATACATTTTTGTTCATTATCGTATTGTGACTTCCATTCACACAAATAATGGACTTTAAAGCATCTGTTTCATCTGTTTTAGCCTTTTATCATCAAACTGTGAATTTGATGCTGTATTAAAGCTTGCAACTCCTGATGAATTGCTTGGCTCAGTTCACCAAATGTTTGATTGTTGGTGTCATTTGACAAACTCTGCAACTGATAATGTCCTAAATGTGCTCAATAGGATTTAAATGCAAACTTCCAGCAGGCTATTATAGAGTTAATTGATTGGCATTGTCATCCATGAACATTACACTTCTAAAAGGATAATTGTTGTAACTGTGAGCATTAAGGTTGCCCCTAACTGTGGTAAGATCCAGTAACCACAACCTTACATTTTAAATGATTCACCACAAAATAGAACCATTTCAACCATTTATTTAGAATCTGCAGATTAGGCTGCTGCCAGACAAGCATTTGTCCATCTGTCATATATAGCAAAATGTGACTATCATCTGATTACCAATGATCTACCCTCCAAGAGGCCAGATCCCAATGATAGTGAGCTTCATACACCACAAGTTCTGCTTTGTGGTTGGGTGTATGCAAAGGTCTCTTTATTGGTCTTTTTGCATGATTATAGCTAAATGACTTTCGTAGATTCCACTGTGACACTGTTCTTAAAAATAAATGAAGTGGTAACCACTCCCTTTTTCAGAACTGAACTATTGGCAAAAAATTGCCCTGAACCAATGTTTTTACAGGTTCTTCTAGATCTTGCACAATGCATTGTCATTTATTAACTGGTTTGAGTTCTTTTTAACAATTCTACTAATTATTGGTTGAATGGTGATGACCTACTTGTACCCAATTTATCTTAATGATATACCTATTTCCTCATTCTAATTGTCATTGGATTGTATTTATGACTTGCAGAGGATCCATATTTTCAGTATGCATGAAAACTAAACTTAATTGTTCCAATTGTATAGGTTCACTAAAGACCCAAAGCACTGTGTACAAACTTGCAATTTTGATGTAGTATGTACAAAAGCCACAAGGGCAATTCTCATCAGATATAGTGGACTACAGACAACTGAATAATGGAACATTATAGAAAGAAATGTACAGAGTGAACTTTATTATATACCCAAGTGTGTATCACTCAATTTTACTGTAGATTTCGTACAATCACGCGACGGTGTGATCCGACTTTCCGGATCACCACACTGCGGTTTTCTGAATCCATATCACCCCTCTCTGAAATTGATGACGTAGTACACAGAAACATGACGTTATTTTTCATGTGCATCAAAAAGTTCCTTGATAAAATGCTTTGTTTAATGGAAAAATCTTATAAAAATTTATCTCAAAAGTTTTTTTTAAAACTATATTTTGCTAGTTGTAAGGGGGATATATAATAAATTTATCATTATAACAGTAACTTGATCCGAAGAGCCGTATCACGTCTCTTGACAGGCGCGGATCATCAGATCAAACTCGACGCTTCGCGTCTTGTTTGATCTGATGATCCGCGCCTGTCAACTCGACGTGATACGACTCTTCGGATCAAGTTACTGTTATAATAATATATATGTATTACTGAATTCAAATTTTTTTGTTTTCAAAGTCCTATAAACTTGATGAATAACCTTGGTGTTGCAATACTTTTTCCATGTATATATAATACTTTTAACACACCTTCTAAATGTTCCTTCTACTCCACAAACACCCATTCCATCTATGATATCCCGGGTCAACCGAAAAGGGACAGTCTCAGGAGTTGGTAAAATCCTACCTTGCTCAAAAGCAATGCCTAAACATACAAAACAAAGTAGAAGTGTTCTTATAGAACTAATACCACTGCTTGGCTACTAAAGACAGAAAATACTTCAAGAACTCTGCCATATTGCCAAAAATGTATTCCAAAGACCTAAATCTTGTTGAGATGTATTAAATCAAAGATTGTAACAACTCTGGTCATGAGCAATCTTCGTGTTTTGTGTTAAGAAAAAATGTAACCATCTAAAGTCCAAGCATTAAAATTCATGGTCCAAATGAACACTTAACTTCTGAGTCATGTGATCTTAGCCTTATACATACAACAATGGCAGAGCTCTTGTATGGCCATAAGCAACCTCTGTGCCAAATATGACCAATGCCCCTCAGTTTCAAGGTTTTATCTCTTATTTTATGTCTGAAGTATCAGACAGATGGACATGATACCAGTATTTCCTCCCTTAACTTGATTTGCACGGAGTACAAAATAATAAAATAAATACATGTAAAAACAAGAGGCCCATGGGCCACATTGCTCACCTAAGTCAATATGGCCCTGCTGTTCTTCATCAACAGATTTCTTCTCCTTTGATCACCTGCTCTAGCCATACCCTATCTCCAGGGAATACACTATCTGAGGATATTTCCATATTCATATAACTAATCATGGCTTTGCTGTTCTTGAAAACAGAATTTAAATGATGTCTGTCTCCCTACCCTGGGTGGGTGGGGGGGGGGGGGGGCATGATTTGAACAAACTTGAATCTACACTACCTGGTGATGCCCCCATGTCTATATGACTGATCATGGCTTTTTCGTTTATGAGAAGAAGATTTTTAAAGATTTTTCCTATATATGTTCAAAGGTAAAACTTTGATCCCCAGTTATGGCCCCACCCTACTACTGGCAGATGACCCCTACTCCCTGGGGTCATGATTTGAACAAATTTGATTCTACACTACCTGAAGATGCCTCTATATCAATATGTATAATTGTGGCTTTGTTGATCTTGAGAAGATTTTTAAAGATTTTTCCTATATCATGTATATATTTCTATGTAAAACTCTGATCCCCCATTGTAGCCCTACCCTATTCCCAGGGGTCATGATTTGAACTAGCTGCAGAACTGTAGCTCTCTGCTTGAGAAAATTCGGACAGATAAACAAGAGAGCTACAGATCCAAGCGTTGTAAAAACCTTCAATTTACGCCGCCGCTTTTTTGTCGCTCGCTTCGGGTTTTATTTCTTGTATTTTATGCTTTCCCCCGCTTTAAGAATAGTATCCGATAATTAACCATATATTTTACTCTTATTCCTGATACTTTATTTACCTTTCAACGGTTCCAAACGGCCGTATGTGGAGTATGGAGTATCAGTTGAAAAAATGCATTCCGATATCCATGATTCATTGATGTCGTCCTGAAATAACACGCCCGAGTTTTATTTATCATATTTCTTTTTTACGTACAAATTGTCTTCTTTATATACAATATTCATGATATTTGAACCTCCTGTATTTTAAATATGTTTTATTTACATTTTCTCGACAAGTGCATGTATGTTCTTTGAGAGGCCTTTTTTCACACGACCCCAATATGGACGTCTGAATATTTTAATCCGACATTTCACAACCGTTAATGGCTGTTTGGGACCTTTGAAAGGTAAAAATAATATTAAGAATAGGAGTAAAAATATATGTTTAATTATCGGATACCATTCTCAAAGCGGGGGAAGGCATAAAATACAAGAAATAATACCCGAAGCGAGTGACAAAAAAGCGGCGGCGTAAATCGAAGGTTTTTACAACGCTTGGATCTGTAGCTCTCTGGTTTATCTGTCCGAATTTGCTCAACCAGAGAGCTACAGTTCTGCAGCTAGATTTGAACAAACTTGAATCTACACTCTCTGAGGATGCTTCCATATCAATACGAATCATTGTGGCTTTGTAGTTTTTGAGAAGAAGATTTTTCCCCATCTATTCATAAGTAAAACTTTGATCCCCCATTGTGCCCCCCCCCCCCCCAGGTCATGATTTGAACAAATCTGATTCTACATTCCATATCAATGTCTTATGGTGGCTTTGTTGTTTTTTAGAAGAAAATTTTCAAAGATTTTTCCTATAGATATATTCCAATGTAAAACTTTCACCCCCCCTTTTGTGGCCCCATTTTACCCCCCCCCCCCCCCCCCCCCGGCCATAATTTGAACAAAATTGAATCTACACTAAATGATGATGCTTCTATACAAGAGGCCCATGGGCCTTGAATCGCTCTTCTGATAAACTGTACAACCTATCACTTCTATTTGAAGCCTCAAAGTATCCTGTATATTTACATAAACCCTTGAAATTCCAATTCACACTCTGAGAACCCAAGATGATTCTAAGCCAATTAGTACCTGAGAGTTGGTCATGGTGACCTGCTTATCACTTGTCATTCTCTGAGGACCCATCAACTAAGTTTGATGATTCTAAGCCAATTAATACCTAAAATATTTTTAAAAATTATAATCATAAAATTTTATAAGTAGGTCAAAGTGACCTACTTTTCAATTGTTTTACTCCAAGGACCCAAGATGCATCAACTGACAGAGTTTGATGATTCTAAGCCAATTAGTACCTGTAATATTTAATTAAAGCCATAAATTTTCAAAAGTAGGTCACTGTGACCTACTTTTCAGTTGCTGTACTCCGAGGACCAAAGATACATCGACTGACAAAGTTTGATGATTCTAGCCAATAAGTACCCAAAATATTTGATTACAGCCATAAATTTTCAAAAGTAGGTCAAAGTGACCTACTTTTCAGTCAACCTACTCCGAGGACCAAAGATGCATCAACTGACAAATTTTGACGATTCTAAGCCAAATAATTCCTGAAAATATTAAATACAGCCATAAAATTTCAAAAGTAGGTCACTGTGACCTACTTTTCAGTTGTTGTACTTCGAGGACCCAAGACGCATCAACTGACAAAGTTTAATGATTCTAAGCCAATTAGTACCCGAAATATTTGATTAAAGCCATAAATTTTCAAAAGTAGGTCAAAGTGACCTACTTTTCAGTTGTTGTACTCCGAGGACCCATGACGCATAAACTGACAAAGTTTGATGATTCTAAGCCAATTAGTACCCGAAATATTTAATTAATGCCATAAATTTTCAAAAGTAGGTCACGGTGACCTACTTTTTAGTCGATCTACTCTGAAGACCCAAGATGCATCAACTGACAAAGTTTGATGATTCTAAGCCAATTAGTACCTGAAATATTTAATTAATGCCATAAATTTTCAAAAGTAGGTCACTGTGACCTACTTTTTAGTCGACTTACTCCGAAGACCCAAGATGCATCAACTGACAAAGTTTGATGATTCTAAGCCAATTAGTACCTGAAATATTTAATTATAGTCATATAAATTGAAAAGTAGGTCACGGCGACCTTTGGCTCAGAAGAGCTAATCAATACCACTAATTGTGGCTTTGTTGTTCTTGAGATGAAGATTTTTAGAAGTTTTTATCCTGTATATTCTTATGTAAAACTTTGATCCCCATTGTGGCCCCACCCTTCCCTAAGGGGTCATGATTTGAACAAATTTGAATCTACACTATGTAATGAAGGTTTCAACTTGACTAGCCCAGTGGTTCTTGAGAAGAAGATTTTCAAAAGATGACACCAAATTTTCACCAATTCTTAATTATCCCCCCTTGAAAGAGGGGATGACCCTTCATTTGAACAAACTTGAATCCCCTTCACCCAAATATGCTTTGAGGAAGTTTGGTCGAAATTGGCCCAGTGGTTCTTAAGAAGAAGTTGAAAATGTGAAAAGTTTACAGACAGATGGACACTTGATAAAATGTGATCAGAAAAGCTCAAATGAGCTTTCAGGTGAGCTAAAAAAACTTAATTCAGAGCATGTAATAATTCTAGCATCCTCTGACACAAGTTAAATCTTTATTTGACAAGAGACCCATGGGCCACATCACATCACTCACCTGAGCATGTTGGCTAGGAAAAAGCAGAAATCAGTTTAGTATTGAAAAGTTTAACTATTTAAGTGGTCAGGGGAGGGATGATTTGAACAAAACTAAATCTACACTACCTGAGGATGTTCCATATTTGTTTGACTAATCATGGTTAAATAGATTTTTCGAGAATTTTCCCTATATGATTCATCTTCTATTGTGGCCTTGCCCTACCCCAAGGGATATCATTTGAATACACTTGAATCTATACTACCTGAAGATGCTTCTGAATTAACATGACTAACCAGGGACTTGCTCTTATTGTGAAGAAAATATTTATTGATATATCCTTTATATTCCTTTGTATAACTTTGATCCCCTGTTGTGGCCTCTTTCTACTCCTGGGGGTCATGATTTGAACAAATTTGAACCTACAATACCTGAGAATGCTTCTATATTAAAATGAAGCCTAGAAAAATGTTTGTTTCTGCTTTCAGGCTGAAAAAAATTAGGGTAGGTAGGTAGAAATTTTTTTTTTTGAATTTTCTTTTTTTACTTAATTGCTTCTTCAATCAAAACATCACTAATCACTAATTTAGATATGATCCCATGATGATTTCTGTCAAGATTTTCAGAACTGTTGCATTGAAAACAGCTTTATGGGGGCCTATTTATTACACTCTTTAACTAATTTACGCTTTCCGAAGATGATTTTATGATGGTAAATGAAAATAGAAAGGCCACTGAAACTTCTCTCTGTCTTGAAAAGCTTGCGAAGTTGGAAAATCATCCAAACTACTGTTGCATATGCAGGGCTTGACATTACCTTTTTTCCTACTTGTCCATTTGGACAAGTGACCAAGACATTTACTTGTCCAAACTTCAACTTCACTTGTCCGAAAATTTTTCAATAAAGATACAATACTGTCAACCAGAAAACAAAAAAATAAAGTCCCTTACATGTGCATGATGTTATTTATAAATACAACAAACACATAAAACAAAATTATATCTAGACTTTCTGTCCTGACAACATAAATGCTGTCAACATAAAACAGACTTTGTAAGTTCCATGCCTTTGCAGTAGTATGCAATTAGTGAACTTCGATCCCGATCTAGTGTACTCACTTACATAGCGATCCATATCAGGATAGAAGTTTGTTTTTTATGTACTGTTTCCGTCTTAAAAGTACCGGTAAACTTTCAACAGTCGTTCTTTTAAATATTTAGAGACTTCTTTACATTAAAATGCACTTGTACAATCGGGACAAGTGCCCAGCAATATATTCACTTGTCTCTAATTTTTTTCACTGGTACCGGACAAGTGTTAATGTCGAGCCCTGATATGGGACAAAAGCATTAAAAACAGTAAGGGTTGGCACTATAAATTAGGGTCGGTCAGGAAAGCAGAAAGATTTTCCTACGTGTACCTACGTATACCTGAGGATGATTCCATGTTTCACATTTTCTTACCCAGTGGTTCTTGAGAAGATTTTTAAAAGATGCCATTAATTTTTCACTAATTTATAATTCTCTCTCTTTGGAAGGAGGCGTGGCCCTTGAACTTGAATCCCATCTACCCAAGGATATTTTGTGGAAAGTTTGGTTGAAATTGGCCCAGTGGTCCTTAAGAAGTAAAAAATGTGAAAAGTTCACAGACAGATGGACGACAAACAAAATGTGATCAGAAAAGCTCAATTGAGCCCTTGGCTCAGGTGAGCTAACAATGAAATAATTTGTTCTTTACTCAAATCACACAACCTACCCAAATCTATGTGTACCAGCTCAGCAGAGTTTGTATCAATCAGAATGTTTTGTATGTGTCTGTCTCCCAATCCAAGGATATATCCAACTTGAAAGAAAAATAAACTGTTCATTATGTGGAAGAATTATTGTAAAAATAGATGCAAATGTTTATTTTTTCCATTATTGAACAATCTGATTTCAAAATGCACATGCTTGATACAAATGCATGCAAGTTTATCATGCTTAAAAAAACAAAAACATTTACAATATTCTAATTTACATAAAAATAAACAAGAGGCCCATGGGCCACAATGCTCACCTGAGATACTTTGGCCCTGCTGTTCTTCACAAGACCTCCCCTTTGTAATATTTATTACGGCCCCGCCCTATCCTAGGGGGCCATGCTTTGAACAATTTAGAATCTACCCAAGGATGCTTCCACATAAGTTTCAGCTTTTCTGGCCCCGTGGTTCTTGAGAAGAAGATCTTCAAAGATTTGCCTATGTATGTCAATGAAACCTTTGATTCCCTATTGTGGCCCCACCCTACCCCCGGGGGCCATGCTTTGAACAATTTAGAATCTACACTACCCAAGGATGCTTCCACATAAGTTTCAGCTTTTCTGGCCCAGTGGTTCTTGAGAAGAAGATTTTCAAAGATTTTGCCTATATATTTCAATGTAAAACTTTGATTCCCTATTGTGGCCCCGCCCTACCCACAGGGGCTATGATTTGAACAATTTAGAATCTACACTACCCAAGGATGCTTCCACATAAGTTTCAGCTTTTCTGGCCCTGTGGTTCTTGAGAAGAAGATTTTTTAATGACCCCACCCAATTTTTGTCTTTTCTTGATTATCTCCCCTTGCAAGGGGGTTGGCCCTTCATTTTAACAATTTAAACTCCCCTTCACCCAAGGATGCTCTGTACCAACTTTGGTTAAAATTGGCTCAGTGGTTCTTGAGAAGAAGTTGAAAATGTGAAAAGTTTATAGACGGATGGACAGACAGACAGACAGACAGACAGACAGACAGATGGATGCCGGACAACAGGTGATCAGAAAAGCTCACGTGAGCTTTCAGCTCAGGTGAGCTAAAAACTGACACAAGAGAGGGTCCTACTAAGGACTGTTAACAGAATGTGACAACTGTGCTTAAAAAATATACATTCAGGCATACATACAAACAGACTGACAAAGTGATGTGACTCTTAAATTTACAGTAGCCTTTCTCTTATAGTAAAGTTCTTCTGTGCTTGAAAATGTTCTGTTGGAAACTGTTTGAAATACGGTGCTTAACTGACCCAGTTTCGTATAGAGTCCTGTACCCTTTCAAATGGGAATTTAAATATTTGGAATGACAGATTTTGGCAATATTAAAGACTTATGTTTAACTGTTGAATAAAGAGTTAGATTGTTGACCTATTTCCTATTAATATTTTTATGAATCAATATATTCTCAAAATGCAACTTATTTTTAAATGAAAAGCACAAAAAAAAAAAATCAATTTTCTTGTCATTTGAGACTTTTACTTAAATTTTGGGGAAAAAGACTCAATTTTCATTCAATTGAGACAAAGTTCTTTTACTGGACCTGGATTCAATGGATATTAAGCTCTGAATTATTGTGTCAAAAATTTTAACAAGAGGCCCAAGGGCCTTAACGGTCACCTGAGTATGATAAAACAATTTCAAGGATGCATAGAGTATAAAATGAACTGAAAGGTGAAGCTTTGTTGCCCAAAAGCAAGAAAAATAGGGTGATCATGATCAACAAAATAATTGGTCTTAATATTCATTAACAGTTCATAAATTAGATTCTAATCTGTTCCCCATTTATCACTATCACTATACAGTATATTAACAAATTATCAATGCTTCTGTACTATTTTAATCCCTTGTTGAAATCTCTTACATTGGCATCTCTTGGTCTTTGATGAACATTTAATAAGACAAGTTATTTTTGTCTCATTTTTATTTATCTACTACTTACAAGTCTATCTGATCATTAAAACTATGAAAGTACTTTTTGTATTATACAATAAAAGTTTTTTGCAAAATTCTCTTATTCTATTTACCTTTCAAGTACATTATTTACAGTGATAAATTATCAAAAGTATATGGTAAAGGGGAATAACTCCTCTCAGTAGAATACAAACTAAAAGAGCCCTGGCCAGGACCAGAACACTTGACCAAATGGTCCAGATGTTCAAAAATCTGGTAAAAATTCCCTTCCTTATAAAAACTTTTACTCTGTTTGCCTCAGATATGCCCAGGTGCGGAGAAAATTTTTAAATAAATAATGCATTTTTACTACAGATTCACTATATTATCAATAGAGCCCTCCCCCCCCCCCCCCCAACCCCCCGCCCCCAAAACACCAGAGCTTCTGACCCTGGGACCATATGTTTGCTCATCATCACTTTGTTTATCTGCTTAACACTAAGGAGCAAACAGGATTATTTAAAAGAATTAATGCATTTTCACTAAATTATCAAGAGCCCCACCCTCACACCAGCACATCTGACCCAGGGGTCATGAAATTCACTCCTCTGGAAGAAGCACACTTGCTCATCATTACTATACACTTAGCTTCTTTGCTTTTTTAACCAGAAGAAGAAAAGAATATTTTCAAAGAAATTTTGCTTTTTCACTTAATAATCAATAGAAGCCCCCCCCCCCCTTTCACCAGAACCCTTAAACCTGGGGTCATAAAATCCACAATTTTGGGAAGAGGCATCCTTGTGTATCATAACAATGTACTTTAGCCTGTTTAAGCAATACCCAGGGGCAGAGAAGATTTTCAAAGAAATAATTCACCTTCACTATAGGATCTATATAGCCCCGCCCTAGCACCAGAACTCCTGTCCCCAGGGCCATGAATTTCACAATTTTGGAAGAGGCATCCTTGATTATCATAACAATGTACTTAGTTTGTTTAAATAATACCCAGGTGCAGAGAAAAAGATTTTTAAAGAATTAAAACATTTTCACTTTATAATCAATAGAGCCCCGCCCTAACACCAGAACCCCTGATCCAGGGGCCACGAATTTCACAATTTTGAAAGAGGCATCCTTGATTATCATAACTATGTATTTAATATGTTTCAATAATACCCAGGAGTAGAGAAGAAGATTTTCAAAGGATTAATGCATTTTCACTATATAATCAATAGAGCCCCACCCTAACACCAGAACCCCTGACCCAGGGGCCATAAAATTCACAATTTTGAAAGAGGCACTCTTGCTCATCATAACTATGTACTTAGTTACTGAATTTAATACCCAGAAGCAGAGAAGAAGATTTTCAAAGGATTAATGCATTTTCACTATATAATCAATAGAGCCCCACCCTAACACCAGAACCCCTGACCCAGGGGCCATGAATTTCACAATTTTGGAAGAGGTACTCTTGCTCATCATAACTATGTACTTAGTTACTTTATTAAATATCCAGGAGCAGAGAAGAAAATTTTCAAAGAATTAATGCATTTTCAATATATAATCAATAGAGCCCCGCCCTAACACCAGAACCCCTGACCCTGGGGCCATGAAATTCACAATTTTTGAAAAGGCACTTTTGCTCATCATAATTATGTACTTAGTTACTTTATTTAATACCCAGGAGTAGAGAAGATTTTCAAAGAATTAATGCTTTTTCACTATATAATCAATAGAGCCCCACCCTTACACCAGAACCCCTGACCCTGGGGCCATGAAATTCACAATTTTGGAAGAGGCACTCTTGCTCTTCATAACTATGTACTTAGTTACTTTATTTAATAACCAGGAGCAGAGAAGAAGATTTTCAAAGAAATAATGCACTTTCACTATATAGCCCCACCCTGGGGCCAGAACTCCTGACCCTGGGGCCATGAATTTCACAATTTTGGTAGAGGGCTCAATGCTTATTACAATGATGCCAACAGTTTGACTGCTTGATGTCCAGGAGTAAAGAAGAAGATTTTTAAAGATTGCATTATTTTTGGTGGTTTTAGCCCCACCCTCAGGCCCCAGGGGGGCAGGGACCATGAAATTCACAATTTTTGTTCCCTTTCACCTATAGATGCTATATGCCAAATTTGGTTGAAATTGGTTAAGCGGTTTCAGAGAAGAAGCTAAAAATGTTCAAATGTTAAAGCACGACGCACGCCGACGGACGAGAACGGATAGCAATAGGTCACCTGAGTGACCTGGGTGACCTAAAAATTGAAAAACGAAGGATTTTAATAATAAAACTGTCAATAATTTAGTATTATATCATACCAAAAGATCATTATTAATTAATGAATACTTCTAAGTATGAATAGAAGTGTTTTCGTTACACAACTTGAATCTTTAAAAAAATGTTTTGCACTCCTGACCATAGAAATAAAGATCTGAAGCACAGACAGATCCTGTAATTGATAAATCTATTTGGTAAAAATGTTCTTTGTGTATTTATTTGCCAAAATAAAAATCAGAAAATCATATAATGATAATAGTTTTTTCATGCTTGGGTGCAAAACATCAAATGTTGCACTCCTGACATTATTGGCTATGCACACATACTTGACGCTCATTAATGCTGCTTGTGATTTATATAACATTTTAAAGTTTTAAAATGTATATCAGTTATTGTTTTACACTTCGAAAATTCTTTTTTGTTTTAATTTTCTTTCAGAATTTTACAATTGATGTTTTTTGGCAACACTACATTTTTTCTGTTGCACTCCTGACATGGTATGACATTTTTTTAAACATCAGCCATGACCACAACATGATTAAACAAAAGTTACTACAGTCCACATTTAAAGCTCAATTCTTTGAATATTATCAGGAAAGTCTTTATATATGTTCAACATAAACCATTATTATTTATTTCACAGATCACCAAAAAATATTGAAATTTCAAAATGTCACAAAAAAGTGTTCAACTCCTGACAATTTTAGCATCATTTTTGGGCATAACTTTATTGTTAATTGAGATATCAATGAGATATTTGGCAGGTATTAAGACACTATCTAAAGACATGTGCTGAGACATAGAAATCTATTTTAATTGCCTGTATTTTTAGTGTGGGTTGATATGCATGCGTTTGGTCATTTTTTTTTTAATTCACCCAATATGTATCACGATATGTTTAATTGGTTATAAAATCTTTTTTTTTTGTATTGAAATAAATAAAAAAAATTTCACAAGTTAGAATAATTTATTCTAAGAAAATGTATATCTGTTTTAAAACAAAATTATTTTACACAAGTGGTGTTAATTATTATGTATTTCATATTTATATTTAGCATATTTATTTTATATATAAAACTCAAAATGTTAGATAAACAAAAAAAACATAAGTCAGAATTTCTTTGCGATATTTCTTCATAATATCGATATGCGTATCGTCCTCACATGGAATCGATATCTCGATATATATCGTCCTAGCCCTAATAAACAAGTTTATTTAGAAATTTATTTATTCACTAACACTTCGCCATTTCGCTTCCCGATGACTAGATAATTTACAGCTTTGATATCATCCAAATCGGTGAGTGCAGACCTTGTATAAACAAAGTCACTAAACAAAGCTCTATTGTCCTAACTGCATTTAATAATGCACACTTTAGAATTATTTATTTTTCTATAAACTCAAAATAAAAACTTCCAAGTAAAAAGAACTTGAATAATTGAACAAATATTTTCCTAGCTAAATCTACATATAAAAAAAGCGGCGACTGAATTTTATCATCAGTAAACACCATGTCTCAAGACAACTTAGATAAGCAATCCAATGAAGGACCCGATCTAAATCACAGGGGAATAGTTGGATTATCTGGGGGTGTAAAAAGAAAATTAAAGGATCATACAATTGAAACCAAGTTTCAAGTCATCTCTGAAGTAAAGAAGAGTATCCTGAGTAAAGCCGCCATAGCCAAGAAATACGGCATTCCCACCAACACTTTGTCAATTGGGCTAAAAAATCAATAAAATCAATGATGCATATGAGATGAGTATCTTTGGTCCACAACATAAGAAAATGCGTACTGCTATTTTCCAAGATACAGAACATGCAGTCCTAATGTAGATCAAAACAGCAAGAATCAGAATGTTCCCGTTTCGGGTCCATTTCCGATTGCCAGCTTGCTTCTCAGCTTGGCGATACAGACTTTAAATGCTCTTCAGGATGGCTTGAGAGATTTAAAGAGCAAAATATCATTTCCTTTATACATCTTTATGGCGAGTCTAACTCTGTCAACACCAGCAGTGACACCATGGTTGAGTGGTCTTCAAACTTAGGATGTTGATTGCCATGGCGGCAAAAGCAGCAAAGAGAGACTGTCCTTGTTTGCGCTTAAATGTCTGGAACAGAAAAGGTTCCCTTATTTGTCATTGAAAAATCTAAAAATCCTCAATGTTTTCAAAAATATTAAAACCTTGCCCACATTTTATGAGGCATATAAGAAAGCGTGGATAACATCTGACTTATTCACAGCATAGCTGCGCAAATATGACAGGTAATTTCAACACCAGAGAAGAAATGTTTCTATGGTAGTGGACAATTGCCCTGCCCACCCAAAAGTTACCAGTCTAAAAGCCATCACGCTCTATTTTGACTGCCCAACACTACAAGCAAAACTCAACCCATGGACCAGGGCATTATTCAAATTCTTAAAGTATACTATAGAAAGCTTGTAATAATGAAACAGCTGAGGGCAATAGAGAAGCGATGTGAACTGACTATCACAGTCCATGATGATCTGTGCATGCTTTATAAGGCATGGGCCAAGCTTACCGACAAAACAATTCAAAATTGTTTCCGTCATGCTAACTTTAGCACTGACACTGCAGTGGATCCATCTGTCTCCAGCGACGGCGATGAAAACCCTGAAGATGACATCCCCCTGGCTGCTCTTCATCTGCAAGTTCCATTTGAAGACTACGCCTGAGTGGATGAAAACGTGACAACTACAGAGGCCATGACTTACAGAGACATTGTTGAAAACATTATTGCTGTGAGGGCACCCAAGAATGAAGACAACAGTGACAAAAAAGAGCCAACAAAGACTGCACAAAAGCCACCAACAAAACAAGTCGTGAAAGCACTGGAACTTGTCCATGATTGGGTAGAAAAGACAAAAAACACAGAGGACCTATTTCCCGCAATTCAAAACCTAGAGAGATGTGTAACATCAAATGACATAAAATCAACTCATCTTCAGCAAAGTTGCATTTATTAAAGACTTTCTCAGTGACTTGGCTAGTGATCGTGATGTGCATTAATGTGAGAAGGCTGAAATATGCAGTGACTTTTTTACGATGTTGTGTGAACTAAAGTGTGTATTGGACATACATTTTTTTTAATTTATCATGTTTGTGTTTGATTTCTAAAATGTTCTCTTGATTCTGTATGAAATAATTTAATTTAAAAAATCTGATGTGGTAAAACGGCAATACCATTTTCCTTTAAATATTTGGTTACTACCTCTGATCTATGGGCAGGTGCATTGTCATGGAGGAGCTTTATTCCTCTAGTACTGGTTGTTGGTCATTTTATAGTGCTCTACAACCTGAGACAAGACATTCTCTGCATAAAATTGACCAGTAACACTGCTGTGTTCTGGAACCGGAACTTGAGCAAAAGGGCCTTTAGAATAAAAAAATAAGGCGTACATTACTCTCCAGACAGACCAGTTTCTGCGTGCAATTTGAGGCCTTGTATCATTTTCACCAATCCAAACTTTATTACTGAGCTTGGTTTCCGGTTCAAAAAAATATATCCATTTTTCATCACCAGTTACAATCTCATTTATTCGCCTTTGGTCACAATTTTCATAAATTGTTAGTACCGTAAATCTGGAAATTTTTGCTGTTAGTAGATAAATTTTTAGCAAATTCACGCATGCATTGCATTCGCAAAAATATTTTTCTTAAAAATAAATCAACAACAAAAAATGTTTTTATCTAAAGATTACTTTAAGATTACATCATTATATATATTTTATGTACATGTGTGATTTATGAAAATGTTATGAAAACTTTCAACACTTTGGATGATTTATCTTTTCTAATATTTTTATCTGATTATTGAACGTTGGCGTAGTTTAATATTGTATGTTTATTCGTAATTTATTGTATGTACATGCGTAACTTACAAACATTTAGGAAAATTTTAAGAGCTTTTTACATTTTATTTCAAATGACGATTCGCAAAAATTTTAAATGTAAAAATTAATCAACAGACTTTTGACCCAGATTTGCAAAAATAAATCGACGTAAAAATTTCCAGATTTACGGTAACTATGAAGCCATTTCTACCCGGATGCGCTTTTGCTCTTCCGAGAGAAGATGCGACACCCATCTAGCACAGACTTTCCTAAGCTTTAAGTTTTCCTTTACAATATGAAAAACTGCTGACGAATTAATGTTAGTTAAGTCTGCTATTTCCTCAACTGTATATCTAGCATCATCAGCTATCGTATTTTGAACAGCGACAATTTCTTTTTCGCCATATGCACAAACTGGACGCCCCCGAACGGGGGTCATCTCCAATTATTTTTCTACCCTCTTTAAATTGAACTACCCATCTTGCTATTGCTCGATATGAAAGAGCATGCTCTCTATATACTACATCTAAATTGGCTTTTATTTCTGTTGCCGTAAAGCCAAGCAATGAGCAAATTTTGCAATACGCTCTTTGCTCAACAAAAAAATTGTTCTCCTTATCAGTCATTTTTACGCCCAGTATACAGAGTATACCTAATTATGACGTCATTTTAGCAGACCTATACGTCATTTTGAATGTAAAATGACATCACTACTAATGCATATGATGACCGTCAAGCGAAAACCAGGTTTAAGTGCATTGTGAGGTTATCAAGAAATCAAGCGGTAAAGTCGACGTCATATTTTAACTTCATGATGGAATCATTTTCTGCAACGCTGCTTCATCTTTGAGAGTGAATGATTTACTTGAGGGATCATGGAACTGTCCGTAAGTACTGTTATAAACCTACATGTTCAGACGATCATTAGTTCATCCGTTGACACGTGTTTCATTGATGTTAAACATCTAAACACATGTTAAAACTTAAACTGTCAATCTTCGCCGATCATCATAGTACTTTGTAACATATCAGCTTGCACTCTTCACAATCGTTTTTCGCTATCTTCATATTTCAATTCCACAGCGTTTAACAGGAAGTGTGAACATGAAAATAACACTTAATTACTCTATGTAAATATGAAAAATATTTGTTTATGAAAATGTTTGTTTGACGTATTAAAAAAAAATCAGGATATGAACAAAGTTATCTGTTTAGTTATTTTTTGTGGTGTTGAGATGTTTATAAAAATACACATTTCTCTTTAAATGCAAACATTTTCACAAATATCCAGAGTCGATCAAAGCATATAGACATTCTAAAAATAACTTATGATTGCCTAGCTACACGGTATGTTCAGCAGTAGCTATATCAAGCATCGTTAGTTCGCGTTGTGTAAATGAAGTTTTTCGAGAAGGAGATATGTGTCAACGTTTCGAAACGGTTAATGATTGGATTTTAGAATTAACATTATATTTTTGATTTTTGCAGATTTTTGCCGTTGTCATTTAGTACATATCAAAATAATTATTTATGTAATTAAGGGCGGATCCAGTAAATTTTTCCGGAAGAGATGATATCATCATCATCAAAAAAGAAAGGAAAAAAAAGAAGAAAAAAACCCTCAAAATTATTTGATAAGCACAATGGTAAATAAAGGAAGAAAAAAAGAAACACCAATGTGAAAAATTATTTTGTGCGTGTGTGTTCGAGTGGAAGGGGGTGCCAGGACACTTTTTACTGATCAGCAACAACCCGCTTTTTTTCTTCACATAATTTTAAAAAAAGAGTTTTTCCCGGGATGGGGTCTAATATTATTCTTTGGTTTTTAACTTATATAGATTTTAGATAGATTTTTTTTTCTCTGAAAACCGCGGGGGTCCGCCCCTCCACTCTCACTGCATCCGCTTCTGGCAAAGCTACTTAATTAAAAAAAATTATTTGTTAAAATAAGAATAATGATATAAGTTATAAACATTGTGAGAGAATGAATACGATCTTATTTTGGGTAAATTCGTCAGAATTTTTGACAAAAATTAAAAAATAAACTAAGTTTAATCCAGAAATTGATTTGATTGATAATGCCGGCAATACATTCAAAATTTTTTTAATTGAATTATACAAATTTTAGGACCTAGAAAATATCAACACAGAATATTTCCCTACAAAAAATCGCACTAATCAGAACAAAGATACGTGTTCTATCAACGATAACAGCGATGATGGCGAATCAGATGACAATTCAGCAAATTTAGAGGCACGGATCCGCATTTACGTCGAAGAGCAGATGAACGAAAATCTGTCTGATAACAGCGACGATGAAGACGATATCAGCACTTTAGATAATCCATGCACTGAGGATGTAAAATTGCGCTCTTTGATTGAAAAGGGATGTGGATGTGCGAGAAACTGTATTTCTACATTTAGTTTTTCGGATATCAGAGAACATGTTATTTCCTTATCCAAGATGACAAAAAATGAAAGGGATTTTTATATCATGGCAAAATTAAACGTAAAGGCTAGGTGCAGACAGTCAAAAGATGAAGGTGCAACTAGAAAACATCTTCGATACCTCTATGAATTTAAAGATGTTGAAGTTTGCCGACAAACATTTCTGATTACCCACAACATTGGCTTTACATTAGAATCTCTAATTCGTCATCTTACAACAAATGGGTTGGTTTCGCGAACTCATGGAAATAAACATAAGCAGCCAAGAAATGCATACAGTTTTGATGTCTTGAGAGATGCTGCCCAGTTCATTACCAATTATGCAGAGGAGCATTGCCTGCCCCAGCCGGCAGCAGTCAACAGAAATATTGGAGGGCACATACTGCTACCATGCAGTGAAAGCAAACAGTCTCTGTATAAAATATATAAAGATATTTGTACTGATAACAACAAAACAGCAGTAGGACTTACAACCTTTAAAGGAGTCTGGCAGAGTTGCTGTCCCAATATAAAATTTATGTCCCCCCAGACTGACGTATGTCCTGTCTGTGAACAGCACAAAGATGACATTCAATCGGCGATGACGGAAAACGAAAAGTTAGCAGCGCTCGACCAATATAGTACACACTTGCATGAAGTTAAAGCAGAACGACAGGTACTACAGTTCCACGTTATTAACCTTCATTGAATTACTGATTAAAATGTTCCAATATATATTGTACAATTTTCAAGTACATTGTGTATTTTAAAGGTTGATATTCTGATATATGCTGCATTAGAAAAAAAAAAATATGTTTTCTCTTTCCATTAGACGATTTCAAATCTTTTAAAAAAATATACATGTACATGTATATTCTTTTTTAATGACAGTTGTATAACCAGTGTGTTACAAATGCATGAGATGAGATAGCTGAGCAACCCGTCCCGGTAAATCCAGCCCCAGGGATGTCGGTGGACCTACAACATGTTCATTATACATTCGACTACTCTCAAACTGTATCTATCCTGCATCATGTCAAGTCAGACCTTTATACTTCGCTACTCCTAGAAAGGTCCAGCTGTTTGGAGTTGCTATGGAAGGTTAGTTTCTGTATACAATACCGGTATATTTAAAATTGTTGTATATTCCATACTGTATTTGCAATAACATGCACTTTTTGCCCCCCCCCCCCCCCCGAAAAAAAAATCAGAAGGGGATTTTAACAATAATGATTGCATTTTACAAAGGTATAAGGAAGCAGTTTAACTTCATTATAGACGAGGATTCAACACCGGGGGAAAACGGAACAAAGATCAAGGGCGCAATAGGCGTGATTTCAATGCTTCACTACTGTTTTGAGAATTTTGGACTGGGTGAAAAAGAATGTCACTTACACTGTGATAATGCTTCAGGTCAGAATTAAATTATAAAGATTTTAATTTAAAAATACTATGGAATCATTTGAATTCGTTGGGGGCAATGTTCAGGGACAATCCAAATCAGGGAAAATCAAAATCTAACTGGTTTGTGGGGTTGTAATCTTGTAACTCGTTGACATAGGGGACTATAATTAGTGGATAAGGGTTGACCCACGAATGTCGAAATCCATGAACCAACGAACAATGATGATTCCGCAATATGAACAAAAATATTACCCTTGCATATTATTTTTTGAAATGCATATATTTCTCTTTTAAAGGGAAATCAAAAACAAATTCATGCTTGCATATTTGATGTGGAGAACGCTGACTGGCAAGCATTCAAAAATAAATTTGCATATGCAAGTTCCCTATCATGGCAAAAGCCTGGTAGATGCTGGCTTTGCTTACATCAAAAAATCATACAGAAGGGCTGAGGTTGACTCTTTAGAACAATTAGCATCCATGGTTAGGAAAAGCACAAGATCCAACGAAGTCATTGTATTTGGTGGGGCTGGCGGAGAATGGCTTGACTGGAAGACATTTACTTCAGAGTACTTCATTCCTTTCAAGGGCATCAGAAAATATAGACACTTTGTCTTCCAAGCAGATAAACCAGGTATAATTGGCAAAAATATTTGATTTATTTCCACTTACATGTAGGGAATAATTATACGTTCCTGTATTATCAATAAGCTAATACGTTAATATTATCTTTTTTTGTATAATGTATTTGGGTTGACCCCCCCCAAAGAAAAAATGGGGGGGGGAGGGAGGGGGGCAGCCTAGTCTTCCAACTCGCCTTCAGATTGTGTAGTCTTAGTTCTTTAATCGTTTCAAGAAATCTACGTGATGATCTTGTTGAATTAAGTTTCTTTGATTTACCTTTCTCCTATAATTTTTTTTTAATTTTTAAGGCATTGTCTTCGCCTTCAGATTGTGTAGTCTTAGTTCTTTAATCGTTTCAAGAAATCTACGTGATGATCTTGTTGAATTAAGTTTCTTTGATTTATCTTTCTCCTATAATTTTTTTTTAATTTTTAAGGCATTGTCTTAGCCAGAGAATTACCAGATTCACCCGGCACAGAAGTAAAACTGCTAAAACAGGGGATCGATTTAGGCACCATCCAACCTCCAAATGTTATTCCTGCAGCTGGATTAAGTAGAGAAAGAAGTGAATACTTGTTTAAATTCATCAGACAATTTGTCAGGGCCCCGCACAAGGACGCCGTCGCTCCTTCCCCTGACGCCCAGGAAGAGTAACGTAACTACTGTCGACAGATTAATCAACGAATGTTGAATGACTATTCAATGACCATTAAAAATTATTAACTGTGAAAATAAAATTATAGCTTGTGAAAGTTTTTATATTTGAATTATCTGCATCTATCAGGTGAAAAAATGTTTATTATTCAATACGTGTCCTGTTTCCTTAAAAATATTTACAGCAACATCATAACAATATGCGAAGTTATCCCCCAAAACTTGTGACGTTAATGTGAGTTTATAGCAAGTTTCATGGGGATTTATTATGTAATTATCGTTGTTTCTGAACGTTAAGCTTTTTATATCAAAAGAAAGAGGAGAAAATTCTCTATTTAAACCCATAAAAATCTGAAAAAGTGATATTTTCACTTAAGCCTGGTTTTCGCTTGACGGTCATCATATTTGCCTATGCTTTACAGTGGTATCAGAGTCATTTTAATCCGTAACGTAGTTAAAATTTTATATACCAGTTGCCAGAACTTTTGAAATGCCCCTCGTATATTGCAGAACAAAAGACTGAAAGTAAGAATGCAATTCAGTTTAAAATGAATAGATTATAGAAAACTTAATTTGGGAAACATTTTAAATCTTTTCTTGTCACTTTCAAATAGTATTTGTTTTGAAGGAATAAAGTGCAATAATTTAATTTTGGTTGTAACATGTTATTTGATTGGATAAAAAAAAATAGTTTATATCATAACCTGTGTTGCCTAGGTCACAATGATTTACATCAAAAGCATATCGATCCACTTGACGTTACATTTAAAATATGTGCAATTTGAAGGCATTTTTAAAGGACAAATTGTCTTATTTTCTTTGCTTAATGATTGAAAATTAAATTATAAGGAATGAATTTAAGAGCTAAATATATACTGGTATAACCTGGGTTGGAAGTTTATGCTTTTTTATAATCAGCTTTGCAGTTTATAAAGCGTAAACTGCCCCAACCTAGGTTATACCAGTATCACTTGGGTAGCTATTAAATTCATTCCTTAAATATTCAATACATGTGTAAGCATGCGAGGTATATCAAATCGTTCAAAAGAACATCTAAATCAAACTTCGGATATCTCAAGCACCGGATATCTCGAAGTTTTTTTTATAAGTAACAGAGATTTTGAGATATCTCGAGTCAACTGTACAACAATTTAGAGGATCCATGAGTATAAAACAAGAGGCCCAAGGGCCTTGAATCGCTCTTCTGATAAACTGTACAACCTGTCACTTCTATCTGAAGCCTCTAAGTATCCTGTATATTTAGATAAAGCCCTGAAATTCCAATGGTAGGTCATCATGACCTACATTTTAGATGAAACACTCTGAGAACCCAAGATGATTCTAAGCCAATTAGTACCTTAGAGAAGGTCATGGTGACCTACTAATCACTTGTCATTCTCTGAGGACCCAAGATGCATCAACTAAGTTTGATGATTCTAAGCCAATTAATACCTAAAATATTTTAAAATTATAACCATAGAATTTCAAAGTAGGTCACAGTGACCTACTTTTCAGATGACACACATTGAGGACCCAACTTTTCAGTTGTGGTACTTGAAAGACCCAAGATGCATCAACTGACAAAGTTTGATTATTCTAAGCCAATTAGTACCTGAAATATTTAATTAAAGCCATAAATTTTCAAAATTAGGTCACTGTGACCTACTTTTCAGTTGCTGTATTCTGAAGACCCAAGATGCATCAACTGACAGCTGACAAAGTTTGAGGATTCTAAGCCAATTAGAACCTGAAATACTTAATAAAAGCAATAAATTTTCAAAAGTAGGTCAATGTGACCTACTTTTCAGTCGACCTACTCCATAGACACAAGATGCATCAACTGAAAAAGTTTGATGATTCTAAGTCAAATAGTACCCTAAATATTTAAAAATAGCCATAAAATTTCAAAAGTAGGTCACGATGACCTACTTTTCAGTTGACATTTTTCAAGGAACCAAGATGCATCAACTTACAAAGTTTTATGATCATAGGCCTTAAAATGACCAAATTATGCCTCTATAACACTTTGTCTATAACACTTTGAAATTGAATGCCTGCAAAGTTCATAAAGTAGGTCACTGTGACCTACTTTTTAATAAATACGTTTTATGGCCCCAAGATGCATCATCTTACAAGATTTAATGATTCTAAACCTCTCAGTATTCGAATTAATGACCTTAATTGTTTTGAAAAAAATTAGCCATAAAATTCAAAAAGTAGGTCAAGGTGACCTATGTTTTAGTTGACGTACTCCGAGGGCCCAGGATACAGCAACTGACAAAGTTTGATGATCATAGGCCTTAAATTGTTCAAAATATGCCTCTAAATCATTTTGAAAAAGAATGGCCGCAAAATTTAAAAAGTAAGTCACCATGACCTACTTTTGAGTCAACATGATACGAGGTCCTTAGATGCATCAACTGACAAGATTTGATGATCCTAGTCCTTATAGTAAGCAAAATATTAACATTTTAATAAAATGTAATCAACTTTGAAGTGAACTTGAGACCATGCCCTTTGCCCCACGGTGATGCCTTGAATAATTTTTAATCTACAACATATCCTCATCCTTTTGTGTAAGTTTGGTGATAATCTGCCCAGTGGTTGTTGAGAAGATTTTTTAGCAACCAGTACTTTTGTTTCTTTTTTCCTAATTATCTCCCCTTGTTTAAGGGTCACAACCCTAGTTTTTATTTGTATGAAGATATTTTTCCCAATTTCAACAAAATATCGCTTTTTCCCAACTTGATGGCCCCGGCCCCTGGAATCAAAGGATAAAAAATCCCTGAACAACGATACTTCATTTTTTTCAGGTGAATATACATATTTGCTTTTTTAAACTGAATAAAGCAAAATGTATATTGTCATTATATTTATTTATTCTATGTAAGACGAACATCATATTATGCATTAGTTACATGAAAACGACATTTTATAGATTTGTAGCATAGACTATTTGTAACTGTTGATATCAAACATCGTTCTGCAAGTTTTTGCTCTGCAATTGTCATTATATTAACATTGATGCTTTTACATGTATGCATAGTTTCTGCATTTCTATAATTCATTTAACTTTGACAATGACTCAAAATTAGTATCTAGTCTCATTATCAATCAATAATTTTCTGCATCTTCTAATTATCATAAGACAGTTGATGTTAATTATTTTAAAGCAGACATGCGGCAATATGATCAATTACATCTGCATCAATCAGTAATTATTTTGCAGTACAAATGTCACCTAAATAAACATGGAGTTTCTAGAATCCTATGTCTTATGCCTGTGGCCATTTAAATGTCCAGGTAAAAGTGTTAATTATGTAATGCTTGCTGGACATAGCCACTTCGAGGTATTGAGGATAAAATAACGTAGATTGGGCAAAGTGAGACTGTACTTTGACTTCAAGGGATCAAGGATTTTGAGAGATTGAGAGTTTGAGAGATCAAGAGTAAATTCTTTGCTTAGTTATACAGGGAAAAAATCAGAAATGAAGACTGACACTTCAAGAGATAGAGATTGAGTCATCAAGAATTATCTGTACTATTATTTCCTCAGGGCTTTCAAAAAGATTAGAAGTAGGTGGTATTTTTGTCAAAAATAGGAGGTACCTTATGAAAGCAATTTTAATTAAATATGTTATTAAATTTTTCTCTAAAAATTTTTTGGCCAGTATATTCGTGATTTCAGCCAGGTAATAGGGCTGAAACAATATGCCCCCTCCACGATACGGTACATATTGCGATACTTATGCCACAATTCATTTTTTTCAATACGATACATTTTAAAAAAGAAACAAATCATAAGGTTAAAGAAAACATGTATTCAGATTTCAAAAGGCAAGTAAAAAGTGGTGATACAATAAAGAGCACTACTTGTGCTTCTGTAGATTAAAAGAGCACTTTGTTCGTGTCAATACTAGCAGTGGCAGTCTGCTCTGAAACTTTCTTCGTCACAATTTTCTCCATCGTGTGTGTCTAACTATTAAAATGAGGTTGAATCCAATCTACCGAGTAACCAAACCTGAATATAAAAAAAACGTACCGAACCGAAAATCGAGATAGTGAATTGAATATTGAACCGAGCAGTAATATTGAACAATATCGATATTTCGGTGAATCGTTTCAGCCCTACCGGGTAAAGTACCGGGTTCCCACACATTTTGAATGGCCTGTTACCTGCAAATGGAATTTATGTCTCCCAATTGATCAATACCCAAAAGCATATTCTATGTACAAACAATTTCTAAAATGAGGCAAAATAAGTTGATGATACACGGATATCAACAGTCTCACTTAAAATCAATATTTTGCTAATTCTATGGTCGATACAATGGCCTTAGCAATAGAATCTATAATTAAGTTGACTGATGTTTTTCATTCAAATTTTTATGCCATTATTTTCACACTGAATTGTCTATTGAAAATTTGCCTCATCATAACAAGTAGCATACTGACAGATCGACAGGGGATGCTTACTCCTCTATGGATCCCAAAATCTATAGGTGTCTTGATCTTAAATTAAAGTACATCTCTGCAAAATTTGAAAAAAAAAATCTTGAAAACTGATTGAATTATCAAGTCACAACAAAAGCATTGATGGACAGATGAACAATGTGATTCCTATAGGTTCCCACATTTTCATGCAGTGCCCTAATAACTACACATTTGTTTCTTATTTCCCTACCAATTGAGGTTGTGGATACACTTCTAGTGTATGCCAGTCGGCGTTCAAACCACACTGAAGGTTGTGAAAACTTTTCCATGAAGAAATATCTCATTACTGGTTGAAACCTGGAGCATATTTCCAGGAAATTTTTCAATTTGTCATTCAGGGAAGCTCGAACTGTTTCCTGCAAATATAAACATTTGATATTGAAGACAAATAGATATCATGAGATGGTGATCATCTCAAACAGCCTGCTTTAGGATGAAAGACCCTTTGTACAGGGGCATTCTTTGGGCGAAGTTTGAGCAAAATGGGGACAAAATGCACAAGAAAAGAATTTAGCAAAGATTTGCCATAAGCTTGACCTCTAACCTAAAACATAGCTGAGGGATACTGCAAACCCTCTATCAATGGGCACTTTTATGGATGAAGTTTGAGCCAGGTAGGGCCAAGGGGGAGATAAAATATACTCCGAACAAAAATTTAACACAGAGGTTTTCTGACCTTGACCTTTTACCTAGAAAATTGGTTCAAGAACACTGCACATCATCTACCCATAGGCACTCAATGGGTGAAATAAGAGCAGACCTGGAAGAGAAAATAATACTTTCGACAAGGATTTTTTATGCTAGGAGATTTTTTTTATACTTTGACCTTTGATTGGAGAATTGATTCAAGGTCACTGCACATCCTCTACCTACAGGCACTTTGTGGGTGAAGTATGAGCTCAACTGAGCCAATGGAAGAGAAAGTGCACACAGAACAAGGACTATACACAGAACAAGGACTATACACAGAACAAGGACTATACACATCATTGATGTCCGATTGGAAAATAAGTTTAAGGTCACTGCACACAAGCTACCCACAGACACTCTTAATGGGTGAAGTTTGACCCTGACTGGCCAAAACGGAGAAAAAAATATACTCAAAACATGATTTTTTTTTTTTTATGCCATGAGATTTACTGATCTAGACCTTTCATCTTGGAAATTGGCTCAAGGTCACTGCACACTCTGTCTACAAACACTCTATGGGTGAAGTATGAGCCTAACTGGACCAAAGGGAGAAAAAATATGCTCTGGACAAGGATTTTACACTGAGGTTTTTGGCCTTGACCTTTGATTTAGAAAATTGTTTCAAGGTCACTGCACACCCTCAACCCATGGGCAATCTATGGCTGAAGTTTGAGCAGGATTGGGCCAAGGGGAATAAATATATGCTCTGGACAAATGAAATCGGATGGGTGGATGGTCAGACAGACTGATCAATGTAGGGCACCTGCAGAGCAGAGTCCTGATAAAATCTTTAACCAGAATGAGAAGGGTTCAACACTGTAAACTCAAAGTATATATTTGATCCCCTTTCGCCACATCCTAGCCATGTTGACCATGAATTGAAAAAAAAATTGAAGGAAACAAACACATTTTTCTTTAAGCCTAGAGAAACCATTAAAATACTGTCTCAAAATAAAAGACAAGTTCAACATTTTTAATTTACAGTATACTGGAGGCTTGATGTAAAACTTTATGAATTGTACTTTCATATTCTTTTGGATATCTATATATTTCTGTTTGAAACTGTGTTCCCATTTGTGGCCCCAAACCTAAATGCTTTGAACAAACCTGAACCTGAATCTAAATTGCATCGTGTTGGAATACTTATTAAATTGGCTCATTATCATTGATTACACCAATCACTGTTCTTTGTCCATCTTTTGAAAATTCAGTAGCCTTCTTCATCTAGTTACCAACAGGTACTATGACTGTAGTAAGTATTTGACTGTTTGAGAATTACTGTACAACTCGTGTATTGTGTCAGTATCTTAAGTACAGAAGCACAACTGCAGTTGACTATACATCGTGAGAGGACAACAGAGACTTACGACCATCTTATCCCTACAGGCTCTGGCTGTTATGTCCTGTGGTCTGAATCTTCTGTGGGCTCCCTTGGATTCATCCCTCTCTCCAATTAAATACATCCCTATAGGCAGGGTTCTCTCACACCACTCCAGAATTCCACTACACTGTGATAGAGGTATAACCTGTAAAAATCACAATTTATAAATATACACAATGTGCCACAATACTTGAGTCACTTTGACCCTGATATAGCTGCAATAATGAAGCCCTCTCTTCCTTTTTTTTTTTAAGGACCTCCGTAATGGTGCAAATGCGGGAGTGATTCACTCCTGCACAGATTTCGGCTCAAATTATCAGTAAGTGGGTATTTTATTAACATATCTTACCTGATCTCATGAAATGTAGTTATGCAAGACATGAACTGATCCAAAAATACACAGAACAATCCATATATCAGTTATTTTTCTCGCACGTCAACATTACAACTTGAATTTATCTTCCACGTTTACTGTCCTTGATAGATTTTATTTTGGGACAACCAATGAGAATTTGGAATCTAGGGAGCGGACTTATTTAGGATTTCCCTTATTTTAAGCATAAATATTGCTGTTTATGAAAAAAAAAAATCACATGGAATGCTTTTATTTATCAATGGTTATTGATACCAACAACACAAACATTTATCAACACCGATATTTACATTATCAAGTGATTCTAAATTTCAATTGCAAGTCTCAGTACATCATGCGAGAACTGTCATGGCTGCCAAGGAAAACGACTGGAAACATGCAGATTTATTTTACGTGGTTTTCGCGTATAAAAGGCTATGTTGTGGATAGTGAATAATAATTATGTCTTATTGGAAGTAAGTTGAAAGTAAAACCAATTTACTTTGCCTGCAGTTACCAATATCTAAAAAAATATATTTGCACCATTACGGAGATGCAGTAGAATTGTAGCCCTCTCCTGAAAATATCAGATTACAAAAAAATCAGAGAGCTACATTATTGCAGCTAGTACAGAATAAGAACAATAAATTGTTTTAAAAGTGACTTAATAAGCCAACTAAAAATATGAAAATTTTTATTTAAAAGTAAAAAAAAAAAAACTAGAAATATGTCCATAGGACATGAATGCCCCACCGAGGGTATATTAGTAATGTAACATGAAAATTTGTACTAGTGTATGAAATTTGATGAGAATATCTTGAATAATTTCTTTAAAATTGAAATTGAAATCTAAAAAGTTTGATATAGATGATAAATTCTCACCAAATTATGTATAAGTGCATAAGCTTACATAAATATATCTTAAATGGTTTCTTTAAAATTAAGCAAAATGCAAATTTAAGAAAAGTGAGGTCAAGGTCCCAGAAAAGTTCAAGGTCAAACGTTTTTGATGCAGTTGAATAGTTCTCATAAATACGTATCAGCATATTAAATTTGATAAAAATATTTTTAATGGTTTATCTAAAACTGAGCTAAACTCTAATTTATAATAAATGAAGTTAGTTCAAAGGAAAGGTCAAGGTAAAAAATATGTTGCTGCAGTTGAAAAGGTTACATCAGTATGTATTAGCATATGAAGTTTGATAAAAATATTATGAATGGTTTCTTTAAAACTGAGTTAAACACAAATTGAGAAAAGTGAGGTTAAGGTCAAAGGAAAGGTCAAGGAGAAAAAATATTGATGCAGGTGAATAGCTTACATCAGTATGTATCAGCATATGAAGTTTGACACGAATTTAAGAAAAGTGAGGTCAAGGTCAAAGGAAAGGACAAGGTCAAAAAATGTTGATGCAGTTGAATAGCTCTCATCGTAAGTATCAGCATATGAAGTTTGATAACACTATCTAGAATGGTATCTTTTAAACTGAGCTAAAAACTTATTTAAGAAAAGTGAGGTCAAGGTCAAAGGAAAGGACAAGGTCAAAAAATGTTGATGCAGTTGAATAGCTCTCATCGTAAGTATCAGCATATGAAGTTTGATAACACTATCTAGAATGGTATCTTTTAAACTGATCTAAAAACTTATTTAAGAAAAGTGAGGTCAAGGTCAAAGGAAAGGTCAAGGTAAAAAATATTGATGCAGTTGAATAACTCTCACCAGTATGTATCAGCATATGAAGTTTGTTAAAAATATCTTGAATGGTTTCATTAAAACTGAGCTAAACACTAATTTAAGAAAAGTGAGGTCAAGGTCAAAAGAAAGATCAAGGTCAAAAAATGTTGATGCAGTTGAATAGCTTACATCAGTATGTATCAACATATGAAGTTTGATTACACTATCTTGAATGGTATCTTTAAATTGAGCTAAACCCTAATTCAAGAAGTGAGTCAAGGTCAAAGGAAAGGTCAAGGTCATGTGTTCAAATCATGGCCGCGACTGTCATGACCTAAGTCGATAAAAAATAGGTAGCAAATGTTCCTTCACCAAGCGCTTTGCACTTTGGAGTGAAAGCTGTGGATCTTTCAGATGAGACCTTAAAAACCGAGGCCCCATGTCAATGCTCAATGGCCCTGAGTGTGGAGTAAGGTCTAAATTTGAAGTCCTTCACCGGATTATGGTGATGTCTCTATCACTAGAGACACATGGTGATGTCTCTCTATGAGTGAAAAATTATCGAACGGGACATAAAACAACACACAATCAATCTAATTAAACTTATGGACATAAAAAGACAAAATGTAAGTAGCCATAATTCTTATATGATTTAATATTCTAATTTTCCTACCTTGTACTGCTTCACTGTCAGATTTCTTTTCCTTGTGTCTGGGTTTTTGTGAAGCAGAGTATTAAGCATACCAAACACCTGCTGCATAACAGCATCCTGTCTTAAATCATCTCTACCCTGAAAAGAAATGTACTTGAAAATAGTCAGGTATGATGGTTTTTCCACCAAAATGTTTGTTTGTTTTTCCTTTGACTTTGTATTACCTTTGATAGCTAATACAGTGTACTATCAAAATTTTTTTAAAAATTGGAAGAATTTAAAAAAAAAAAAGAGGTTGAAAATGTCTGTTGATGAGCAGTGCATGGTCATTTGAATTACTACAGATGCCTGCTTGCACTGATTTGAATGCATGTTCAATGTTATAACAAAGGTTACCTACCTTGACAAGTTGTCGACGTCCTCTTCCATCTGATCCCAAACAAGTCAGAATTTTTGGTAAGTTGATTCCTCCAGCCAACTTGAATGTGGGTTCGAATCCCTTTAGGGTAACTACTGATTTATAATCTCCTGTTGGGTCAATCTATAAGAATTATTAAAACAAGAGATTCATGAGCCATGATATTTACCAAGTTTCACAGACTTAAACAAAAGTCCAAGCTTGCTTTGGAATTACTCAGAGCCTGACAATTTTAATACAGGTGAATGACTTATTTAGCCCCACCAATGTAGAGAACTGCTTGTTCTAATTGTACATTTACTTTTTGACTGTTAGATGCCCATAAGTAAAGATTTTGTAAAGCGTAATTTACAGTATAATTTGTTAAAACAGAATACCACCAATTCCATGAAAATTGGCCAGATTAGAGAGAATCAAAAATGCACAAAAAATGCTGGAAAATACTTGAAATTTATTTCCATTCCTTTCTTTTATTCACAACTACAATATACTGGCAAAATATAATTAAATGATGAAACATTCTTCAATGTACATCTTGAAATCCAGAAATTAATCAAGAATTATGCATAACCATACAGATGTCAAATTTTTTGTTCAACAAAGTTCAAGACTTCAATGTGAGAGGTAAACAGAGTTGAATTCTACAGACACGTATAAATCAATTAAAAACTATGAAGTCCAGGTTTTGCAGGTCAAATATAATATTCAAGATAAACACAATTATTTTTGATTTGATAATTATTAACATGACCTAGAAATTTTATGTTAACATTCATGTCTTTCCTCCAATGTTAGGGTGCCATTTTGGTATTAGATGTTGGAAGTTAAAATCCTTCTTCCTTCTCCCTGTGGAAAGCAGTAGGCAACAGATTTTACCCGGCTAACAGAAGAGGTACATGTTAAAATAAGTTGCAGAGAAGCAGGATTTTTTTTTATGAAAAAGCAGTGTGGGAAAAGTGGAATTGCAAAGGTGTTAATAGCAATGACGTGGATCATGTAATATATTTTGTGGCCAGTTAACGGAAATAATTTTCATTTATTATTAGCAGCAAGGACCAGACAAGTACAGTTGTACGGAATACAGCACAGACAGAATCTGACTGTACAGAATTTTTAATACTACTCAGTATCTAGATTAGACAAATTATATAATTTATGAATAATACATACTGCCCTAAGTTGGGGGCTAGGTTGGTCAGAAATAGATCATGCAGTTTGTGAGAAAACCGTATTTTTTTTTAAAAAGAGATTTTTCTTTTTTATAATGTAAAACTCTGATTGCCCATTGGGGTCACCTACCATCAGGAAATTATGATTTTAACAAACTTGAATCTAAACTACCTATGAATGCATCTACAGTGGACATTTAGATATCTGGGCCTTCAGCTTCTGGATAGCTTTTTGGGAAACAAAATTTTTTAATTACATATTTTTTTGAATCTTTTATTTGGGATTCCACATTCTGCCCTAACACCAGAAACCCTTACCCAGGGGCCATGAAATTCATAATTTTGCTAAAGGCTCAATGCTTTTTAAAATCATGTAAAAAGTTAAACTGTTTTATGTCAAAGTGTACACCCAAAGGGGAAAGGGGCCATGAAATTCATAACTTTTGTTCCCCTTCACCCAGGTGAGATTTTTATATGTTTTGTTGGTGGCCCTGAAGCCTGGTTTGAACAAACTTGAATAAATGCTTGCATTTCCATCAAAAACCTTTGACTTACCTGTATGTACTGTAAGCTCACAATAAGATAAACAGACAAGAGGAGAATATTGATTAATAAGTTCTTACCGGCTTTAGCCAGTAAATTTTAAAAAGTTACCTACAGGTATTTCATCCGTTGGCACAGCCACATTATCCATTTCTTTAATCTGTGTGATCCAAAGTCTTTTATCCAAAGTTATTGGTTCTGTAAGCATACATATTAGGTGTACAACAATGAAGGACAAATGCTCAATTAATTCATATCTAAAGATTTTTTTTTGGAACTGTTTTAATTTCCTACATCAATTTTGAACCACTGTGGTGCAATGAAACAGGACTTCATAAGAATATGATTAACAAATGTGTTTCTTCCTAAAAAAGAAACATGAAGAAGTCTGTATAAGCCAATGCTCACTGGTAATACCCCCACTCTAATGTGAATATACGTTCTCATGTAAAAATACGGAAATTTGGTACAGACAGATGCATGCATAAACAGGAAGTTGACAATGAATTCATACAAAAATGAATCCCACCATATGGCTTGCCTAAACAAAAAGTGTGCTTAAATTTGAAGCATCTACATTGAGTAGTTGCTAATAAAACTGCGACAAAAAATTTGGTACAGACAGAAGCAGGGATAAACAGGAAGTAGACATAGGATTCAAACAAAAATTAATCCCAACATATGGCATGCCAAAACAAAGAGTGTGCTAAAATTTCAAGTATCTGCAATGAGTAGTTGCTGAAAAATCTGCAATGAAAATTTGGTACGGACAGACACACTGACAATCAGGAAGATGACATTGGATTTGTACGAAAATGAATCCCACCATATGGCATGCATAAACAATAGGCCCATGGGCCACATCGCTCACCTGAGCATTTAGGCCAGCAAAAAGGAGAAACCAGTTCAATATTGAAAAGTTTAATTCTAAAAGTGGTCAGGGGGGAAGATTTGAACAAACTTGAATCTACACTAGGGTGAATTCACCATGCATCGGACACCCTCGCACTTCAACAAGTTCTAGTGATATCGCTATCGACTTGAACATTATCAAAATGGAACTTAACATATAGTATGTGGTTAAAATGTAAATTTTTGACAAAATCGTGCCCTATTTATTGAGAAAATATCATTTAAAACCGATATTTTCGAAATAAGTCAGAAATCACCATGGATCGGACAATATTCACCATGCATCGGACATACGATATTGAAACCAGAAAAATATCATACCTTGATATTGGTGCTTTAAAATTAGTGATATTGAAACATTTTTGTCTTTTATTTAAAAATTAACCTTCTCATTAAATTTGAATGACTATTTCGATCCACAAACGTGAAGAGATTTTAGTTGCATCACATTGCCTTAGAAAGGCTTTACAATGCTAGTAATATGGCAACTTGCGCCTTTGTCTCGTGTGTTAGTTTAAAGAAATAAATTGAGTCCACTTCTATTGTCATATATCGATAATTTGTATTTTCACTGAAAATATAGAGTTTCTATTTTCTATTTCCATAAAAAAAAGCTGTCATTTTGGTTTTACATGAAAATGGAAGTGATTACCCATGCATTGGAAAGTGTCAGATGCATGGTTAATTTGTGTCCGATGTACAGTGAAATCAACATACTAGTTAAAAACAACTCTAAAAAATATTATACAAACACTGAAATCAAATTTTTGAAAAATTTCTGTAAAATTATCAATCATTGACAAATTTTATGAAGGTCCGACCCATTCCGTTGATGTCTATTTAAAAAAAACGATAACTCTAAAAATTGCAAAATCGTAAAATTCTGGTTACTCCCCTTTGATGATGCAAAATATGACGTAATTTCAAGGCCATTATTGTGGTATTTTTATCACAACATGAAAATAAAAATCGGCATCATTATAAAGTTTAATTCTTCACCTCTAAGACAGAAACAATTAAAAACAAGGGGAGACTCAGGTTCAATGAAAGTTTATTGCTTGAAGTTGTCCGAAGCAAGGTATGTGTCCGATGCATGGTTATATCACCCTATCTGAGGATGTTTCCATATTTCTTTGACTAATCATGGCTTAACAACACCAAGTCTAATTATTTCTACCCTAGATATTTTGATAAATTTTCTTCAATGAATGTTTACTATTATATTAATTGTTTTAAGATTAAACCATCCCAATATCTAAGGGGGTCATCTCAAAAGCTGTAAAATTTTACAATTGGACCTTATGTGTATTAGTTGGAAAAGTGCCAATTTATCACATTTTTATGCCCCAGGATCAAAAGGTCCTGGGGGTATATTGTTTTCGTCCTGTCTGTCTGTTTGCCCGTTTGTCTGTTGTCAACTAAAGTTGACCTTGCCCATAACTTTTGATTGGTTGGAGCTATGACTTTCATATTTCACATGTGTATTCCTTCTGACAAGACCTTTCTTTGGGTACCATCAAATTTGACCTTTTGACCTTGACCTTGGAGTTTAACCCACTTTTGCAAAATTTTATGAGACTAATCTTGGGCATTACTTCTGAACAGTTGGTGCTTGGGGTTTCAAACTTTACATGTGTATTCTTTGTGACAAGGCCTTCCTCTGGATACCAACAACTTTGACCTTTTGACCTTGACCTTGGAGTTTGACCTACTTTTAAAAAGCATTAACCTTGGCCATAACTTTTGAACAGTTGGTGCTTGGGGTTTCAAACTTCACATGCGTATTCCTTGTGACAAGACCTTCCTTTGGATATCAACCTCTTTGACCCTTTGACCTTGACCTAGGAGTTTGACCTACTTTTGAAAAACTTTAACCTTGGCCATAACTTCTGAATGGTTGGAGTTAGGGCTTTTACACTTCACATATGTAATCATTGTGACAAGACCTTTTTTTTGGATACCAACCACTTAGACCTTTTGAGCTTGACCTAGGAGTTTGACCTACTTTTGAAAAACTTTAACCTTGGCCATAACTTTTGAATGGTTGATGCTAGGGCTTTCAACTTCACATATGTAATCCTTGTGGCATCACCTTCCTTTGGATACCAGCCACTTTGACCCTTTGACCTTGACATAGGAGTTTGACCTACTTTTGAAAAACTTTAACCTTGGCCATAACTTTTGAATGGTTGGTGCTAGGGCTTTCATACTTCACCTATGTAATCCTTGTGACAAACCTTTCTTTGGATACCAACCACTTTGACCCTTTGACCTTGACATAGGAGTTTGACCTTGAAAAACTTTAACCTTGGTCATAACTTTTGAATGGTTGGTCTAGGGCTTTCATACTTCATATATGTAATCTTTGTGACAAGACCTTCCTTTGGATACCAACAACTTTGACCTTGACCTTGACGTTTTACTTACTTTTAAAAACTTTAACCTTGGCCATAACTTTTCAACAGTTGCAGCTAGGGCTTTCAAATTTCACAGGTATATTCCTCGGGACAAGACCAACAATTTTTTATCTTTTGGCCTGGATTTTGACTTGCATTTGAGAAACTTTAACCTTCGCCATAAGCTGCCATACTGGGGCATCAGTGTTTCACGAACACATCTTGTTTTTTTTTTTTTTGTAATTTTGCCCTAGTAATTTCTTTTTCAGTCAAATACATGAAAGTTTTTGTAAAAAGTCACCAAACTCTCAAATTTCAGAAAGTCAACTATCTGGATTGCTCTAGGAATTATTACTAAATTTATTTTTTTTCAATGCCCAATACCTTTAAATTTGCTAAATTGTGGTATATATATCGACACAAATGAATTATTTTGGTAAAAATTAACAATGGTTAGATTGCTGGTATGTTTCTGTTGATGTTCTGTCAACAGTTTTCAGTAAAATGTCCATGGACGTCTTGAATACACAAGCGAGTCATGCATCATTCTTCAGCGTCATGTATTGCTTACAAAACAGGGGAAACAGTGATGTTGTTAGAGCCATTTCAGCATTTTTTTTCTAATTTTATCTAACAGAGATTTACCTAGCTATTTAGTTTTACTACCTTTTTATATACAAAGGGGAAAAATGAGGGCCACAGGACTCTTTATGGCTTTCCTGTTCTTGAAAAGAAGATTTTTACAGATTTCTCCTATATATTTCTATGTAAAACTTTGATCCTCCATTGTGGCCCCACCCTACCCCAGGGGGTCATGATTTGAACAAACTTGAATCTACACTACCTGAGGATGCTTCCATATAAATATGACTCTTCATGGCTTTACTGTTCTTAAGAAGATTTTTAAAGATTATTTTTTATATTTCTATGTAAAACTTTGATCCTCCATTGTGGCCCCGCCCTACCCCCGGGGGTCATGATTTGAACAAACTTGAATCTACACTACCTGGGGATGCTTCCATATGAGTTTCATCTTTCCTGGCCCTGTGGTTCTTGAGAAGAAGATTTTTTAAAGATTCTATTCATTTTTCACTAATTCTTAATTATCTCCCCTTGAAAGAGGGCGTGGCCCTTTATTTGTACAAACTTGAATCCCCTTCACCCAAGGATGCTTTGTGACAAGTTTGGTTGAAATTGGCCCAGTGGTTCTGGAGAAGAAGACAGACAGACAGACTACAGACAAAATGTGATCAGAAAAGCTCACTTGAGCTTTCAGCTCAGGTGAGCTAAAAAGCTCTTGTCATCCTAGAAATAAATATATTCTGTCATGTGAATCATGTGAAGGCATGATCTGACTTTACAATTTGACAGCCCCCCCCCCCCCCCTTCTAGAATCAAAAGGCCATCCCCTGAAAAAATAATCTCTGGCTTCTATTACTTTTACATGTCCTTAAAATCATAAGCTAAACAAGAGGTCCATGGGCCACAATGCTCACCTGAGTCAATATGGCCCTGTTATTCTTCGTCAGCAGATTTTCCTACTATTTATTCATATGTAAAGATTTGATCGCCTGAGGATGCTTCCATATCAATATGACTCATCATGGCTTTGCTGTTCTTGAGAAGAAGGTTTTTAAAGATATTTCCTATATATGTTCTTTTGTAAAACTTTCATCCCCCATTATTGCCCTACCCTAGACCTACTACTGGAGGAAGCCTTGAACAAACTTGAATCTACAATACCTGGGGATGCTTCCATATCAATATGACTAATCATGGCTTTCCTGTTCTTGAAAAGATTTTTAAAGATTTTTCCCATATATTCCTATGTAAAACTTTGATCCCCCATATAGGTCCCACCCTACCCCCAGGGTCATGATTTGAACAAACTTGAATCTACACTACCTGAGGATGATTCCTTATAAATATGACTAATTGTGGCTTTGTTGTTCTTGAGAAGAAGATTTTTAAAGATTTTTCCTATATATTCCTATGTAAAACTTTGATTCCCCATTGTGGCCCCATCATACCCTCGGGGGTCATGATTTGAACAAACTTTAATCTACACTATGTAATGAAGGTTTCACATAAGTTTCAACTTTTCTGGCCCAGTGGCTCTTGAGAAGAAGATTTTTAAAAGATGACACCGAATTTTCACCAATTCTTAATTACCTCCCCTTGGAAGAGGGCGTGGCCCTTCATTTGAACAAACTTGAACCCCCTTCACCCAAGGATGCTTTGTGGCAAGTTTGGTTGAAATTGGCTCAGTGGTTCTGGAGAAGAAGTCGAAATGTGAAAAGTTTACAGACGGACGGACAGACAGACAGACGGTCAGACAGATGGACAGACGGACTACAGACAAAATGTGATCAGAAAAGCTCACTTGAGCTTTCAGCTCAGGTGAGCTAAAAACTCAAATAAATATGAATTTCAAAAAACATGTATTTGGGAATTGAAATTATTTGTCTTTTGGATCATACATTCACACTTAGGTTTTAAAACAGCTCAGGTGGATTGAAAATGAATTTCAAACTAGAATTTCAATCCAATGTTTTCTCGGACGGACGTGTCCTATTGTACCAGCCCATTTCATTGTCTATCATTTAATGTTTTGACTGTAACAGATGGAAATAATGTAAGGTGCATATTTCCAATTTTGCTAGTTAATGTTCTGTGGTCTTAAATATGACTAATCATGGCTTAAAAACCCTCTATACACTGCACACTAAAGAGTTCTGATTCTGTGGTATTTTTATGTAGTTAGAGTAATCTGCCCTTAGATCCAAAATGAAATAAATTGAAATCTACAGTTTATCAATCAATTTCTTATTAATTCAAGCATTCTTAACATTTTGATAGACCAATTATCAATATTTGATAATATAATTGAACACTTCATCTGCATGCATTTTCCCCACTAAGGTAAACAAGAGTGATTTCTGTTCATCAATACTTAGTTAACGTTGAACATTTTTCCTGGGGGTAAAACCCAAGCACCCTATGTTGAAAATGATATAAATAAGCTCAATATTTACCTTTATACAATATAATTTTCTCAATGTCCAAAAAAAAAAAACATTTTCATTTAGTGTAGAGAGGGTCCTTAACTGTTCTTCATCAGAAGACTTTTAAAGATAGTTTCTATGTATTCCTATGAAAACTTTGATCACCCATTGTGATCCCACCCTTCCCCCCAGGGTCATGATTTAAATAAATTTGAATCTACACTACCTGAAGATGATTCCACATAAGTTTCACATTTTCTAACCCAAGGATTCTTGAGAAGATTTTTAAAAGATGCCATGAATTTTTCACTAATTCATAATTATCTCCTCTTGGAAGAAGGCATGGACCTTCATTTGAACAAATCTGAATCCCCTTTGAGGATACTTTGTAGCAAGTTTGGTTGAAATTGGCCCTGTGGTTCTTGAGATGTCAAATATGTGAAAAGTTTGCAGACAGATGGACAGACAGATGGATGCTGGACAAAATGTAATCAGAAAAGCTCACTTGAGCCTTCTTCTCAGGTGAGCTAAAAAGGAGTGTGCTAAAATTTCAAGCATGTGCAATGAATAGTTGCTTAGAAACTGCAACGGAAATTCGGTACAGACAGACACACAGATAAACAGGATGTTGGCATCAGATTTGTACAGAAATATATCCCATCATATGGCTTGCCTAAACAAAGACTGAGCTAAAATTTCAAGCATCTGCGATGAGTAGTTGCTGAGAAAACTGTGACAGAAAAATTTGCTGTTGAATTAATTGTAGATATAAATATAATTGATGCAATTTTATTTTCAAGTTATCATTCATTGTGAGCATTTTCAAAGAAATAAATATATTGTTATTGTTATTTGCAGATGCATTAACTGACACCTTTGGATGCCTAAACTTCAGGTGGCAATTTCGATATGATGCCATCTAGATGACATTCAAGCTCTGCTTGCTCGATACCATAAAAAAAAGTGATTGAGGGGTAAAACTCTAAACTAGTCATTTTCTAATATATAATAGTATATATATAATCCTACACCCCCTTTTCTATTTTATAGGTAGGGAATACATGATTCTTGTGAGCATTACTAACTATTTGTGTGGTAATAGAAATCAAGATGATGTGAGAAAGAATGTGGTACAACTCACTAGTCTCACGACAGTATTGTGACACATTAAAGTTGGCCAATTGGATGAAAGCATCACAAAGGATTTCCATGTTTTTTACAATTCCACCAACATGTTTGTCAGATTTAAGCTGGCTAATCAATTTCTTGGCAGCCTCTATTCTTCCCTGTTAAAAAAGGAAACAAATTTCTGAAATTCAACAGACAAGCCCATAATGTCATGTGATTACTTTCATGCATGCATGTATAACTGTAATAAGTCCCATGGGTTGGTTAATAAAAACAGCCAAAGACATACTTATTTCTTTGGCCTAATTTTTTACCAGGGGATTTGATATGGTTACTTGATTTTTCATTGTTATGTAAACATTAAAACAAGAGGCCCATGGGCCACATCGCTCATCTAAACAGACTTGAATCTACATTAACTAAAGATGCTTCCATATATTTATATGACTAATCATGGCTTTAAAAGGTTTTTACAGATTTTTTTCCTATGTATTCTTGTGTAAAATTTTGATCTCCTATTGTGGCCCTGTCTTACTCCTGGGGGTCATAATATTAACAAGTTTGAATCTACACTAATTAAGAATCCTTCTGTATCAATATGACTAATCATGTCTTTGCTGCTCTTGAGGAAGTTTTTCCTATATATTCCTATGTAAAACTTTGATCATCCATTTTGGCACCGCCCTACGCATGGGGGTCATGATTTGAACAAACTTGAATATACACGACATGAGGTAGCTGCAATAATGTAGCCCTCTCCGATTTTTTTTAATCTGATATTTTCAGCATTCAACTTACTTCCAATGAGACGGAATTTTTATTCACTATCAACATCATCATAGCCCTTTATACGCGAAACCAAGTAAAATAAATCTGCGTGTTTACCAGTCGTTCTCCTCAGCAGCCATGACAGTTCTCGCATGATGTACTGAGACTTGCGCTTGAAATTTAGAATCACTTGATAAAGTAACTATCGGTGTTGATAAATGTTTGTGTTGTATGATATCGCTAAACATGATAAATAAAAGCATTCCATGGGAGATAAATAAAAGCATTCCATGGGATATTTTTTTATATACAGTGATATTTATGCTTAAAATAAAGGAAATCCTAAACAATCCGCTCCCCTAGATCCTGAATTCTCATTGGTTGTCCCAAAATAAAATCGATCAAGGTCAGTAAACATGGCGGATAAATTCAATTTGTGATGTTGACATACACGAAAAATAACCGATATATGGATTGTTCTGTATATTTTTGGATCAATTCATGTCTTGCATAACTACATTTTATGAGTTCAGGTAAGATATGTTAATAAAATACCCACTTACTGATAATTTGAGCCGAAATCTGTGCGGTAGTGAATCCTATAAGTAGTGAATCACTCCTGCACTTGCACCCGAAAAAATCTGAGAGGGCTACAGGGCTACATTATTTCAGCTAGACATGAGGATGTTTTCAATTTATAAATATGACTAATCATGGCATTGCTCTTTGTGAGATTTTCCTACTTATTCCTATGTATAACTTAGATTCCCTGTTGTGGCCCACCCTACTCCATGGGGTAATGATTTGAATAAACTTGAATCTACACTACCTGAGAATGCTTCTGTATTAATATGACTTTGCTGGTCATGAGAAAAAGATTTTTAAGGATATTTCCTATATATTCCTGTGTGTAACTTTGATCCCATCTTGTGGCCACAAATAAGACTAATTGTGGCTTTGTTGTTCTTGAGAAGATTTTCTAAGATTTTTCCCCATCTATTCATATCCAAAACTTTGATCCCCCATTGCGGAATATGTCTAATAGTGTCTATATATATTGTAAAATGTAAAACTTTCACACATACCCATTGTGGCCCCATATTACCCCCTGGGATCCTGATTTGAACAAATTTGAATCTACACAACCCGAGGATGCTTCTATATCAATATGACTAATTGTGGCTTTGTTGTTCTTGAGATGAAGATTTTTAAAAGTTTTTTCCTATAAATTCCTATGTAAAACTTTGATCCCCCATTGTGACCCCACCCTTTCCTTAGGGGTCATGATTTGAAAAAATTTGAATCTACACTATGTAATGAAGATTTCAACTTTTCTGGCCCAATGGTTCTTCTTCAGAAGATTTTCAAAAGATGACACCTAATTTTCACCATTTCTTAATTATCTCCCCTTGAAAGAAGGCATGGTCCTCCATGTGAACAAACGTGAATCCCCTTGACCCAAGGATGCTTTTTGGCAGGTTGGGTTTAAATTGGCCCAATAGTTCTGAAGAAGATGAAGAAATTGTGAAAAGTTTATGCCGACAAAAACGACAACAGACAATGGACAATTTTGATCAGAAAAGTTCACTTGAGCCTTTGGATCAGGTGAGCTAAAAATAAATTTAAAAAAAAAAACACAATTAAAATCTGTAAGTCTGTACTTTATGCATATGATAACATTAAGATGTTTCTTCTCATTTGCATGAAAAAATCCTAAAAACATGTTCTGAATTTTGTCAACAATAAATGTCAGAATTAAAAAAAAAAATACATTTCCACATTCAGAAAAATAATAATTTTTACAGGACATGCTTATAAGTAATAGAGTACTAGAGTACTGCTCATTTACATTGTGTGAATACAAGATGCCAGAGGCCACAAACCAAACTTTGCCTGAGGCCGTTGTTTCTGTATTGCACTCTGAAACATTCCGATGCCAAAAATATAATCAAAAATTCTTAATTCTGGAAGAGTCACCATCTCATCTTGCTCATCTCTTAACTATGGTCTTAGTTTGTCTGCTTAATGCCCAGGTGCAGAGAAGATTTTCGAATTATTATATTTTCACTATACATTTCATACCCCCCCCCCCCTCCCCAAGAATATCATAGCAATTTTGAAAATCTCATAATTATTTTTTGTTATTTTCCATGAAAATCACTAGTATCCATTATATTTTGAAGCATTCCATAAAACCTTGGTCTTTGATCCTTATAGCTCAAAATCAATAGGAATCATTTTTAAGTCATTTTGAAAGCAAAATCAATAGCAGTCTTCCTTTAGGCCATAAGGAGTTGTGATATAAAATTTCTTAGCAAAAGCTCAAAGACTTTGTAAGAAAACGTCATGGAAACAAAAATGTTACACACAGAGAGAATGTATAATTTTATGACCTTGACCTTTGACTTTATGAACTCAGAATCAATAGGAGTCTTCTTTAGGTCATAGGGAGTTGTGATATTAAATTTTAATCAATGAAAATCAAATTTATCATCTGGAAAATGTTATTTACAAAGTATGAATTTCTGACCTTGACCTTTGGAGCTCAAAAGCTTTAGGTGTCTTTTTACGGCCACAGGAAATTGTGATATTAAATTTAATTGTAAAAGCTCAAAGGCATTTTGAAATATTGTCCAGAAATGAAAGTGTTACACATAGACAGAATGTAAAAATTTATGACCTTGACTTTTTGATCTCAAAATCAATAGGGTCTTTAGGTCAAAGGAAAGCTCATAGAAAACTTAAGTTATCATCTGTAAATGTTACTTGCAATGTATAAATTTCTTATCTAACTTTTGACCCTGAAAATCAATAGGGGTTGTTAAGGCCATAAGGCCTAAGTTTACACATAGACAGAATGACAGACAGATGGCAAGATTCAATATCCCCCAATTTCAGTGAAACCCAGGTAAAACTCTATTAATAAGCTACATTCTTGTGTTTTGATTACCTTTACATTTTTGAAATAAGTTGATTCTATGCAAATTTGATCTCTTAAAGGCTGCATCAAAATATTTGAATTTTCAGCTTCTTTAATTTCATTCCAAAGGGGATACTCTGCATAAATTCTAGTTATAAGAATGAACAGCATCAATTTTTACAAAAGCTAGACAAACACAAAATTCACTAGACAAACACAGTAAAAACAACTGCTACCAATGCCAGAAAAACAAACCTGATTTTCACCGTCACTGGCCTGACTATTTCTAGACAGCCTGCTTTTGCTGCCTGTGTTCCTCCTCAGAAGTTCTGAATCTCTTTTGGCATTGACTAAAGCAAAAATACAAAACAAGGTATGATGGGGATGATCCACAGCTGTGCGATGAATAATCTGAAAATAAAAATCAAAGTCTAAAAGGCTTCAAATGCATCGAACAGGAAAAACAATTTCAAAAGTTTTTGTATTAAATATAAAAATTAAACATTTTAAACAATATTTCACAATGAAAGGTGTAGAGCATTATGCCATGGTCAAAATTCATCTGGCCAGAGTCTGAATTAACCAGACACTGTCAAAAGCAAACAAAAATGGATGCCTGCTTGTTTACTCATCTCTGTTAAGTCAGTTGAAGAACTTAAGTTCAGTATTCATTTAAATACTGTTGCACTTGTTATTGTCTTTTTAGCTTAGTGCACAAATTTTTCAGTGACTGGACCCTACAATTGGAAAGATCATTTCTGTCGAATTTTGTCTCAGAGTCTGCAATGTTCGGTATGCCGAAATTGTGTGCATATTATTATTACATTTATCATAAAAATCATAAGCATTAAAGCAACATTTTATATCAGTGAACAGAGGGATGAAGAACCTTAAAATTCTGCTGACCTCTTGCATGCAAACCCAAAACATAAAGAGGCATATTAACAAGAGGCCCATAGGCCACAACACTCACCTGAGACAATAAGGCCCTGTCTTTTTTATTTCCTATGTAATATTATCTTAAACTTCGATCCACTGTTGTAGCCCTATCCCACCCTAGGGGATCATGACAGACTTGAATCAAAACTATTTGAAGATGTTTCCATATCTATATTACTAAGGCTACATAAAATTGAAATTAAGGTTCTCAGGCCTGCGCACATCCGTTTAGAGATAGCCACATTCCAAATTTTATCGTATTTTTGATAAAATAAAAAAATGGTAAGGCGGAAATCAATCCTGAAAAAAAAAGTTCCGTCCTCATTTTCTCGTAGTTAATACTCGAATATTGCTTCTGGTAGCCATTTTCAAAGAGATTTGGCTACTTCAAAAGTTTGTTTAAAAATACATTCAAAGATAATGCCTATGATGTTCACACATCGAGAAGGAAAGGATAATTCATTTCCAAACCAATTGATCAGACATGGAAAGTTTGGAAAGTATATCTATGAACAAAGAATTTTTATCATTATTTTATAGCAAATTCGGGTATTAAAAAAATATCTCCCTCATCTACTTTATTGCCAATAAAATGATAAATAAAAAGCTGCCCTCCCGAATCCGTTTTGGAGAAAATTGGTCTAAAAACCAGAGAATTTAATTTATAAGCCTAATCATGGCTTTGTTGTTCTTGAGAAGATTTTTTATAGATTTTTTCCTATATATTCCTGTGTAAAACTTTGTTCCCTTATTGTGGCCCCAACCTAATCTATGGTTTGAACAAACTTGAATCTACACTACCTGAGCATGCTTTCATATCATTATGACTAATCATGGCTTTGTTGCTCTTGAAAAAAAAAAAATTTTAAGGAGTTTTCCTATATAAACCTAAACTAGATATCTTTGAGATGGTGGCCATCTCAAAGGGCCCCGCTTTCAGCAACAAACTTGAAAATGTAAGGTAGCTGTAAAGGGTTTATTTTGAAGAGGAATATTTGTGTACTATTAAGGGATGTGTTGTTTGAGTTTAAAGGGCTTCTTTGTCATCCTCCTTATAATAAAAAATGGCATGAAAATCACGAGTGCTCCATACTCTCTATCAAAAAAACGGCACAAAAATCACAAATGTTGCATATCTTCTATGAAAATTGTTGCATATCCTGTTATAAAAATATGGTAGGAAAATCACAAATGTTCCGTACTCTAAGTCAATTGGTAAAGTTTGAGGATGACTGGACTTAAGGGAAAGAAATTATGTACCAAACAAAGATTTTAAACAGAGAGGCTATTTTTGACCTCGACTCTTGACCTAGAAACTTCGTTCAAGGTCACTGCACATCCACTGACCAGTGGAACTCTGTGAGTGAAGTTTGAGCCACATTGGACCAAGGGGAGAGAAGATATGCTCCAGACAAGGATTTTTCACATAATTCTGCTAGAACCTTAACCTTAGACCTAAAAACATGGTTCAAGGTCACTGCACACCCTTTACTCAAAGGCACTCTGTGGGTGAAGTATGAGCCAGATTGGGCCCAGGAGAGAGAAAATATGCTCCGGACAAGAATTTAGAGAGGCTATTTTTGACCTTGACCCTTGACCTAGAAACTTTATTCAAGGTCACATCCATTGACCAGTGGCACTCTGTGAGTGAAGTATGAGTCACATTGGACCAAGAGGAGAGAAGATATGCTCTGGACAAGAGATCTCAGATGGACAGATGGACGGAAGGACGAACAGACAGACTGATCACTATAGGGTGCCCACAGAGTGGGGCCCTAATAAACTCTTGCCCCTGGGGTCATGATTTAAACAAATTCAAATCTACACTATGTGTAATGAAGCTTTCACATATTAAATGCTATCATTTCTGGCCCAAAGGTTAATGAGAAGAAGATTTTTGAAAGATGCCATTAAATTTCTCTAATTTTAAGTTATTTCAACTTGAAAGAAGGAGTGGCCCTTCTTTTGATAAAAAATGAAGTAAAAAATGTGAAAAGTTTACACACAAAAGACGGATGCTGCACACCCTTTGATCAGAAAAGCTCACTTGAACCTTTGGCTCAGGTGAACTTAAAATTGTTTACAAATGTACTGTACGTCATGGAAACAGACAGATGAATAGTATCATATGATAAACTCTTCCAATCTTCAACCAGCATAGCTAAAACTGAACAAATACAAATTGAAAGGCCAATATTGTAAGAGACTGAGAGAGTTGTAATGAATAATATATAAGCAGAAATTTCAGCGTGGATTCAATTTTAGCATCTTTAGTGAGTGATGAGATCACTAAATTTTAATATCACTAAAAAATTTATTCTGCATTAGAGGTTACTGATATCTTTCTGTGCACTATAAAAGCAGTTAAATCATTTCTCACTAAATACTGATTTTTAAGGACAAATCGCTAAAAATTCCACTTATAGGGTACATACATATGCCTCCACGAACTTCATTAATAGTTCTATATTACTGAATTCCTTTCCTTAGACATTCAATAAAGACCAACCTTTTGCAGTGTCTTCTGCAGAGAGGGGGACTGATCAGTAGGTGGATTAGTGTCCATTCTAGCACACAGCTGGTACATCAGACTCAGAAACTTGTAGGATTTAATACTGTCCATATTTATCTAAGTTTAAAAAATTAAATCAATAGACAATACAAAACACACATAAAGTCACATATTTTAATTCAAATATGTTCTCAAATTTCATTACCATAATTAAACCACTAATGTCAGCAGAAGTGGGATTACTGAACCATAATGATACCAGACGGAATATGCGGATGTCATGCTTGTCACCATACTTCAGACATTTGATATAGTTCTGGACAGACTGTTTAAGGCACCTCGATCTGTCCTCCTCCATAGCATTCAGTTCTGACTGATCTATCTCACTTTGTTTACTTAGGGTTTTATAATATCGACTGAAAAGACAAAAATTTTATGTTTTATTTGACCAAATTAGTACTGTACTGTCGCATGTAAAGTTTGCACCATTGTAAAATTAAGTCCCCCCCCCCCCCCCCCCCCAGCTGGTGGTAAATCTAGAAAAACAAGATGTGATACCCCCGTATGGCAGCTTATGGTGAAGGTTAAAGTTTCTCAAATGCAAGTCAAAATCCAGGCCAAAAGATAAAAAAAGTTGGTACCCAAAGAAAGGTCTTGTCTCAAGGAATATACCTGTGAAATTTGAAAGCCCTAGCTGCAACTGTTCAAAAGTTATGGCAAAGGTTAAAGTTTTTTTAAAAGTAAGTAAAACATCAAGGTCAAGGTCAAAGTTGTTGGTATCCAAAAGAAGGTCTTGTCACAAGGATTACATATATGAAGTATGAAAGCCCTAGCAACAACCATTTCAAAAAGTATGACCAAGGTTAAAGTTTTTCAAGGTCAAACTCCTATGTAAAGGTCAAACGGACAAAGTGGTTGGTATCCAAAGGAAGGTGATGCCACAAGGATTACATATGTAATGTATGAAAGCCCTAGCATCAACCATTCAAAAGTTATGGCCAAGGTTAAAGTTTTTCAAAAGTAGGTCAAACTCCTAGGTCAAAAGGTCAAAGTGGTTGGTATCTAAAAAAGGTCTTGTCACAAGGATTACATATATGAAGTATGAAAGCCTAGCTCCAACCATTCAAAAGTTATGGCCAAGGTTAAAGTTTTTCAAAAGTAGGTCAAACTCCTAGGTCAAGGTCAAAGGGTCAAAGAGGTTGTTATCCAGAGGAAGGTCTTGTCACAAGGAATACACATGTGAAGTTTGAAACCCCAAGCACCAACTATTCAAAGGTTATGGCCAAGGTTAAAGTTTTTTTAAAAGTAGGTCAAACTCCAAGGTCAAGGTCAAAGTTGTTGGTATCCAAAGGAAGGCCTTGTCACAAAGAATACACATGTGAAGTTTGAAACCCCAAGCACCAACTGTTCAGAAGTTATGGCCAAGGTTAAAGTCTCATAAAATTTTGCAAAAGTGGATTAAACTCCAAGGTCAAGGTCAAAAGGTCAAATTTGATGGTACCCAAAGAAAGGTCTTGTCACAAGGAATACACATGTGAAATATGAAAGTCATAGCTCCAACCAATCAAAAGTTATGGGCAAGGTTAAAGTTGACAACAGGCATACAGACAAATGGACAAACAGACAGACAGGACAAAAACAATATACCCCCGGGATCTTTCGATCCTGGGGCATAAAAAACAAGCTCTTTGGATAAAAGACACCCAAAATGTTAAAAATGTATGTGTCTTTGATTTTATTGTCACTTGTGATGTAAATAAAAGGTCTGATGATCGTTACATACACTTCAAAAACAAAGTAAAATGCTACCTTTAATTTTATATATAAATCGCCCAAGGGCCTAGAATCGCTCTTCTGAACAAGAAGCCCAAGGGCCTTGAATCGCTCACTTCTATTTGCAATTGAAGCCTCTAAGCATCCTGTATAATTAGATAAAGCCTTCAAATTCCAAAGAGAGGTCATCATGACCTACATTTTAGATGAAACACTCTGAGAACCCAAGATGATTCTAAGCCAATTAGTACCTGAGAGTAGGTCATGGTGACCTACTAATCACTTGTCATTCTCTGAGGACCCAAGATGCATGAACTTAGTTTGATGATTCTAAGCCAAATAACACCTAAAATATTTAAAAATTATAACCATAAAATTTCAGAAGTAGGTCACAGTGACCTACTTTTCAGATAACATACTTTGATGATCCAAGATGCATCAACTGACAAAGTTTGAAGATTCTAAGCTAATAAGTATGTGATAGTATGGAAAATAAGGGGGTACCATTTATATTTTATGTATAAAACTTTAGCGATGTTGCAGTACAGTCGGATTGTTGTCGATGATTCTTGGTACGACTTCATTTTTGTATTCTCGAGTCGGCGCCAATATACAAACATCAGCTAATTTTGTCTCCTCCTTTTTCCAGGTAATTAACAGATTATTTTATGTTTTATCTGATTGATTTTGTATGAGGTGATATGTTATATACTTTGCTAATTGTGTACATGTTTATTTAGATGCATTTCAGGCATCTTCGCTAGCCAAGGGTTTCTGATACGCTACTCTCCTCATAAACCCTTGGCATACGGTGCTGACAAAAGACGGGATTGTTTTTGTCACGTGATCATGATTCTTACCAGGTACGCACAGATTGCGTCATCGACAGAAATAAAAAGCGTATTTTAAAAAAAAATTGTTTTTAAAGAATAATTAACAAAAAGGTATCGAGTTATGTTAATTTGTTATTTAAACATGTAAAAATGCAAATCTACATCTTCAATATAGATTCTTAATCACATATTTTGCACGCAGCTTTAGATATTGGATGACACCATATAGCTATTCATAGAATGGCATGTTATCTTACGGATCATTGTTTACTTGTGTTTTACATTACCGATATTAAAGAGTCAAGATATATCCCGAACGCAAATATCGCCATTTACAAAAAACAATTGCTGATTGGTCGAACGATGTCGATAAACTCCAATCACAACTTGAGAAAAAATCCCAACTTTTTTAACACCGTATGCCAAGGGCTTATGAGGAGAGTAGCGTATCAGAAACCCTTGGCTAGCGAAGATGCATTTCAGGTTAATTGTGCATATTTTGTTATCGAAGTGTTCAATGCAAAACCATGTGCTTTAAGATCACGTGATGAATAGTTTAAGTAGCCAAAATTCATACAGCTATGCCTGTTCATGTTTTAGTTCATGATTTATGAAACACATGTAGAAAATGTTATTCATAGCATAATATTTAGTTGAGTCAGGTAGTAGATGATGTCAAAGTAACAAGTCATGATTCCCGCACTTTCTACATCCGGGCATTTTCAATATGGCTGTGCCAATACAGATTTTATTGTTTACATTCCCATTAGTATAACTATGTTAAAGTGCAAGTCTAATTAGATATTGTATGATGTCTGATTGTTATCTAAGAGTTGTGTTTATTATTGTAGCATATCACTATTAATACTATTTCAGTTTAAATTCAGTATTAAGTTTAAGGTACATGTAGCTACTTTGTGGTTGTGATACTTTGTGTCATAAAATGTCAGTATTATTTTGTCAATCATATTGTTTCAATCAATCAAGTCTCATTAGTTAAAGTCTCAGGATAACAAGGATTAATTCACAGATCTAGTCATTTTGTTTGCATTGCACTTGCAAGCTAACTGTTGAATTCTCACATACATGTATCAGTATTGTTCCTTGATTATATAAATGCATCAGTTCCTAGTAAAACATATTACTGTGTTTAAGAATGTGCATTTTTTTTTATTGTATAGTCGTACAACCTAAATTTTGTATTTGAGAGTCGCGCCAATAAACAAACATCAGCTAACATTGCCTCCTCCTTTTTCCAGACTCTCTCCTTTTGAAACCGGTTACAAGTACCTGATATATTTAAATATAAAGCCATAAAATTTCAAAAATAGGTCACAGTGACCTGCTTTTCAGTTGACTAACTCTGCGGACCCAAGATGAATCAAATAACAAAGTTTGGTAATTCTAAGCCAATTAGTACCTAAAAATATTTAAATAAGGCAATAAAATTTCAAAAGTAGGTCAGAGTGATCTACATTTCAGTCAACATACTCCAAGAACCAAAGATGCATCAACTGAATAAGTTTGATGATTCTAAGCTAATTAGTACATGAAATATTTCATTATAGTCATATAAATTGAAAAGTAGGTCACGGTGACCTACTTTTCAGTTGTCGTACTCCAAGGACCCAAGATGCATCAACTGACAAAGTTTGATGATTCTTAGCCAATTAGTACCTGAAACATTTAAAGATATACACGCTATAACTTGCCTCAGTTAAAAATAAAGTTGGAAATTAATTTATTTTGTTTACCAAATAAAGTTAAGAAAATATTGTTAATTACATAATTGGAAATGAACGCATTATAAAGATCTCAAATTATAATTATTTATTATCCTACTAGGACAGTAATGCCTCTATTTAAATCCACGCGTCATGTGACACCGTCGCTACTTTTAGATTGATAAACAAAAATGGTGTCAAGAAAACAAGGTAGGCCGTTTGGTATACAAAATAACTTTTGACCTGGATGACATACGTTTAATGCTTAAAGATACTTATCTTTGAAAACAACCAGTATTAACCATCTACTCTGTAATGACAGATATTAACTTTTATTCAAAATCGTAGTCAAAATGCAACGTACCTCGTTGTCTATGATTTCCCGCGGACATGCGTGTCTATATACTGTTTACGCACTTCCTTCATCAATATTCATGAATAGGCTGAATCTTAATAGCAGATCTTGCTTAATTGTTTTGTAATTACAACGACTTATTTAGTAAAACTTTGTTGAAAGTAATTATTTTTTATTATACATCATGTTTCTCAAATCATTTAATCATTTTGTTTCATCTAAAAAATCACGTTTATATAGCATGTATATTTTTAATTAAAGCCATAAATTTTTAAAAGTAGGTAACGGTGACCTACTTTTCAGTCAACTTACTCCGAAGACCCAAGATGCATCAACTGACAAAGTTTGATGATTCTAAGCCAAATAGTACCCTTAAATATTTAAATAAAGCCATAAAATTTCGAAAATAGGTCACAGTGACTTACTTTTTAGTTGACGTTTTTTGAGGACCCAAGATGCATCAACTTAGTACAAAGTTTTATGATCATAGGCCTTAAAATGTCCAAATTATGCCTCTTAAACGCTTTGAAATCGAATGCCTGCAAAATTCAAAAAGTAGGTCAATGTGACGTACTTTTTATTAAATATGTTTTATGGCCTGAAGATGCATCATCTTACAGGATTTAATGATTCTAAACCTCTCAGTATTCAAATAATGACTTTAATTGTTTTGGAAAAGATTAGCCATAAAATTCAAAAAGTAGGTTAATGTGACCTACTTTTTAGTTGACGTACTCCTAGGACCCAAGATACATCAACTGACAAAGTTTGGTGATCATAGGCCTTAAATTGTTCAAAATATGCCTCTAAATCATTTTGAAAAAGAATGGTCACAAAATTGAAAAAGTAGGTCAGGATGACCTACTTTTGAGTCAACATGATATGAAGTCCTTAGATGCATCAACTGACAAGATTTGATGATCCTAGTCCTTATAGTAAGCAAAATATCAACATTTTAATAAAATATAATTTTTGGTCAACTTTGAAGTGACCTTGAGACCAGGCCCTTTGCCCCAGGGCGATTCCTCATGCAAATTTTAATCTACAACATATCCTCATCCTTTTGTGTAAGTTTGGTGATAATCTGCCCAGTGCTTCTTGAGAAGATTTTTTAGCAACCAGTACTTTTGTTTCTATTTTCCTAATTATCTCCACTTGTTTAAGGGTCACAACCCTAGTTTTGGTATAAACAGGAGCTCTTGGGCCAAGGATACCCTGTGACAAATTTGACAATAATTGGCCAAGGGGTTCTTGATTTATGGCCCATATTCTAAAAAGTTTATGCACACCGCACAATTCGCCAGAGCATTAGTCTTTGAGCCTTTGGCTCAGAAGAGCTAAAAATTGTAAAACTCTATCACTGTAACCTACTTTTGGGTCAATGTATCCCTAGGTTACAATATTATATGATAAACAGTCAAATTCAATAAGAAGAAAACTGTGACCTTAATTTTAGTTCACAAACTCTGCATGAGGACCATTAACTGCATAATTAACTGCCAAAATTAGATGATTCTAAGCCTCTAACTATCTTTAATATAGAGATAAAAGAGTGAATTTAAAAAAACAGATCACTGTGACCTATTTTTGATTGACACACTCTGAGGACCCAAGGTGCATCAACTGACAAAGTTTGCTGATTATATACAATTTGCTTCTTATTTTCTAAACTTTAGATAAAGCCATGAAAAGCCAGCAGAAGGTCACAGTGACCTTCTTTTTTATTTACCCTTATCCTGTCTATCGCAACCAGAATCATAATCACTTATCAGTACATTTGCTGCTATTAATTGCTACCTTGGGTCATTTTGGTGGTTTCCTCATGAGATGCTACATTCATGGATGTTTATTCTTTTGCAGGATCTATTCATGAATAAAAGAACATAAAGACCAACTAGATATCATTGAGATGGTGGCCATCTCAAAGGGCCCCACTTTCAGCAATGAACATGGAAATGTAAGGTAGCTAAAAGGGGTTTATTTTGAAGAGGAACATTTGTGTACTATTAAGGGATGTGTTGTTTGAGTCAAAAGGGCTTCTATGTTATCCTCATTATAATAAAGAATGGCACGAAAATCACGAGTGCTCAACACCTTCCATCGAAAAACGGCACAAAAATCACGAATGCTGCATATCCTCTTCGAAAATTGTTGCATATCCTCTATCAAATATATGGAAGGAAAATCACAAATGATCCATACCTTAAGTCAATTGGTAAGGTTTGAGGCTGACTGGTCTTAAGGGAAAGAAATTATGTACCAAACAAAGATTTTAAACAGAGAGGCTATTTTTGACCTTGACCCTTGACCTAAAAACTTCGTTCAAGGTCACTGCACATCCAATGACCAGTGGCACTCTGTGAGTGAAGTATGAGCCACATTGGACCAAGAGGAGAGAAGATATGCTATGGACAAGGATTTTTCATATAATTCTTCTATGACCTTGACCTTAGACCTAGAAACATGGTTCAAGGTCACTTCACACCCTTTATCCAAAGACACTCTGTGGGTGAAGTATGAGCCAGATTAGGCCAAGGAGAGAGAAGATATGCTCCCGACAAGAGATCTCGGACGGACAGACGGACGGAAGGAAGGACAGACGGATGGACGGACGGAGAGACTGATCACTATAGGGTACCCGCAGAGTGAGGCCTTAATAATCCTAGTTGATAAAAATACTTAGTTGATAAAAATACTGAATCAATCATGATGTTTAAATGTGGAAACTGAAGCAAAGAGAGTAAAGTATCAAAACAAAGAAAATTATTAATTTTCTTTAATTTTATGTTCAGAAAAAAAGTACCTGAATTATTCTAAGCATGTTACAACATTGTGCTGCCAATACTTTCCCAGCAATTTTTTTTTTGGTATATATATATATATATATATATATATATATATATATGTAAACAACTCATCCCAAGTGAAATTACTGTCATACATATGTAATAATTGATGACAAGGTATTTGACAACTTGCCTAAAACATGCATTTTTTAATTAACTTCATTGTTTATAAGTGTGTTGTTTATAAAAGTCATGTGTTTTGAAACTAATTGAATACTGTTAAACAAATGATGGATTCTTGATTATGGTCCATTCCATGGCATTAAATTTAGCAGAGATACGGGAAAAAAATAAATCAATTATGTTTTTTTAAACATACTTTATTCTAATTCATTAACTTTAAACTACAGTCAAACTCATTTACATTGAAATTTAAGGAACATTGAAATTTATTTCAAATTAATCGAATTTCATTATATCAGTGTGCCATGAGCTATACATAATACGTAGATACAGTAAAAAAAAAAAAACAAAAAAAACTTGTGTGCGAATTCAATATTTTTTTGTGTAAGAAATATATTTATTTTCTTAAAGAAGTTCGTAATGTTTTACTCTTTCTGTTGAAACCATGTTAGAAAATTATTATGACTATCTAAACATGGGAAAAAGTTCGTCTTGAACATTGGGCATTTTTAATTACCGCGTAGATGCAATTCGTAAAAAAAAAAAAAAGGAACATCTATAGAACAACCCTGCCTCATCTGCTTTTAAAATATATGCTTAACATACTCCAATATCAAATCAAGAAGTTTATTTCCAATCACTTACATGATTTATTTACTCGAGCACTCCTCAGTAAACCAAATTATACATGACACTCCTGCGAATTTTAGCCACGTCAGTCTCAATGCAGCAGTTAGTAAAAAAAAAAATAATGACTTAAATATTCTGGCGAGAAATGCTTAACTATTATCTTTATGCAAGATATACTTATATTTTTACAAGTCCAAGGACATCAAATCCCATGTGTGAAAAATTTACAAAATTATGCTAGACCTCGTGTATAATCAGTCACCTGTGCCCATGCATCACAATCGGTGACTTCAATGTAACCGTTATCAATACAACACACTTTGTGTTCAGTGGACCACAAAATCACTTCAAATTAACAGAGTTTTTCAATTTAACCAAATATTCATTCTAAACAAGTATTTTTTACAAAGAAACTGTACCAATTTTTTAGGGGAAACCAAATTCATTTCAAAGTAACCATGATTTTTTCAAATAAAGAGAGTACACTGTAAATGAGTTTGAGTGTATCTAACTACTTGTAGACTTATTTACTGGTAAATTTAAAGTGTTCTATGTCAAACGTGTCAATCATTCAAAATGGTGGAATACACAAACTAACAATGTGATATTTTTCAAACCAGTCCTTAAAGCTTAGAAAAATGTCCAGAAAATGAGGCTTGGATTTAGTTCCAGTGTAATATATGCATTCTGTACATGCTGTAATGTAATATATGCATCCTGTCAAACTATAGTTACTGCGATCGAGCTAAAAAAACAAGAGGCCCATGGGCCTTGAATCGCTCTTCTGATTAACTGTACAACCTATCACTTCTATTTGAAGCCTCAAAGTATCCTGTATATTTACATAAACCCTTGAAATTCCAATTCACACTCTGAGAACCCAAGATGATTCTAAGCCAATTAGTACCTGAGAGTTGCTCATGGTGACCTACTTATCACTTGTCATTCTCTGAGGACCCATCAACTAAGTTTGATGATTCTAAGCCAATTAATACCTAAAATATTTTTTAAAATTATAATCATAAAATTTTATAAGTAGGTCAAAGTGACCTACTTTTCAATTGTTTTACTCCAAGGACCAAAGATACATCAACTGACAAAGTTTGATGATTCTAAGCCAATTAGTACCTGTAATATTTAATTAAAGCCATAAATTTTCAAAAGTAGGTCACCGTGACCTACTTTTCAGTTGCTGTACTCCGAGGACCAAAGATACATCGACTGACAAAGTTTGATGATTCTAGCCAATAAGTACCCAAAATATTTAATTACAGCCATAAAATTTCAAAAGTAGGTCACTGTGACCTACTTTTCAGTTGTTGTACTCCGAGGACCCAAGATGCATCAACTGACAAAGTTTAATGATTCTAAGCCAATTAGTACCCGAAATATTTGATTAAAGCCATAAATTTTCAAAAGTACGTCAAAGTGACCTACTTTTCAGTTGTTGTACTCCGAGGACCCATGACGCATAAACTGACAAAGTTTTATGATTCTAAGCCAATTAGTACCCGAAATATTTTATTAAAGCCATAAATTTTCAAAAGTAGGTCACCGTGACCTACTTTTCAATTGCTGTACTCCGAGGACCAAAGATACATCGACTGACAAAGTTTGATGATTCTAGCCAATAAGTACCCAAAATATTTAATTACAGCCATAAATTTTCAAAAGTAGGTCACAGTGACCTACTTTTCAGTCAACCTACTCCGAGGACCAAAGATGCATCAACTGACAAATTTTGACGATTCTAAGCCAAATAATTCCTGAAAATATTAAATACAGCCATAAAATTTCAAAAGTAGGTCACCGTGACCTACTTTTCAGTTGTTGTACTCCGAGGACCCAAGATGCATCAACTGACAAAGTTTTATGATTCTAAGCCAATTAGTACCCGAAATATTTAATTAAAGCCATAAATTTTCAAAAGTAGGTCACGGTGACCTACTTTTTAGTCAACTTACTCCGAAGACCCAAGATGCATCAACTGACAAAGTTTGATGATTCTAAGCCAATTAGTACCCGAAATATTTTATTAACGCCATAAATTTTCAAAAGTAGGTCACTGTGACCTACTTTTTAGTCGACCTTCCCCGAAGACCCAAGATGCATCAACTGACAAAGTTTGATGATTCTAAGCCAATTAGTACCTAAAATATTTAATTATAGTCATATAAATTGAAAAGTAGGTCACGGTGACCTACTTTTTAGTTGACCTTTTTTGAGGACCCAAGATGCATCAACTTACAAAGTTTTATGATCATAGGCCTTAAAATGTCCAAATAATGCCTCTAAAATGCTTTGAAATCGAATGCCTGCAAAGTTCAAAAAGTAGGTCACTGTGACCTACTTTTTAATAATTATGTTTTTTGGCCCCAAGATGCATCATCTTACAAGATTTAATGATTCTAAGCCTCCCCGTATTCGAATTAATGACCTTAATTGTTTCAAAAAAGATTAGCCATTAAATTCAAAAAGTAGGACAAGGTGACCTACTTTTTAGTTGACGTACTTTGAGGACCCAAGATGCATCAACTGACAAAGTTTGATGATCATAGGCCTTAAATTGTTCAAAATATGCCTCTAAATCATTTTGAAAAAGAATGGCCGCAAAATTTAAAAAGTAGGTCACGATGACCTACTTTTGAGTCAACATGATATGAGGTCCTTAGATGCACCAACTGACAAGATTTGATGATCCTAGTCCTTATAGTAAGCAAAATATCAACATTTTAATAAAATGTAATTTTTGGTCAACTTTGAAGTGACCTTGAGACCACGCCCTTTGCCCCAGGGTAAATCCCCGTGCAAATTTTAATCTACAACATATCCTCATCCTTTTGTGTAAGTTTGGTGATAATCTGCCCAGTGGTTCTTGAGAAGAAGATTTTTTAGCAACCAGTACTTTTGTTTCTATTTTCCTAATTATCTCCCCTTGTTAAAGGGTCACAACCCCAGTTTTAGTATAAACGGGAGCCCTTGGGCCAAGGATACCCTGTGACAAATTTGACAATAATTGGCCAAGGGGTTCTTGAGTTATGGCCCATATTCTAAAAAGTTTACGCACACCGCACAAATGGCCATAGCATTAGCTCTTTGAGCCTTTGGCTCAGAAGAGCTAAAAATACCTTCACCCCAATTTCTTTCAATTTCTTTGAAAGTGCCCATTCATATCTTGTAAATGTGACCTTGAACTTGCAAAAAAGACCTTGGTCAAAAAAGAAGAATTTAATACTTTTTCTTCTAGTGACCTTGAACTTGCTAGAACCTGGATCAAGGTCAAGACACACTGCATAAGCTTGAAATAATTACTCTTTCTCAAGTTCTTCCATTCCCAGCTGTTGCATCCTTGTTATTTCCTTTTTGGCCTTTATCATCAAGTTCTGCTTGGCTTCAAATGTGCTAGACTTCATGTAGTTCACAATGTGTTGATACTGACCATCAGCAAACCGTGCAAGAGAGAGATACGCATCAAGAATTGTATCCCCTTTCTCCTCCAAACTCTCTAACAAACTCACTGTCTAAAAGAAATGTCATTTTTTCATCATTTCCAAATTCTCATTCTCATAGCATAAATAGGAATTCAACCAACTTCAACTTGCTTACCTTTTCAAGATACTCTTCCATAATGGTGTTAGGATCTTCTAAGTTAGTTTCTGCTGCCCAGTTTCCATACATACTAAGGACTCTAGGGTACAGCTTTGCTGCTTCCAAGTTGCTTTCTTGCAACTAAGGATGTCAAAATGTTCACTAAACAATTGTTCTAAATTCCAATGAGATGTAGAATTGGACTGATAAAAATCAGACATGGAACGTACATGTACATCATGTAAGGCTACATTTAAAACACCTAACATCTAAAATAAAATTTGAATCAATGTGTAACTCATTGTTTCATTTAAACAATAAACTGTTTTTAACAAGGTACCCTGCCCCCCCCCCCCCCTTTCCAAGTGTGATGATTCCAAAAATTCCTTTTAAAGGAATGATTTCAATGTTCAAAAGTTTCAAAGAAGCTGAAAATGTTCAAAAGTTTATATCAACACATGATGGACCATATAGCAATATTAATTACCAGAGTAATTATTTTCAAGATACATTAAAATTGTCAACTTCACAAATCAAACCTTACTTGCTCTAACATCTTCAACAACTTCTTTGTTAAGTGTTTGGCAATGTTTTGTTCTCCTCTGGACCAGAAAAGTTTTGCTTCTTCAGTTAGTTTATCAACTTGCATATGGAAATCTGAAGCTTCACAAGATTTCAGTTTACTTACAACTCCTTCAGCAACCTAAAACATAAACCTCAAAATAATGCAGTAGCCTTAAATATAAACCTCAACATAAGAAGAGCCTAAAATATAAACCTCAATATTAGTAGAGCCTAAAATATAAACCTCAGCATTAGAAGAACCTAAAATATAAACCTCAACATTATCAGAGCCTTAATATGAACCTCAACATCATGCAGTAATCCAAAATATAAACCTCAATATTAGCAGCACCTAAAATATAAACCTCAACATTATCAGAGGCTAAATATGAACCTCATCATCATGCAATAATCTAAAATATAAACCTATGATAACATCAGTAACCTATGCATAAAAAAAGTAATAATAATAAAAATAACAAAACAAACCAGATGTCTCCTATTCTGTATTGCAAGTCTTGTTAGATATAGTAATTCCTTCTGCATGCATGCTTGCACTGCATCTGTTTGGATGGGTAGCACCTGAAGTACAGAGAGTCTAGTGATGTGGATAGGTTCTATGTAATCAAACTCATTAAATGACACCCTCTCTTGCGCCCAGTTTTTCAGCACATCTTCAAGTGGTTTGGATTCTTGCCTGTAAATACAACAACAGACCAATGGGCTAGCAGGTTATGACCAACTTAACCCCACATGGACCTGGAACTCTGCTGTGACCATTTGAAAGGAATTTGATATTTTTTCTTTAACTTTTTAACTTTGATCAATATCTCATAAATCTTCCATTCCAAATTGTTAAGTAAGGCTGTGAACAAATAAATATGCACTCAAATATTTCATTTATGGTTTGACAGGCAAGAAAGGTTTTTATTATCTATACAGCATATCAGTTATCTTAATGAGGGTAAAAATAACTTAAACCATTTTCTTTCCCAGATTAAAACAAACCCTGTAAGTGCTCTGACAGTCTGATCAATCTGGTAGATACATTGCAGATCAGAAAGAATGGGATACAGACATCGACAGCTCTCCATGCTGGCATCTTGTAATCTGTCAACCGCATTTTTCCTAGTATGTACATAAAAGCTTACAATTAAAATACTACTCCATATAACAATTCCTATCACATGAATTCAAAAAATCACTTTAATTCTAAATTAATGTGAATTTATATGACAGGACAAATGATGACACCCTCCCCAATCACCAAAAGGGCATTCTCCATGAATGGATATTCAAAATTTGAAAACATTATCACTGCTATTTCATATGATATATGTCTCAAAATATATAATTTAGTACACAATTATGAAGAAACTGCAGATCATAAGCAATATTAAAGTAAAAATTCTGCAATCTTTGCAAAATACTGCTATGACCTGATCAAAACATTATTCTTTTGAAAACTTTAACCTTGACCTAATGGCCTTGATTCAGGATCAAGGGTTTTTAAACCAATTTAAACAGAACAGTGGTAAATATGAACTATGCATGAGCACTGTATTTAGGAAAACACTTCCTAAACATTTTGACCTTGACAAAATGACCTTAGCTCTTGGTTATGACACATCTCTGAACATATGCTTCCTTTGTATCAAGTTTGACCTTTTAATGATTATTATGTGTGTACAGATATGTCCCAGACGGAATTTTACACTAGAGACCCTATGACATTGATTTCTTCCAAGTAACTTTAGAGTCAGAACACACCTTCTGTGCATAAATGACCTTTTTGCTAAGCATGTATCTTCATTACAAAATTAAAGTTCTGTTTATTTTTTTCTTTTGTTTTGTTTTTTTTTTCAAATTTGTATTTCTTTCATCTTTTCATTGTCAAAATAAATGGTTAAGGTTCAGGATACTCTCCTGTCATTAGCATTTTTCTTTTAACCTTTGAGCTTCTTATATTTGTCAATTACAAAATTACAGATTGGAGAAGAAGTGATGAACAGGCAGCAGGACAGACAGAAGCACAATGAGATATTTTTAAGGATTTTAATAAAATTGAAAATAATTTTGCTATAGGTTATATAAAATTTAAATCAGTAATGCTGAAATTTTCACCTTGCCATATCCAGAGCAGAGGAAACAAGAGAGAACTGGGAGTGTTTTAGTGAACACAAGGATCTGTGCACTGCTTCATCAAAACTACATTCATTGCTAGAAAAATAAGAGGCCCTTGGGCCACATTGCTCACCTGAGCACTTTTGGTTAGGAAAAATCAGTAAACAGTTCAGTATTGATAAATTTATATATAAAGGGGGATGATTTGAACAAACTTGAATCTGCTTCTGAATTAATAAGACTAATTATGGCTTTGATGTTCTTGAAAAAAAGACTTTTAATTATTTTTCCTATGTATTCCAATGTAAAACTTAAAACTATGATCTCCCATTGTGGCCCCACCCTACACCCGGGGCTCATGATTTGAACAAACTTGAATCTACATTACCTAAGAATGCTTCCATATGAATTTAACTTATCATAGCTTTGCTTCTTGAATTTTTTTTTTATACAAATTCCTATGTAAAACTTTGATCACCAATTGTGGCCCCTCTCTACCCCTAAGGGTCATGATTCGAACAAATTTGAATCTACACTATCTGAGAATGCTTCCATGTAAACATGAGCAACCAATGCTTTGCTGTTCTTAAGAAATTTTCAATTATTTTTCTTTTTTCCTTTGTAAAATTTTGATCTCACATTGGGGCCCCTCCCTACCCCAGGGGTCATAATTTGAACAAATTTGAATCTACAATTCCTGAGAATGCTTCCATGAAATATAACCTATCATGGTTTTGGTGTTCTTGAAAAGAAGTTTTTTAATTATTTTTCCTATATATTTCTTTATAAAACTTTGATTGTCCATTATGCCCCCCCCCCTTCCCCCCTGGGATCATGATCTGAACAAACTATAACCTACACTTCCTGAGGATGCTTCCATATAAATATGACCAATCATGGCTTTGCTGTTCTTGAAAAGAAGATTTTCAATTATTCTTCTTATGTTTTCCTTTGTAAAACTTTGATCCCCCATTGTGTCCCCTCCCTACCCGTGGGGGGGGGGGGGGGGGGTCTGAACAAATTTGAATCTTCACTACCTGAGGATGCTTCAGAATAAATATGACCAATCAAAGCTTTCCTGTTCTTGAGAAGTAGATTTTTAAAGATTTATCCAATGTATTCCTATGTAAAAATTTGATTGGTCATTGTGGCCCCACTCCATCCCGGGCGGTCAAGATTTGAATAAACTTGAATCTACACTACCTGAGGATGCCTCCACAGAAGTTTTACATTTTTGGCCATTAATTTTTCACTCATTTGTAATTATTGGAAGAAGGCATGGCCCTTCATTTGAAAAAGCTTGAATTCTCTTTACCCAGGGACACTTTGTGGCAAGTTTGGTTGAAACTGGCCCAGTGGTTTTTGAGAAGAAGTAGAAAATGTGAAAAGTTTACAGATGGACAGAGAGATGCCAGACAAAATGTGATCAGAATTGAAGCTCACTTGAGCCTCAGGTGAGCTAAAATTTATAGGAAAATTAAATTTGAAAATTAAGCTACATATATTTTGAATAACATAAATACTTCTCAACAGAAAACTACAGTATCAATTATGTTTTGATGTTTCAGAAAAGCATAATGATGGAGCATTATCAAACAGAGACCCTTCTGAAGTTATTTTTACCTTTCATCTATGTTTAGATCCCACTTTCCGACTTTGATTGCAGACTTGAAGATTAGATTTCTTATTGCATCAGACTTTATATTTGAATAATTTTCTAGGTAGCTGTCCAACAAGTTTTTCGATCCAAAGCTGTCAAGAGCCTATTTGTTTAAATTGTAATAAACATGAAATTTTCCCCCATCTACATCAGCTATCATTAGTTATCATTAGCTATCATTTGTTATTAAGTAGAGCTGCACTTTACCTTAAGTAAGTCCACTTCTTGTTCACTGTGTTGCTGGAGCCCTATGTCATATGTGATGACAGCCTTCTCCCACTGACCCTCATGTTCATACATCCTTATTCTATTTAAAACAAGAACAGCAATAACCTAAGTATCAATGATAATTATCATACCATTAGGGGACATAATTTAGGTGAATTCAGCATGCAATCTTTGAAATGTGGGCCACAAGATAAAACATTCATATTCTTTTTAATTCTAAAATTTAATTATATACACCAGAATTGATAAAAAAAATTACAACAGTCTATTTTACAATAATGGTTCAACAAAGACAACTTCAGTTACCTAGACACTGGATCTGCAAGACGCCCTGCCCCACACCCATATACCCCATCTGGATCCCCAATCTGTCTGTAGGCCTCCAGGAGTATGTCCTGTACATTCAAGGTCACCTCACCAGAAATGGAACTCAGAGAATCGACCTGGGAATCTTGTGTAAAACTCTGGCTTACAGCCTCACTTAATGAAGAGGATTTCTTCAATGTCTCTTCCTGTTTTATCCTAACAAATGTTTTGTTTTACTCTGTTATATTGTATCATATTGAAATAATGAACTGTATTTTACAAAGAAATATTGATATACTGGAGTATGATCCAAGCCATAGTCCTTCTCAAATACACATATTAGCATATCACCTTTTTAAACTATAATTATGAATTTCTTTGCAACAGAAGAGTTGACAGAAGATTTATAATAACAATCTGCAAAATCTCAAGACTGAATTGTTTTACAAACCTCTGGCAGTTGCACCAAATCTCTGCATAAAAAACTGCAGAGAAATGTGCAGAGGAGGACAAAGCAGCCTTGGCTATGTGGAGATAATTGACATCCAACCAGTAGTTATTATCCCACACTGTCAGTGGATTTCTCCTGTAATATATTGTTTTCAAGTTGCCATTGAATATTAATTTATAATAATAAATACTTTTGTAAACTGTAACTAATGTTTTTACCTCACATTAACAGATTCAAGGGTCAAGGTAATAATCATAATTACAACTAGACTCTTGTTGCCATGGCAACAAAAAAGTCTTCCGTTCTTCTAAATCTGTAAGAATTTGCTTTTTTCTGTGTCAAAAACATACATATCATATTAACTGTGAAAGAAAAAATAACTGGAAAAAAGTTCTTTCAGTACTTATGGTACTTTGATTTTCATGATCAATCTTGTATAATGCATTTGGCACCTATGAGAGATATACGTATATCATAGAGCAAGAATGATTAGCAATTTAAAAAAATTGTTTGCAATCATTTCTAAGACAAACAGACGAACGAACACCGTACTATCAGCTATCAAGATTTGACAGCATACCTAAGTAGTATAGAGGGGGACATTATATCCAGGATTGAGGTTCAAAATTGAGGTTCAGTTTAGACCAGGAAGGTAATTAGGGAGGACCGTAACAGGAAGTCAATAAGTAGTATTAATACGAGGATTAGAATGATGAACAACGTTTCTTCGTTATTAATTTATTTCATTTGATATATGAAGATATCCAATCACAATTAGCGCGCTGTGGTTAATTAAAAGAATTGGTGATCAAAAAAATTGATTTTGATAAAGATGAACATGTAGTATAGAGTGATGCAAAATAAGCAGATATGAGGTTTGAGGTGGTGAACCCGACATAAACCCGGAAGATAATTGTGAAGGAGTATTAGTATTAACGTAATCCGGAAAATAACTTGATCCGAAAGTATTGATTAATCTTCTTGAATGACAGATTACAAGTAGAGAAAATCAAATTGTTTACTTGTAAAACAATTAAACTCAGATTCATCACACAAAAATTTAAAATACAGATACAAATTTAGAAAATGTTTAATAATGATTGTGAAGGAGTTTTGGCTTAATCCGGGAAACAACTTGATTTGTCTTTTTGAATGAGAGATTATAAGGATAGCATATAATTATTATCTGTATTATAAGAGTATATATATTTGATTTAAAAAAGAGAGGATGAAGAAACGTGTAAATTTTAGCAAACACAACTCTGTTATAAATAACCCGTATGAAGATCGACAAGGGTATGGATGTAGATGTCGTTTCAAGAGACGAATTGAAAATGCATCAGATATTATTGAATCGGTTTTTGATGAAACATCTTGAGAAAATATCTCTTAAATTTGTAAAGTGTAGTCGATCATGTTAGTTCAATTCAATGACAGCATACAATCATCGAAATCCATACTTCCGATTTGTATTATTTAATAGTCATGATTAATCTATAAAAACACAAAACTGTTAAGACCGGAAACTACGTTTCTGACAACACAATTTGATGATACATTTACTTTCATTTGTCTCAAAATGAATTCTCACTGTAAACTGGATTTTGCTAGTCTACGATTTTATTTAAGATTTCAAATCCTTGCTCAGATATTTTATTTATTGTTTAAATTTTTATGTAAAAAATTCAAATCTTTGTTCATATATATACTGGTATATATTTTATTTATTTTAAAGTTAGATAATCAGGTTAACAAATTAATCATACCCCACCCTTCTTTACTAGAAGATATTTTTGTAAATAATAACTTGTACATATTTTAAGTATTTTGAGATGTACAGACATTCTTCCTTCGAAAGGGAACTATGAGTATAAGTAGGTTGGATTACCACTTGCAGAGCAGAATTAAATCCAAGTTCATCTGAAATACAATGAAACTAACTAATAAATGAAACTAATGTAGTATTACAAACAGAGACTATATTATTACCTACTTAATTATCAGGTGGGACCAGTACATACTGATCTTGAAATCTATCTAATTCTATTTCCACTTCTGAATTATTTAATACAGAAGGATAGAGGGTTAGCATATCGCCCCTCAATCGCTTAATGCGAGATTTCAACATCCATCTGATACTTTTAAACTATTCTGACAAAGTGTCAAGGTCTTCTTTTTTCATGTTTGACCCATCGCCTGAATTCATAATATTTATAAAATTATAACGCCAGTTGAAGGAACGGGGTTTCCCTAAATTTTGGCCCTTTTAAAATAAGAGGTTTTAGGTCCTCATTATTAACTATATTTACTTGACCAGTAATGAATCTGTATGTAAAACAACGATACGTGTAAGTCCCTTCAATGACAAACAGTTCTACACTCTGGCATACACACCTTTGCTCACAGTCATTATAAAATCAGACCATTTGATAATCATGAGTAAGACCATGAACCATGAATTGTGAAAATTGGTTATATAACAAGACACATCTAATTTGTCATATAAATTTATTGACTATGTATATTTTTTAGTTTGATGCATGTATTTTACACAATATGTAAATACATCTTCATCATAACATGTCAATTTGATAATAAAGAATTAGATTTAAACAAAGACTTTGTTTTATTGTTACATAATATCAAATCACTTGTACGTGAATTATTCATCCCTTTCCCCGTCGTCAGATTCTTCCTCGGAATGATCCTGGTAAAAGCTGTCATCAACCTCCAACAACTGATCAAACTCATGTCTATATTTATTAAGAGTACGGGAAACCGCTCTTTCCAGATTTATATCCTTTTTCTCCATAAGGGTTGAAACATCTTTCTTGATGTCGCGATGGAGTTTGCTTCGATTCAATTGCGCCAAAATTAAAAGAATTCTTTTGTACTTCTTAAAAAGTAAGTTTCTGTCTTTGGGTAACATCATTTCGCTTACTTCCTCTCGAGCTTCCGTTTTGGATAGTTTTGAATTTTCCTCCATAAGCTTATAAATTTTTTTTTCGAATTGAGATTGATTTTCCTCCCATACTTCATTGACTAGAGTAGCGAATCCTTTGTCATCATCTTCGTCACTGACGTCAGACATGGTGTCGCTTTCAGCTGTATTTTCTTCCATTGGGCAACCATTTTTGATATGGCGCTGTAAATCGTATGAGCTGGCATACATGGTTCCGCATTCGGCGCACGATGGGTATTTCTCGTCAAAATGCATATTTCTCGAATTAAGTTGCGATGGCCAAGGATAGGTTTTAAGATTATCAGCAGCTCCCATTGGTTTTCTTTGATAATACAACATATTTTTTTCATGATTATCCTGCATTGGTTTCTGAAAAGGCATCTCCTCGCTTTGATCGTCGGTGTGAAGAGTTTGATAGTAGGACGGGTAACCTGGAAACGTCTTCTGTGTTTGATATTCTGCTTTCAAATGATATCCAAAGTAGTCTCGCGCTCTTATATATGGTTCAAATATGTCCGTCTGGAATCGCTTTGATTCCGGGGTCATTTGCTTTAAATCTAACACTAATGCTCCGTATGGGATTGATACAGCTTTTTCATAAACGTCTAGAAGCTTCTTAGAATTTCCTGGGTACATCTGCCGTGCTAGGATTCCGATCTGTTGTCTATCTCTGGGATTTTTAAACAGAACTATGTACTGACTGTTTAAACTCATGGTTCGATTTTCTTTTCCTTTGTTGAACAAATTCTGCATGATACAGATCACACTTAGGTTGCGATGGTGTGCACCTTCTGTAAACAGCTCACAGATCTCCTTGTCCTGGGTTGCATCCTTCATCATGTCGTCAATGATCAAAAGAGTTCTTTCCCGGGGGTTGATAACTGTATCTGAATTAATTTCTTCTGTAATGCCTCGAATAAATATTATACCAGGAATCCAGTACTTTAGTTCATCATAAAGAGGCTGCCATCGCTTATAAATCCACAACATTCTCTCTGGTACTGGACTTATGAGCTGTTTACTGTGAATTAATAGTTCCTTGATCCATGTGGATTTTCCAGACATTGTCGGTCCTGCGACAATCATTGTGAAGGGATGGATAAATTTAAACTTCTCATCTTCTGATGACTTTGTTGGAAGAGGCAAATCTTGAGGAGGAGGGGGAGGAGAGGGAAGAGGAGGAGGAGAGTCCTGAAGAGGAAGAGGAGAGTCCTGAAGAGGAGGTAAGTCCTGAGGAGGAGGAGGAGGAGGAGGAGGGGTAATCATCTCCTGACGATGAGGATATGCATGAGTGGTCTGAGGATATGGTTGGCTTTTTTCATGAGCAATACGTTCATGCCTCCTCATTTTTTTCCCTATTTTCCTGAATTCAGGAAAATAGAAAACAAAAAAGCTAAAAAGAGTTAAAAAGACGCATGTCCAGACGCCAGACGAAAGTGTTGATCAAATGGCAGGGATATAAAAAAAATTAATTCCTGGGTTAAGGAGTATGAATTACAGGATATATAAGAGGATAAAGTGAAGATTCGTTCATTTTGTCCTAGACAACCATGCGGTCAATATCATGCTCTATCTGCCAGCGTAAATTTTCTAGGTACGATAACATGAGGAGGCATGAACGTATTGCTCATGAAAAAAGCCAACCATATCCTCAGACCACTCATGCATATCCTCATCGTCAGGAGATGATTACCCCTCCTCCTCCTCCTCCTCCTCCTCAGGACTTACCTCCTCTTCAGGACTCTCCTCTTCCTCTTCAGGACTCTCCTCCTCCTCTTCCCTCTCCTCCCCCTCCTCCTCAAGATTTGCCTCTTCCAACAAAGTCATCAGAAGATGAGAAGTTTAAATTTATCCATCCCTTCACAATGATTGTCGCAGGACCGACAATGTCTGGAAAATCCACATGGATCAAGGAACTATTAATTCACAGTAAACAGCTCATAAGTCCAGTACCAGAGAGAATGTTGTGGATTTATAAGCGATGGCAGCCTCTTTATGATGAACTAAAGTACTGGATTCCTGGTATAATATTTATTCGAGGCATTACAGAAGAAATTAATTCAGATACAGTTATCAACCCCCGGGAAAGAACTCTTTTGATCATTGACGACATGATGAAGGATGCAACCCAGGACAAGGAGATCTGTGAGCTGTTTACAGAAGGTGCACACCATCGCAACCTAAGTGTGATCTGTATCATGCAGAATTTGTTCAACAAAGGAAAAGAAAATCGAACCATGAGTTTAAACAGTCAGTACATAGTTCTGTTTAAAAATCCCAGAGATAGACAACAGATCGGAATCCTAGCACGGCAGATGTACCCAGGAAATTCTAAGAAGCTTCTAGACGTTTATGAAAAAGCTGTATCAATCCCATACGGAGCATTAGTGTTAGATTTAAAGCAAATGACCCCGGAATCAAAGCGATTCCAGACGGACATATTTGAACCATATATAAGAGCGCGAGACTACTTTGGATATCATTTGAAAGCAGAACATCAAACACAGAAGACGTTTCCAGGTTACCCGTCCTACTATCAAACTCTTCACACCGACGATCAAAGCGAGGAGATGCCTTTTCAGAAACCAATGCAGGATAATCATGAAAAAAATATGTTGTATTATCAAAGAAAACCAATGGGAGCTGCTGATAATCTTAAAACCTATCCTTGGCCATCGCAACTTAATTCGAGAAATATGCATTTTGACGAGAAATACCCATCGTGCGCCGAATGCGGAACCATGTATGCCAGCTCATACGATTTACAGCGCCATATCAAAAATGGTTGCCCAATGGAAGAAAATACAGCTGAAAGCGACACCATGTCTGACGTCAGTGACGAAGATGATGACAAAGGATTCGCTACTCTAGTCAATGAAGTATGGGAGGAAAATCAATCTCAATTCGAAAAAAAAATTTATAAGCTTATGGAGGAAAATTCAAAACTATCCAAAACGGAAGCTCGAGAGGAAGTAAGCGAAATGATGTTACCCAAAGACAGAAACTTACTTTTTAAGAAGTACAAAAGAATTCTTTTAATTTTGGCGCAATTGAATCGAAGCAAACTCCATCGCGACATCAAGAAAGATGTTTCAACCCTTATGGAGAAAAAGGATACAAATCTGGAAAGAGCGGTTTCCCGTACTCTTAATAAATATAGACATGAGTTTGATCAGTTGTTGGAGGTTGATGACAGCTTTTACCAGGATCATTCCGAGGAAGAATCTGACGACGGGGAAAGGGATGAATAATTCACGTACAAGTGATTTGATATTATGTAACAATAAAACAAAGTCTTTGTTTAAATCTAATTCTTTATTATCAAATTGACATGTTATGATGAAGATGTATTTACATATTGTGTAAAATACATGCATCAAACTAAAAAATATACATAGTCAATAAATTTATATGACAAATTAGATGTGTCTTGTTATATAACCAATTTTCACAATTCATGGTTCATGGTCTTACTCATGATTATCAAATGGTCTGATTTTATAATGACTGTGAGCAAAGGTGTGTATGCCAGAGTGTAGAACTGTTTGTCATTGTAGGGACTTACACGTATCGTTGTTTTACATACAGATTCATTACTGGTCAAGTAAATATAGTTAATAATGAGGACCTAAAACCTCTTATTTTAAAAGGGCCAAAATTTAGGGAAACCCCGTTCCTTCAACTGGCGTTATAATTTTATAAATATTATGAATTCAGGCGATGGGTCAAACATGAAAAAAGAAGACCTTGACACTTTGTCAGAATAGTTTAAAAGTATCAGATGGATGTTGAAATCTCGCATTAGAGAAATACCGACATCTTACGAACGAATGTAACCAAAGAAGGGGATCGTTCATTGTATTCACAGTTGCATTATTGAAATTTTCAATGTCATTAAGATTTCAATAGATAAAATCCCCGCAAGATACCTGAAAACTACTTCTTGTCGTAGTACCTACCGTGACGCTCCAATACATTTCAATGGGCATTTAAACGAGGAAAGGGGTTCCGAAAAGGGAAATGAAAGGAAAATGAAAAATGTCTTATTTCTCTCTTACGGAAAAGAGGGCGAGGGAGAGATAAAAAATTAACATAAAACAATGGCCTTTCTGTTCATGCTACTGGCTAAACGTTGTACATATAACTATAAAATTTACAGTTAAGTTGGGTTTTTATTTATTAGACTTCTAAACTGATTATATAGGGTAGAATGATGTAACTTCAACCATCTTTGCAATTTCGGTCGATCGTGAGTACCAGATAATGTTTTGTTTAATAGCTTTTATTGTGTACGTACATCTATTTTCTGCAGAAAAAAAATCGGTTTTTGAATTGCGTTTTTTACAAAAGTTTTAGTTCTATGAGTGTAGGATACCCCCCCCCCCCACTCCCCCCTCGATTCATGATATGGCTACATTTATAATACATATATATATATTGAAGCCGGGTTTTATTTTTCGCAGAATATAGTATTTCCAAGTATTTCTTAGCCATTACGAGGCATTATTACCTCTGACAATAGCGAATCGAATAGAAAATTAATCAATAGCCATTCCTAACGTGAAATATATTAGAATTTTTTTGCAAATGAAACTCGTGCATATTTAATTCAAAATATTTAGTTTTTACAAATTAAAATGCAATGCAAATTAGCTGAACAGAAATTGTAAGTTACCCTGTGCACATATGAAAGCTGCATTGGTGAGTAAATTTCAGACACGTATAGTATCAGCAAAATTAGGTTACATGTAATATAATGCATGAAGAAAATATTGTTCTGTAAAAAAGTTTGAACCCCCCCCCCCCATATGAAATAGGATTTTCGAGTTAAACCCCCCCCCTTTTTTTTTTTTGCTTGTCAGATTTTAATTCAAGTAAGTTGAATTTTCTTCTCTGGTCCCACCCCACCCCCTCCTACTTCTAAAAACGAAAATGATATGTTTCTGATTCCACTAAGGAAAAATGATGCAGTAAATCTGCAGCAATATCACTTTTACTAGAAAGAATTCATGACTGTATTAAAAAAGTATAAGTAGAAACTAGATCTACATATCAATGAAAACTCGTCTGTTCGGTTTATTTGCCTGTGTGTGCACATTTGAAGCATACCTTGACAACTCAATGAATCAGCGTCGTGCACTCGATGTCTTCAAATTATTCACACTTTGATTACTACCGTAACATTTTGTCAGTATACTTAGTTCAAACCATATTTTATTTGAAAATGACAAGCAGAAAATACAGGGAAGTAGTATAAAAAACAGAAAGGATTCGGAAACGAGTTTAAAAACTTATACTAATCCGTTTCCTTATTATTATGATTAAGATGACACACCCTTATTAGATAGCTACAAACACGGTTTGAAGCTGCTTAAAATCTAATATTTGAAATTGACATACATGTTAAATTAGAAATCATGTCGATTCACACAAACATAGTATACTCGAATCACTCTTTTCTTGTTTTTTAAACAGGATAAAAGGATTTTTTCCCTTACAGATGACGCAAGTTATGCTTTCGATTATAGCTTCTTTTTTTTTTTTAATATATTGGAGCTTCGGTCGAAATTACTCAGTGTGCGGTCAAGGTTACCCTTTACGTTTACAGTGTATCTTGTGAATTTATATTCTGACGAATAATGCATGCTTGACAAACAATGACATAATGGAACATAACTTGAGTACAAAGAAAATTAATAAAAATACCACCCTACCCAAAGGCATAAGTTGCAGGGTTGTTGTTGTTGTTTTTTTTTTTTTTTTTTTATAATCAACATATCTATACAGATATTACATATATAATGAAAAGAAGCCGCAAGATAAATTAAGTGAAGATCGCCATTTAATACATCATCCAAGAAGATACTATCTACCATATGAATGTTCATTTATTTCTTTAAAGTGATATTTTATATATATAAAAAGGACCTACCCTTCCTACTTTATGAAGTTACTTTTTCTTTTATTAGATACAATATGAAAAAAAACTGTTTCCCGACCTATTGAATATGCAAGTATTTTTTTTAGGATTGTAGTACATGGAAATTTGTATTTCATATATTTAGTTAAATGTAATGAAAACGGACATTTTATTAAATGAATTGAGCTTAGACTCCAACACAAACATCGACGTGCGCCAACTTTAAAAATAATACATTCCCCGAAGTAGTGCCACCTATTTTCTGATTTTTGATGGCTGATTTCTGAAACGTTGGAAAACAATGATAATTTATTGTCCATTGTGCTCTCTCTCTCTCTTACAAACACATAAATGTACACTTTTAATACAAGACACAATATAAGGGCATCACCTATATATAGTAACTTGTTGCCTTTGCACGAATTTATACTGGGTGGTGTGAGTTTAGATTATATCATGCTATAAAACGTAACTTTTCCCCAAAAAGAACACAGCGCACATAGTATATATACGTAAAACCACTGACGCATGACAAACGTGTTTCCTAATCCGTCTTAGGTATTATGGCATATTTTCTTCTTATAATTACATTGTAAGTGATTACAGAAATTAGACAGGAGAAATCATCATTTACAAAGTCATTAAAACACTATTCGTTCTATTGTACACATATACTTTTTTGTTCCGATTTTAAACTACATGTATATATAGGTGCAATAACTGGTCCCGGGAAAACTACCGAGATACGGGAAGTTAGGGCGAGTTACGTTCGTTCGTAAGATGTCGGTATTTCTCTATTAAGCGATTGAGGGGCGATATGCTAACCCTCTATCCTTCTGTATTAAATAATTCAGAAGTGGAAATAGAATTAGATAGATTTCAAGATCAGTATGTACTGGTCCCACCTGATAATTAAGTAGGTAATAATATAGTCTCTGTTTGTAATACTACATTAGTTTCATTTATTAGTTAGTTTCATTGTATTTCAGATGAACTTGGATTTAATTCTGCTCTGCAAGTGGTAATCCAACCTACTTATACTCATAGTTCCCTTTCGAAGGAAGAATGTCTGTACATCTCAAAATACTTAAAATATGTACAAGTTATTATTTACAAAAATATCTTCTAGTAAAGAAGGGTGGGGTATGATTAATTTGTTAACCTGATTATCTAACTTTAAAATAAATAAAATATATACCAGTATATATATGAACAAAGATTTGAATTTTTTACATAAAAATTTAAACAATAAATAAAATATCTGAGCAAGGATTTGAAATCTTAAATAAAATCGTAGACTAGCAAAATCCAGTTTACAGTGAGAATTCATTTTGAGACAAATGAAAGTAAATGTATCATCAAATCGTGTTGTCAGAAACGTAGTTTCCGGTCTTAACAGTTTTGTGTTTTTATAGATTAATCATGACTATTAAATAATACAAATCGGAAGTATGGATTTCGATGATTGTATGCTGTCATTGAATTGAACTAACATGATCGACTACACTTTACAAATTTAAGAGATATTTTCTCAAGATGTTTCATCAAAAACCGATTCAATAATATCTGATGCATTTTCAATTCGTCTCTTGAAACGACATCTACATCCATTCCCTTGTCGATCTTCATACGGGTTATTTATAACAGAGTTGTGTTTGCTAAAATTTACACGTTTCTTCATCCTCTCTTTTTTAAATCAAATATATATACTCTTATAATACAGATAATAATTATATGCTATCCTTATAATCTCTCATTCAAAAAGACAAATCAAGTTGTTTCCCGGATTAAGCCAAAACTCCTTCACAATCATTATTAAACATTTTCTAAATTTGTATCTGTATTTTAAATTTTTGTGTGATGAATCTGAGTTTAATTGTTTTACAAGTAAACAATTTGATTTTCTCTACTTGTAATCTGTCATTCAAGAAGATTAATCAATACTTTCGGATCAAGTTATTTTCCGGATTACGTTAATACTAATACTCCTTCACAATTATCTTCCGGGTTTATGTCGGGTTCACCACCTCAAACCTCATATCTGCTTATTTTGCATCACTCTATACTACATGTTCATCTTTATCAAAATCAATTTTTTTGATCACCAATTCTTTTAATTAACCACAGCGCGCTAATTGTGATTGGATATCTTCATATATCAAATGAAATAAATTAATAACGAAGAAACGTTGTTCATCATTCTAATCCTCGTATTAATACTACTTATTGACTTCCTGTTACGGTCCTCCCTAATTACCTTCCTGGTCTAAACTGAACCTCAATTTTGAACCTCAATCCTGGATATAATGTCCCCCTCTATACTACTTACCTATAAGAAAGATTATTCAATAACAGTAATTATTAAGCAATCGATTAATTGATTGATTTATTATATGTTGTTTACGTCCCTGTCGAGAAGTTTTCACTCACATGGAAACGCCACCGCTCGCCGGAGTATACTTATACTTTGGCAATTATCACCATTGAGCAGTGAATAATCTTTTTTGTGCCAGCACCTTCTGCGACACGGGACCTCGATTTATACGATCTCATCCCAAGGACCGGTCTCCACGTCCCACAATCGAAGTTTATTATACCGCGATATTTTATTTATTTTATTTTTTTCACAAGTTTGTTGCATCAGATGTACTTAAAGATCATACTTCAAGATCATTTCGAACTCAGGCTACTTTTTTGCAGTGCATACAGCGTCAGGTTATTTTGATTGACAGGTCAACACACGTGCACTTCGTGTAATACTTTTTAAGCAGAAAAATATACAGGATGTGACCATGACTGACTATGAAATCAAAAAACATTTAATAAAGAATGGGTGTCACTGATATAGAACTAATTTTTGGTCTATGTAAATGGAAAGGAGGATCGGGATTAAGAGGGAATCTCTCTCTCTCTCTCTCTTCCTCTCTCTCTCTCTCTCTCAGACGTAAATTGAACATTTCAGTATCATAATGACAAATCTACCATTATAGAATATGAAATTCTGTATACATGTAAATGTATTTATAACCACATGTTCCAGATTTAAATCTAAAACGATTATATAATTCAAATGCCTAGCTGCACTAACATCTCCAAATATTAATCAAGACCGAGGGGGGGGGGGGGGAGGCTTCAAAGGAATTAGATAGTTTTATGTTTTATGAATTATAAGGAAAAGTACAGGTCAGTTGCATGTACATAATTATATATAATTGCATAAAATTGTGTTCATTCAGGTATACTCATCCCACATATCAACAGACCTGTGCAATTTTTTATCATGTTTTTTTTTTTTCAAAAGAAAGATATAGCGAAGCATTATTTCACACAGAATCGCGTTTTCACATATTTTTTTTTAACTCTTTGAGTATTTCACAAGAATCCAAGAATCGCCTTTCACATCTTTTATAACTCCTTGGGTATATAGAGTATAGATCATGTGTCATAAATAATTCAACTTTTTATCAAATATACATGTAATAACCAAATCTAATCTATAGATTGATTTTCTTTCTTTTCAGTGGCAGATATCAATTTATTTATAAAGGCTTTAAAACAGTACTGTATTACAATTTTCTATCGCTTAATTCCTTTTTTGAGTGTATGTAATATTTTTTAATATCGGAAATAAAACTCGGAAATCGGGATAATTTCGCATTCAAATCATAGAGAATAATAAATCGTCTGCATTATAGAAAGCTTATAACTATCGTATTCTGAACTTAGTATACGAGATAGATAAAATTGCATGCCTGTCCATCACTATAAATGTATATTCAGTGCTTATAATATATTTAATTGAATTAGCTACCTATAGCTAGCATATATATTAATTTTTTGTTTTAGATATATTCATGTGTAAATCAATTAACTGTCAAAACAGACTTACACTCCACTGGCAACTTCAAACTTTACATGCACTGGAAGCGGTAATCAACGTACTCTTACATTTAGAAGATTGAATATGGAACGTCTAAATATTTTGATATGGAGAGTGTATATGTCTCTGACGTCATCGATACTATTTCCGCCTTTATCTCGAAAGTTCTATTCTCACTTACAAGTCAGAGTTATCTTTCTTTGCCCACTGTATACACACTAGGTATATAGGGAAAATGACGGTACCGAAAATCTACAAAATGTGGAATCTGATTTCAAAACAAATTATATATTTAGTATTTGTAGAAGAACCTCTGTTATACATAATAATATCTTGAAAAAATATTAAAATACAAAAAAGTTAAAAATTGACCTAACACAAGTTCACTTCCGGTTCGGACAGGAAGTACCGGAAACACACGAAAACAACTTCGAAACAAAGAGAATGTCATGATCTAATATTCCTGTAAATTTCACATCTTTACCTCAAACCGTTTCTGAGAAAAACACCGGACAAAAGTCCATTTTAAAATTGGAAATTCGGCCATAACTTCGGACCGGAAGTGAATTTTTCAAAAAGCGGAATTTTATATAAACTTCATATATCAGCCTACTATCATGTGAAAAATTGTGAAAATCTATCCAACCATCTCTGAGTAATCGCGCTCACAAAATTTGGGAGGAATAATAATAATAATAATAAAAAGAAACAATACAATCACTATAAGTCTTCCGTTGTGAACGGAAGACTTAAATATCACATTCTCAAATTCCAATAGTTCATTACTTTAATTAGATTAAAATTCTTGCTGGGCAAACTCCACTAAAACAAAAGGTTCGTGGGCCTTGTTGCTAACTCTAGTATCACATGACCAACACAGACCAACGTGGAACTGGAACTTAGAACTCTTAATTGTGACATGAATTTTTAACAAGCTTGTGAGCTACTTTATAAACCAGCTGAAATCCTAATATCATGAAATTCACAATTTTCTCAGAGGATACAAAGCCTATTATTATCATGTGAACATACCACCCTGATGTCCAAGAGTAAAGAAACAGATTTAAAAAAAAAAAAACAGTGCAATTTTAATACATGATCAACTTAACCCATCCCTGGGGCCTGAAACAAGGGCAATGCAATGAATTTCACATCTGATAAAGGGCTCATTGCTCAGTATAATCATACAAACAGTTTATCTCCTTGATTTCCAGATCGAAGTAAAGAATATTTTTGAAGTTGTGAAGATGGAAGCCATGGAATTTATTTTTTTTCCTTTTACTCAGAATTGCTTTATGTGTAAATTGTAGGGATGTCAACGAGTACCCGGTTAACCGGGTACTCGATCGAACGTCCTAATATCGAATACTAAAAATGGTACTCGGTTACTCGGATGTGTATTTTTTCATATTTCAAAATACATATATTTATCAAAAACTTATCAAAAAATAACTTAAATGTGCATATGTTAATTAGCATGTCGTCACCTATACCTGTAAAACATCCGTTCTCGCCTCTGGCTGTGTATATACAGTAATTAGTGGTCAATCACCTGGTACACAGCTGTTCTCACCTATTGTGGTCCTTAGTTTTTGAATGGCTTCAATGAATGTTTTCAGTGTTCATCATTTAAATATGGTCTATTATCTTCAAATCATTTTAAAATTATTTAGTTAATATAAGGCAGCGAAATCGGACATGCATAGAAATGTTGCTACCCACTTCAAAAGTGAAGAAATATTTAGAAATAACTAAAGATTAAAAAAAAATATTGAAAGTCAGTTTGCGTAGTAAGTTTAGTGTATATGGGGGAAACAACCAACAAATGAAATAATATTAGACTAGCAATCCCAGCAACGTCCGTTCCTTCTCTTTCGCTAGTCTAATATCATCACAAGCCTGCTTGATAGATTGTTCTCCTTTTGCGTTGATGAAATAAATCCTGAAGAAGAACTAAACCATTTGTAATTTTTGATGTATTAATTGCGTCTATTGTGTTTATTTGATAAATAAATTTAGTACCAAAAAATCAATTCCGTTGGACTCCATGTTAATATACATTTATAAACAAGATAAAAAACAGCCTTGGGTTTAACAAAGCTTAACGGGGCTCAACAAAATTAACAGACTTGTATTAACATTTTTCCCAAGTACCCGGGTACTCGATCGGAAAAACGTCCGAGTAACCGATTATCAAAAATTGACCGATTTGACATCCCTAGTAAATTGGTTGGGAATCTGTTTGATCCTTTTGAACAAAGAAGTTAATGTCCCTCCCCCTAACCCCGTTTATTTTCAATATTTTACTAATATCTCCCATTTAAAGGAGAGGCCATTCATCCGAGTAAACACCACAGGATGCTTCATGCTATGTTTGGTTCAAACTGGCACAATAGATATGAAGAAGAAGCTGATACGTATATTTGATTACATAAAAAACAGACAACAATAGGGGATTCTTAAATATTATAAATTAAAGTGCTTACTGCCATTGGTATATTAAGAGAGCACTTACCCCTGTTGATTTCTAGGTTGTTGTCTGAGGTAATGTACAACTCTAAGCATTGTTCTGACAGAATCCTTGTTCTGACAAATACTGGGACTTTCTGCTAACAAAAAAAATATATATACTATTATTTATATTTAAAAGTGGTTGAAATTGGTTCAGTGATTCCAGAGAAGAAGCTGAAATTCTTTAAATGTTAACAGATGATGCATGATGAAATAGTATACAGATAGCAATAGGTCATCTGAGCGACTCAGGTGACTTAAAGAGTTGTCCAAGTTCACTTCGTTTAAAATTGTCCAATAATACGGAAAGATAATTATCTGTTACCAATATGACTTACCATTACCTTGCCGTCCTTGTAATTTTGTTGATGACAGACGACAATGCTGTAGGAAGAATTTAGAGATTTGTTGGGAGAGAATTTCTTTGTGAGCAGCATTGTCCAGACTTAAAACATCATGTACCAGTATTGGTAAAAGAAATTCACAGACTTCGCTCTGAAAAAAAAAATCTTTATAAGAATGGAAACACTTGTTTACTGCTGCAGTTCCTGAAACATCTTACTAACCCATTTTACTTGTTAGCAAAATCTTTCGTGTACTGTAAATCATCTGTTTGCTTACAATTTCCAATTGCTCACAATATCATCCACTTTCTTTCTGTAACTATTTCAGCATTTGGTCACTTATTCTCTCCGTTTACCCGCATTCATTCACTGTCCATTCTTTTAAATGAGCTAGAGTTCTCAGATCAATCAGCACAATTACTTTGATCAGTGCGCTCAAATCTTGCCCCCACCCCCACCCCAATCAAACCCTTGCAAGTGGTTCAAGGGCCAAGAATCACTCTTCTGATAAAATGTACAACTTAGTTCTATTCTATTAAGTCTTTCGGTATAACCCTGTAACTTCTTTTGTAAGCCTGGTTTATAAATGAATATCTGCAAAAATCAGAAAGTAGTTTACTGTAACCTACCTATTCAGATATTATTCTAACATACAAGGTTTAAAAGATTCTAAATAGCTTAGTACCCAAAATAATGAACTGAAATGTTTTGAAAATCATTAATCATAAATACAGAAAGTAGGTCATGGTGACATATTTTCAAGTTGACACACTTAACAGCCCCATGATGCATCAACTAACAAGTTTTGATGACAACAGTCCTCAAAGTGTCAAAGATATGCATCAAAATCAAATCTAAAATGAATACATCAAATAGTCAAAATGTAGGTCACCATGACCCACTCTTGAATCAACATACATGAGGTCCTAAGAGGCATCAACTGACAAGAGTTGATGATCCTGGTCTTCACAGCAAGTCGAAATATAAAATTTTTTAGCAAAATATCACTTAAGTTTGATTTCAAAGTGACCTCTAGACCACATCCTTTGCCCAAGGGTGATGCCTTGAACAATTTTTAATCTTCAATGTATTTGCATTCTTATGTGTAAGGTCGGTAATAATCTGCCCAGTAGTTTTCAAAGTTATGTCCAGATGAGTATATCACTCCTCAAATGAAATCCTTAAATCATTTTTTTTTAATTTCTACAAATGAATCTGAAAATAAGATTTTTAAATATTATTTACATTGTCTCCATAAAACACTGATCCCATTTATCACTCTTATAAAGGCAATGCCTAAAACTGTTATTACTAGGGAAAATGTAGATGAAATAGCTACTTTATTGGCCAAAGAAAGATGCAAACATAGACTTGATCAATTTTTTGCTCCACTGTTTTTAGACCAATAGAGCACAAATTGTCCATGCAGTAAATGCTGGCAGCACTTAATAACATTTTACAGTATAACATGTCAAAGGTAAGTATCAAGATCAAACGTTCAATGTCTGATCTATAGTTTCCTATCTAGGACCCCCCCCCCCTTCCTTTTTCAAAACTAAATGGGAAAATGTTGATTCATTTGATTACTAGGCATAGGTATTTATTACACTACAAATAGCTTATGTTTCTTTTGTTTGTTCATAAAAGGAGGGTACATGTTTCAAACAACAATAATTTCAAATCTGATAAATATAATTATCAATGTTTGACAGCAAAAACTTTTGGGGCTCTTGACCCCCCTCCACCTATCTAAATTAAGTTTTTCCTCAGACAATGATCTTTTAATCATGCCCTGGGCCACTTACTCTCAGAAGACAAATGGGCTTCAGGCAACACAACAGACTATTGTTGACAGCACCACTGGTCAAAATAGCAGAGGTCAATCTAATAACCCAGACTTTGTGAGATACTGCAGTTTCCCACCAAAGTTCGTCCTGGTTTATGGCACCTAGAGACTCATTGTAATTCAATTCTGGTAGCTCCTCACACAAGGCTTTAGCCTGAAAGAAAAAAAACAAGAGGCCCAAGGGCCTTGAATAGTTCTTCTGATAAACTGTACAACCTATCACTTCTATTTGAAGCCTCTATGTATCCTGTATATTTAGATAAAGCCTTGAAATTCCAAGGTAGGTCATCATGACCTACATTTTAGATGAAACAATCTGAGAACCCAAGATGATTCTAAGCCAATTAGTACCTGAGAGTAGGTCATGGTGACCTACTTATCACTTGTCATTCTCTAAGGACCCAGGATGTATCAAGTAAGTTTGATGATTCTAAGCCAATTAATACCTAAAATATTCTTAATATTATAACCATAAAATTTCAAATGTAGGTCACAGTGACCTACTTTTCAGATGACATACTTTGAGGACCTAAGATGCATCAACTGACAAAAATTTGATGATTCTAAGCCAATAAATACCTGATATATCTAAATAAAGCCATAAAATTTCAAAAATAGGTCACAGTGACCTCCATATCAGTCGACTAACTCTGCGGACCCAAGATGCATCAACTGACAAAGTTTGATGATTCTAAGCCAATTAGTACCTGAAATATTTAATTAAACCCATAAATTTTCAAAAGTAGGTCACAGTGATCTACTTTTCAGTCAACCTAATCCGATGACCCAAGAGGCATCAACTGACAAAGTTTGATGATTCTAAGCCAAATAGTACTCAAAATATTTAATTATAGTCATATAAATTGAAAAGTAGGTCACAGAAACCTACTTTTCAGTTGACGTTTTTCAAGGACCCAAGATGCATCAACTTACCAAGTTTTATGATCATATGCCTTAAAATGTCCAAATTATGCCTCTTAAACGCTTTGAAATCGAATCCTTGCAAAGTTCAAAAAGTAGGTCATGGTGAATTACTTTTTAATAAATAGGTTTTATGGCCCCAAGATGCATCATCTTACAAGATTTAATGATTCTAAACCTCTCAGTATTTGAATTTATGACCTTAATTGTTGAAAAAGATTAGCCATAAAATTCAAAAAGTAGGTCAAGGTGACCTACTTTTTAATTGACGTACTTCGAGGACCCAAGATACATCAACTGACAAAGTTTGATGATCATAGGCCTTAAATTGTTCAAAATATGCCTCTAAATCATTTTGAAAAAGAATGGCCGCAAAATTTAACAAGAGGCCCATGGGCATATCGCTCACCTGAGCACTGTGGCTAGGAAAAAAAGCAGAAATTAGTTCATTTTTAAAAAGTATAAATGCATAAGTGGCCCTGACCTACCCCTAAAAAAGGGTGGGGGGGTGATTTGAACAGACTTGAATCTACACTAAGGATGCTTACACATTTCTTTGCCGAATTGTGGCTTTTTTCCTACAAGTTTTAACTTTCATTGTGGTCCCCCCTATCCCTGGGGGTCATGATTTGAACAAATCTGAATCTACACTACCTGAGGATGCTTCCAAATAGATAATGACCAATCATGGCTTTGCTGTTCATGAGAAGAAGATTTTTCCTATATACTCCTATGTAAAACTTTGCTCATCCATTGTGCCCCACCCTACCCCCCAGGGGTAATAATTTGAAAAAACTTGAATTTACACTACCTGAGGATGCATCCATATAAATATGGCCAATCATAACTTTGTTGTTGTTGAGAACAAGATTCTTGCAGATTTTTCCTCTATGGTCATATGTAAAACTTTGATCGTCCACTTTGGCCTCACCCTACCCCCGGGGGTAATGATTTGAACAAATTTGAATCTACACTACCTGAGGATGATTCCACAAAAGTTTCATCTTTTCTGGTCTAGTGGTTGATGAGAAGAAGATTTTTAAAAGATGCCATTAATTTTTCACTAATTTGTAATTATCTCCCCTTGAAAAAGGATGTGGCCCTCCATTTGAACAAACTTGAATCCCCTTTACCCAAGGATACTTTGTGCCAAGTTTGGTTGAAATTGGCCCAGTGGTACTGGAGAAGAAGATAAAATTGTGAAAAGTTTACAACGCTGCCACCGACAACGACAGACAACAGACAAATTTCAATCAGAAAAGCTCACTTGAGCCTTCGGCTCAGGTGAGCTAAAAAGTAGGTCACCTTGACCTACTTTTGAGTCAACATAATATGAGGTCCTTAGATGCATCAACTGACAAGATTTGATGATCCTAGTCCTTATAGTAAGCAAAATATCAACATTTTAATAAAATGTAATTTTTGGTCAACTTTGAAGTGACCTTGAGACCACAACCTTTGCCCTAGGGTGATGCCTTGAACAATTTTTAATCTACAACATATCCTCATCCTTTTGTGTAAGTTTGGTGATAATCTGCCCAGTGGTTCTTGAGAAGAAGATTTTTTAGCAACCAGTACTTTTGTTTCTATTTTCCTAATTATCTCCCCTTGTTTAAGGGTCACAACCATAGTTTTAGTATAAATGGAAGCCCTTGGGCCAAGGGTACCCTGTGACAAATTTCACAATAATTGGCCAAGGGGTTCTTCAGTTATGGCCCATATTCTAAAAAGTTTACGCACACCACACAAATGGACATAGCATCAACTCTTTGAGGCTTTGGTTCAGAAGAGTTAAAAACATTACACAGACCATGATAAAATTTTTTAAGTGAAAAACCACAGGAACTTGATGTCATTACTTCTATTACAATTAAGGTGAAATATATTAAGTAACTATCAAAAACATTAGCAAAAGAAAATAGAAATCATTATTTGTAATATACCTCAGACTTGATTGAATTGACTGTAAATTGGTCCTCATTGTTAAATCTTGTAAGACAATTCAATGCACAGGTTGGAATAATAAACTTGATGACATGAATTTTTAGCATATGTTCTGATGTTAGTCTTTTGATGTACTGTATTTTGCTGAATATAATGCACACTTTTCTCCCTAGAATATTATTTTGCAAGAAAGGGGTGCGTATTGTATACCATTATAGGATTTTGAAGTTTTTCTTTCAGGTGAAGCACAACTATCATACAGACATACCGTAGTATTACCCTATCATACAGACATACTGTAGTATTTCCCTCTCATACAGACATACCGTAGTACAGTCCCTGAAACGTTCTACTTTCCCACTTGAACGGTGAGCGAACGCTGAACGAACAGTGAATGAACGCAGAGCAAACGGTGAGTGAACGATGTGTGAACGCTGAATGCAACTTGGTGAACGATGTGTGAACGTTGAACGGTGAGCGAACGCAGAACGCGAACGGAGCGCAAATGCGAACTCAAAGTGAATGGTGAACAAACAGTGAACGCAAGATGAACGATTTATTCGGAATGCTTCTGATCTTTTCCTTGCATTGAAACCATTCTATTGTATTCTAATGTCAGGTGTCAAAAAATAAATTATAGATAAATAAACAAATCAATGATTAAATAAATAAATGCTACAAATTTTCTTAAGAAAGACGATACATGCACATTGAGTATCTTTCTTGTTTGATGTTTAAATTCAACTTTTTAATCACACAATTTTTATCACTGTAAAACATTGTAATTGTTACCGAACGCTGTAGTATAAAAGATAAATTATTTTTGTTGGAAAATAAATATGTCTATTCTTATTTGATATAAATAACCATTACAAATAAGAGAAAACTTCTGACTTAAAGAATGAATTACAACGGTTGTAACATCCATTCATATATTTCCGTGCCAAGGCAATTCCGTGTAAAATAATGAAAAAAATTAACAAAGTTCTGTGGACGTATTTCCATTAATACACTTGCATTTTAAATTCTTAATGCAATAATATATTAATGTGTCATTTCTATTTTTTATGATGATTTATTGAGAAGACTTCTACATCTACCTGTAGACATTTTCCCCGTGATTATACTCAGACAACATAATACAAAGAGGCATATTCACAGACAAATGAGAGAGAGAGAGAGAGATTCCGTTTTTGCCCCCCCCCCCCCTTTCCAGGCTTCACCAAATGTTTGTACCTATATCAAACAACAAATTCTTTTTTTCTAAATTTATCAGGCAATGGAAGTAACTTTTTTTAATCCACAAATCCATTTGTTTGACAGTCATACTCGTTTTTCTTTTAATTTTCCTGCTTCAAGTTCAAATGAAGTCCATGTGCTTGTCCTGTCAATCAAAATCATTCAACACTGTGCAGGTGTGTAAGTCTCGTCACATCGAAGACGAAGTGCTAGTATTTCCAACAATTTTTAACATTTATTTTTAATCATTTTTAGATTTGATTCCAACATTTCGATAAAAAAAAAAATATAAATAAATAAAATACATTGGGCATTAACACTTGAATTTGAAACATACTCTCTGCCAATTTAAAATACCACCGCCAACACGTGTATATTTTGAACTACTATTGTTTAATAACTTTTTTGATGCATGTTGTTTTGAGACTGCAATTTTTGTGCTACTAAACACATTAACTTCTTTTTAAATGTTAATTAAAATATACTAGAAATATTAAGTAACCGATTTTTTTTTTTTGGGGGGGGGGGGGGGGGGGGGCTCTTAATCATATCTAATGGCAAACATAAAGTTACAGTGAAGGAAGAAATTTGTTTTCTCTATAACTATACACTTTATATATTATAGCAGAGAAAATCCTGTAATGTATTACATTTTAAGCAAATATTTTTTAACCACACTATCAATTCAATTCGCTCCAAAGATATTTAATTAACAGGATATCCGCAGTACTATGTACAAGAGGCCCAGAGGCCACATCGCTCACTTGAGCACTCTGGCTAGGAAAAAGCAGAAATCAGTTCAGTCTTGAAAAGTTTAAATATAAAACTGGTTGGGGGGGGGGGGGGGGGGGGGGTATTTGAAATAACTTGAATCTAAACTTCATAGGGATGCTTTTGAATTAATATGACAAATAATGGCTTTGCTGTTCTTAAGAAGAAAATTTTGATTGATATATCCTTTGTATTCCTTTGTATGATCCCCTGTTATGGCCCCTCTATTCTCCAGGGGATCATGATTTGTACAAATTTGAATCTACATTACCTATTTAAATATGACTTATCATGGCTTTGCTGTTCTTGAGAAGAAGATTTTTAAAGATGTTCCCTATATATTCCTATGTAAATCTTTGATCACCCATTGTGGCCCCACCCTACCACTGGGGGTCATGATTTGAACAAACTTGAATCTACACTACTTGAGGATGCTTCCATATAAATATGACCAATCATGGCTCTGCTGTTCTTGAGAAGAAGATTTTTAAAGATTTTTTCCTATGTTTTCTTATGCAAAACTTTGATCACCCATTGTGGCCCCACCCTACCACTGGGGGTCATGACTAGAACAAACTTGAATCTACACTACCTGAGGATTCTTCCATATAAATATGACCCATCATGGGTTTGCTGTTCTTAAGAAGATTTTTAAAGATTTTTCCTATATATTTCTATGTAAAACTATGATCGCTCATTGTGACCCCACCTTTCACAGGGGGTTATGATTTGAACAAACTTGAATCTACACTACCTGAGGATGCTTCCATATAAATATGACCAATCATGGGTTTGCTGTTCTTGAGAAGAATATTTTTAAAGATTTCTCCTATGTTTTCTTATGTAAAACTTTGATTGCCCATGGTGGCCCCACCCTACCCCTGGGGGTCATGACTGGAACAAACTTGAATCTTCACTATCTGAGGATGCTTCCATATAAATATGACCCATCATGGCTTTGCTGTTCTTGAGAAGAAGATTTTTAAGGATTTTTCCTATATTTTCCTACGTAAAACTTTGCTCCCCCATTGTAGCCCCACCCTACCCCCGGGGGTCATGATTTTAACAAACTTGAATCTACATTACCCAAGGATGCTTCCATATAAGTTTCATATTTTCAAGCACAGTGGTTTTTGAGAAGATTTTTAAATGATGCCATTAATTTTTCATGAATTCATAATTATCTCCCCTTGGAAGAAGGCGTGGCCCTTCATTTGAACAAACTTGAATCCCCTTTACCCAAGGATACTTTGTGGCAAGTTTGGTTGAAATTGGCCCAGTGGTTCTTGAGAAGAAGATGAAAAGAACTCATCCCACAATATGCCTTATTTGGCCTAGTAAATATGAAAAAAATTAAGAGGGCTTCAGAATTTATATTTTTGATAATTCTCATCCAAGAGCATTAACACATTTCACATGTACAGCATTTCCGTCAAAACCGGATATTTATTATGTCAAACTAAATTCTAAACCTCACCGTGGTTCGAGGTTTTCCGGGAAAATGCCAAATTTTATACAATTAATCGTGATTTACACATACAGCACACTCGTTACCGCAAAATATTAAAACAGAAAAAGAATAATAACTATTTGAGAAACATTTTTCAATGAAAATATTTTGTGGTAACGAGTGTGCTCATGTTGAAAAAAAATAAAATAAAATTTCAGTGCGTGTGAAAATTGCTATGGCCATGATCCATCATATGTGTCTTCGTGTTTTACACAAACTTATAGGATCAATTCATGAGATGTGTATATATTGATAATGTAAGTGGAAACGCACTCATATCCCACATGTAAAAAAAATGATAAATAAGGTGTCATTAGGCATATCAAACGATTGGAATATATGCTGGTTTCTAAAAAGCATTAAAAATGCCGATTTATCAACAGTTTTTTTTCCCAAACTTAGATCGGGTGACGAGCAAGAACAACTTTCATACTTACTATATGTATAAATACCACAAATACAAATCTTTATGTCAATTATTAGCGTTGTTCGTGCTTTGACAAATACGAAATTTGACATTACTTTTGAATTTTGATGCTTTCGAAAATTGCTAATGGGTGGCTCATATTACACTAAAGGTCCATAGATAAAACACAAGGCTATAGAAAAGCAGTCGATTGTTCGTTTTTAAGACACTAAATGTGGTAAAGAATCTAAAAATCACATTTTCTGAAATCATATTTGGAAAAAAAGCATAGGTGTATATTATGATCATGTATGTTGTACATGACGTTACTCGTTATAGGTCATTTTTGACGTCATAGAAGATACATGCAACCAATATTGTGGTTAAAATGCTTATCATGAAAAAAAAAAAAATTGAAGGCTTTTTATGGACCTAATTTTAGTTGTTTTGTTAAATACATTTAATTAGAAACCGGAAAATTATCTAAAAAAGATATCATTAGAAATTTAGCATTGAGATAATTAGAAATATCTCTGAAAACTGGATCCAAAACAGAACTCGTGTGCTGATCCGTCAAATGCACATGTCCGGCTTTAATGAATCCTCATGTCGATACATACAATATTTATATCTACATGTAGCAGCAATCAATCTTTATTTTTGTAACTTCATGCCAATCATTTCATTAAAAAAGCCCGTGTGATAATTCTTATGCACCTGCATAAAAACGTAAAAAGTAACGTTCACCCTTCTTAAGAAAGGATGCTGTCTGGTTTCAACACATTTCAAATATGTTTCCAGAAACAAGATGCATATTTTACATATATGACCCTTGACATTATTTATTATGGGGGGGGGGGGGGGATTCTGTAATATAGATATTTTACGGCTAACATTTTTGAATAAAATAAGTAGTTCCACATCTGCTCTTTCTGCACTCTATATAGGGTTTCGCGTATTTGCTTTCCTCTGTGTACCTTCACAATCCCGGCCCCGGGCTCCGACCACCCACAAGTAACATGCAAGGTTTCACTTTGATTATCATCAGTAAGATTCCGGCAAACTTTTAGCTATGCAATTAGTGGACTATCTTCGGAAGTATCTAACTTTAAGAAGTACATGTATACATAAAATTAACTTTATGAAAGGGAGTGTGCATAAGGGAATATATTTTTCTCCTTATATTATTTGAAATATTTTAATCAATGAAGAGAAAGATTTTAAGGACATACGCAACGTAATTTAAACTTTATTGTCTTTTTCCCTGGAGTTGAAGAGTTCCAATACTTAAAGGAACTATATGTGCTACATTTTATTGTCTATATATGCTATTGTACACTTCTTCTAAAACAAGTTTAGATAAACAAAACATCTAGAATATACGTTTAGTAATTTTTGTATATTTTTTTTTTTTGAATTATACAAGAATTTTCATCAATTGATATCTTTTTCAAAACCCCTGGTAATGCATGCTGATTTTTTGTCTACGAACATCTATTGGCACTATAATCTTTAAGAATTTCTTGAAAAATTATCAGCAGGTAAGGTACGTTGCGTATGTCCTTAAAATGTTCCCGTATAATGTGGGGTGAGGGGGTTCACTTTTACGGAGAATAATCTTCTTACCAACTCCAGTGAACTTCTGTATCCTTTGGGGTGGTGGTGGGAAAAAAGGGGTCTATTTCTTCCTTTACATTTAATATCTGAATAATAATAATAGAGTTTTGCTGAATCCGCTACTGAGATAAGATGTTTCCTACTTCACGATGAGAAGGTTGTGGGCTTTGCTTTAACATAAATTATAATAGCATTACATGCAATTATATCAACATTAATTTGAAGTATTGGAATTATCTAAAACTAGGATTCATGACTATAAAATCTAAGTACTGGAAACAGGGAGAAAGGATGTGTTTGTTAATAGTGCTATGTGCTAAAATGTCAATGTCCAATAGAATATGTATTAAAAAAAAATCTTGGAATTTTTTTTTTTCTTGAACGCTTGTCAAACTATTTTTGCCACACTGAAAGTGCCCCCCCCCCCCCCTTTATTTCTGACACTTCTTTCTACAGAAATATTCTCTATTTCAAGAATAAAAGTGAGCATTTTACCCTTTCCTCTCATACTGACTGTCGTAAGGCCTTACATGTATTAGTATTAGCAAGTCCTTGTTCGTGTAAAATCAATCTTATGCTGAGTAATTGCAAAATATTAATATCTGTATATATGTATCTCACTTCCTATCTTCACGTATAAGAGAATTACAAACGCAATACTGCTCTATTTATTCACATGAAAATCAAAATGTGAAAATGAAATTGAAAGTAGTGAATGTTAGCCAATACATCAATAAAACATACTAAATTTATTACATTTATAGGTAAATAGGTAATGATAAGTTTTGAGAAGAAAAACAGAAACAATATTTATTTATCTCCACTTTACAACACGCCACAAATCACCGTACTGCATACAAATATTATTTTACGGGAATAAAATATGGCCTAGCGATTGGCTGGTTCGTGAAGATAAATATCCGCGAGCTTGGGCACAGGCACTTGGGGTATGGAACCCCCCCCCCCCCAATCTATTTCCAGTGCATATTAGAATACAAAAATAGGAAAAAGGTGACTCAACCCCAGATTTAAAAAGAAAAAAAAATGGAAAAGGGGGGAGGGGGGTTTCCATACCCCAAGTGCCTGTGAGCTTGGGGTACGTGCAAATCTCGCGGATATATCTCGCATGCGTATTCATCAAATTTGTTTAACAGTATAGATGTAAGAATTTATCTTGATGTTACATGTACTCTTTGTTTATACATTCAAAATTTTAATCAAGTATAACACAAATTTCTACCTTTATTTCTTGCAGTAAATATATACATGTACATGTGTTTCGAACAACAAATCGGGTAATACCTATATTTATATTTCAGTTGATATACATATATACTCTGTTTATTCTTTGATGGAATGTGGGGAATTCTCGCAAATTCATCTAAGTCAATAGCATAGATCTTCAATTTTTAAGCAGTTTAACATTTTTGTTTTTAAGTGATTTTCTTTTAAATATAATTTAATTATTTCCACAAAATTTTGTATTTAGGAATAGCAAGTTTTGAATGAGTTCCGTATTTTACAAAACTCCTTTCGATTTCTCTGTTACATGAACTAAAACGATGAGATGTTCAATTTATTGTTACAAATGTTTAGGAAATACATTCTTTTAACTTCTGTTGACTACTTTTTCTATGATAATTTATTTAGATATAGATTTTTAAAAGCTCAAATATTTACTATTTCATTGATCTAAAAATACCACAGTTGAAGTCATTTTCCATTGAAAAGATTTTTTTTTTCAATTCTATCCAGTGAGAATTGACTGGTATATCAAATGAACACTTTTATCTGCTTTTTTTTTTTTAAAATTATGGTTCTTAATTAAATGATGTTGATTAAATAAAAATCTATTTCCAATTATTCAATTTCAAGTCTTAAATTCGTATATTGCTACATTGAAATTGCAAACTTTGAGTCATTTCTATCGCTCTTAGACGTGACGTTACATTACAACAAGAGGCCCACGGGCCTTATAGGTCACCTGAGTATCATGCAACAACTTCGGCACAATGGATTCATGTTTTAAACCAGAGGCCATGAAATTCACAATTTTGAAAGAGGCACACTTGCTCATCATAATTTTGTATTTAGTAAGCTTACTTAATACCCAGAAAGAGAGCAGAGGATTATCAAAGAATTAATGCATTTTCACTATGTAATCATTAGAGCTCTGCCCTAACACCAGAACCATGATGCAGGGGCCATAAAATTCACAATTTTGGAAGAGGCATCCTTACATATCATAACAATACTCTTAGTTCATCAGCTTAATACCCAGGAGAAAAGAAGAAGATTTTCAAAGAATTATTGCATTTTTACTATGTAATCATTAGAGCCCCACCCTAACACCAGAACCCCTGACCCAGGGGCCATGAAATTCATAATTTTGGAAGAGGCACCTTTACTCATCATAACTATGCATCAGTTTGTTTGTTAAATACCCAGGATCAAAGAAAAAGATTTTTAAAGAAATAATGCATTATCACTATATATTCAACAGAGCCCCACCCTAACACCAGAACTCCTGACCTAGGGGCCATGAATTTCACAAATTTGGAACAGGCACCCTTACATATCATAACTATACTCTTAGTTCATCGGCTTATTACCCAGGAGAAAAGGAGAAGATTGTCGAAGAATTATTGCATTTTTACTATGTAATCATTAGAGCCCCACCCTAAAACCAGAACCCCTGACCAGGGGGCCATGAAATTCACAACATAGGAATAGGCACCCTTATTCATCATAACTATGCCTTCAGTTTGTTTGCCCTGGATCAGAGAAGATTTTTAAAAGAAATAATGCATTTTCACTATACATGTATATTCAACAGAACGCTGCCCTAACACCAGAACCCCTGACCCTGGGGCCATGAAATTCACAATTTTGGAAGAGGCACCTTTCATCATCATAACTATGTATTTATTTTGTTTTCATAATATCCAAGAGCACAGAAGAAGCTTTTTAAAGAAATAATGCATTATCACTATATATTCAACAGAGCCCCACCCTAACACCAGAACCCCTGACCCCTGGGCCATGAAATTCACAATTTTGGAAGAGGCACTCTTTCTCATCATAACTATGTACTTAGTTCATCGGCTTAATACCCAGGAGCAGAGGAGAAGATTTTTGAATAAATAATGCATTTTCACTATATAATCTTAGATACCCGCCCTAACACAAGAACCCCTGACCCAGGGGCCATGAAATTCACAATTTTAGAAGAGACACCTTTCCTCATCATAACTATGCATATTGTTTGTTTTCTAAATACCCAAGAGCAGAGGAGAAGATTTTTTAAGAATAATGCTTTTCACTACATATTCAACAGAGCCCCACCCTAGCACTAGAACCCCTGACCCTGGGGCCATAAATTTCACAATTTAGGTAGAGGGCTCAATGCTTATTACATTCATGCCAACAGTTTGCCTGCTTGATGCCCAGGAGTAAAGAAGAAGATTTTTAAAGATTGCATTAATTCTGATGGTTTTAGCCCCACCCCTCAGGCCCCAGGGGGATAGGGGTCATGAATTTCACAATTTTTACTCCCCTTTACATATAGATGCTATGTGCCAAATTTGGTTGAAATTGGTTCAGTGGTTCCAGAGAAGAAGCTGAAAATGTTCAAATGTTAACGCACGACGGACGACGCACGACGACGGACGAAAACAGATAGCAATAGGTCACCTGAGTAAACTCAGGTGACCTAAAAAATGACGTTCCTATTGCATTTGTCTATCAAAACACTGCCATATTGCAATATCTATTATTCAAAAAGTATAATAGATATTGAAAAAAGGAAAATGGTTATGAAAAGTGAAAATTCTACATTATCTATAATAAACATAGCATTAATTTTTGAGATGAGGCCGTTTTTGATGCTTCATGGACTTAGCTCTTTGAAAAGCTTACGACAACGACAACGACTACAGACAATGAACAAATATCAATCCGAAAAGCTCACTTGAGCCTTCGGCTCAGGTGAGCTAATAATTCTCAGAACTAGTTCTATCATGTATATCTGTAGTAATTGAAAAAAAAAATATGTTAGAAATAAATATTTTCGTAATTTTGCTGCAGTTTGTAAATTCATTAATGATTTGTCATCTTTAACATAACAGCAAAATGTTGCAGTGCTTGAAGTTTCTAAATATTGTCCGTATCTAAATTTAATTTTTCATTATCGTTCTACATAGGTACATACTTATAACAACATTTATTTTCCAGAGTAAATTATCTCACAACTTAATTAGAATAATAAAAAAATAACAAGTAAGAATATTGTGGATAATTTTTTTCTCATGAGATAATGATTCTTTAAACACGATATGTTAATTATTAAATTAAAAAAGCTGTAAATCCTTACTAACAAAAAGATAAGTCCTTTTACTTTGGAGTTCCGAATGACACTGAAGATTGAACGATAAGTGAACGCAAAGTGAACGAACAAAGAGCAAATGCTAAACGCTTTGTGAACGGTGAACGCAAAACTGTGAACGCACGCTGAACAGTGAGTGAACGGAAAAATGGGAAAGTAGAACGTTTCGGGTACTGTATTACGCAGAGACAAAGCTGATTTCTTCTTGTTTACCGCTACATTTAAACCTTAGGAAATATATGGAATGTAAAGGTGTACTTATAACATGTTGATAGTTAAATTATACTAAAATAGCCATTTACAATAAATTTGAGCTGTATAGTCATTATCTCTGTTACGCCGCCATTAAAGATGTTATTAATAGATGTTTGCACATTCCTCTGCCACATGCTTTTGTTATCATAGTTTAGTCAAAAAATCTCAATAAACAGGAATGCATTTTTTTTCTGACTTTCCGCAAAAAGTATTTTCCATCAACCAAGAACCCTGTCTTTGCACAGATCTGTACATCTGACATCATTAAGTGTTCAGTGCACATGGTGCATGTGATAAGAGGACAAGAATTGTCCATTAAAAATCTTATTTTTGGCCAATAAAATTTTTTCAGAACTTCAAGGGGTCATTTCAATGGGATGGGAAGCAATTCCAAATGAAAAGTAATTTTATTTTGTATTATTTCAATGCAAGTTTATCTTCCTTAAAGGTGCCTGGACACAGATTTGAAGTTAATATTTTCTCAAATTTTCTGTATAATTTCATGACTTATATGTTGCTATAGCATTTCATACTAAAATATAATAAAAATCTTATTTCATCTCAAAGTTATCAAAACTTCAAATTTCTGGACGTGTTAAGAAAAGTGGCAATTTTTGTTGTGTATTAATAGCCATTCTCTGTAACCACTTAAACTTTTGTGGCACGCATAGTCACAGATTTTTTTCAAATTTGGCTAGAATTTACCACCTCATAAACTACTCCAAAAAATATTGTTAGATCATATGAATGTTGAGTAGTTACCATGGAAACGGTGTCTAAAGTTGATTTTTTCTGAAAAAATGCAATTTTTGGGAATGGCAATCAATGAAATGCGGCTACTTCAATTCATGTTACTCACAGAAATAAAAAGTATGACATCTGATTTTTAAAGGCCATTAAAAACATTGTTGGTATTCAGTCTATAAATATAAGAAATCTATGATTAAAATAGCAGACATTCATTTAAAAATTGAATTATCCCCCTTTGATAATTGTGAGCTCTTTAGTGCGAGAGATAAAAAAATCATTGGACAAAACTGACTGGAAGTTGTTTACATTATCAACATGTATCCTGGATTTCAAGTAAATTCAAGTGGTTTTTTCTGTTTATTTAATGTGCATACAAATTTTAACCTCTTTGTTTATTTCCTGCATGCAAAAGAATAATTTTGTTGAGTGAACAGTGGCGAAATGTAAAAGACCACATGGTACAGGAAATCAGCTCTGTGCACATTCATGATATTGAAGCCTAAGCCTCAAGGTCTTCAGGGTTCGACACTAACGGTGGACCGGCGGCCCGAGTCCACCAAAAAATTGGAAGGTCCACCAAATGTTCTGGACTAGGTGGACCGTCGGTCCACTTAAAATAAATACACCGTATTAAAAAATACACAGTAAAATTCCGTTTTTTCTATAAATCGACATCCGTAAATCAAACGATTAATTCATCCATAGTTGTATTTTACAATAAATAAATATGGTAAAGTTTGTTTAAAGTAAATATTTAGCTGAATATATATTTTACAAGTAATATTGATGACTACAATAACAATAACATTGAGACGCAAGAACATTCAACACGGACCTTGAAAAAGAAGCATGTAAAATTCATGCCAAATTAGTCAGTCTGTCCTTTGTTTATTTAATGCACAGAAAGGTGTGGAAATGTACACTGAGTAACAGGAAATCACTTTACGCCTGAACGCACACTGATGGCCAGGTTTGGAGATAATTAGAATTGATTGACAGCTGCATTTATGCATTGTTTATTTTTTTAGATCTTCAAACAGGCATGATTTATATTTTGTGAACATGTTACCTGCAGTTTCTTTTTTTCTGCTATTCATTAAATCACATTTGAATAAATAATAATTTAAAAAATAATAAATAAATACATATACTTTTGTCGTTTTGCATCGTAGTAAAAATTGTTCTAGCCATAGATATATGAAAAATTCACTTGTTCATATATACAACTTAATTACAGGGATTTTAAAACTTTATCTACCGTTGGAAGCAAAATAAATGTTGGTTTTTACCATTGTAAATAAATGATATTAAAATAATAAATTGTTTGAAGATATAGATTGTGTTATTTTTTAAAATACTGAAAATATATTAAAGAATATTGTTGAAAAACTCCTGACTAATTGATTTGTTTCAGTTGACTCGTTAAACTTAAACTTTATTAGTATGACTGGACTTGGTACACAAGTTAGTTTCAAGCCTTGTGTAATGAATTCATTCATTAATTCAAACATTTATGAAGGTCCACCAGAATTTGAGAAGGTCCACCAATAATTTTTGACAAGTGGACCTGCGGTCCACCAAGGTAAAAAAGTTAGTGTCGAACCCTGGTCTTAGGAGTTTTAAAATGGAGATAAAAGATAAACTTGAGATATCAGAATTATATTGAATTGGTTGTAAGAAGAGGTACAATGTCTCAGTCAGAGTGATATATTATAATGAATACAGCCTTGGAAAGTCAGTGCCTTTTTAAAAACAAATGTGGAAAAAAAACTGAATTATAATGTGAGAGAACTAGGCTATTGATTTTACCTAAATAACAAAGTCAAGCTACATTTATATGTTTGTACAGAACTGGAAGTTGAAGTTTATACTGAATGATGTATGTAAGTTGATGTCTGTCATTAAAGGGATGACCATTTGATGCGGGGGGGGGGGGGGGGGGGGGGGGGGGGGGGGGGGGAGTTTACAGATTTTAGAAACTAAAGTCCGTTCTTGAAAATGCTGAAAATAAATAATCTGTCTTCAACTGGAAGGAAAATAAATAATCCATCTTTGATAAGTGCTACAACCTCCAACCCAAAGGCACTTGTTTCGGTAATAATTTTTTAACCCATATTATAATAAGTATTATTATTATACTATGGGTTAAAAAAATTATTCCGGAAACAAATGCCCCCCCCCCCCCCCCCCCAAATAAAGTTTGGGCATTTTCCCTTGGGGCGGGATGGATTGTTTATTTTATTTTCAGACTTTTTCAGTGAAGAAAAATACATAATCTGTCCTGGATCATATTGGAAATAAATAATCTGTCCTTCAACTCCATGAAAATAAATAATCTGACTCGGAAAAAATTTGCCCCCCCCCCCCTTCTGAATCAAATGGTCGTTCCTTAACCAATAGTCAACGCAGTCATATTATGCAGTTTTGAACAGAATTTATGTCATTCATAATTTACAATTTTTATATGATGAGTGTTTTCACTTGATAGGATTTGCTACATTTAAAATATAAACTGATACTCTTTACACCCTCATCCTAAAATTAAAGAATGTAAAAGTATATTTTATCTCTATTTAAAGGCTACATGTAGAAAACAATCCACACCTAAAAACCCTGTTTTGCTGAGGGATGTAACAGAAAACTCAATCTTTTTAATACTACTGTTTGCCTTTATCTGTATCTGATTCAGAAAAAAGAGAGAAAAGTTATCTGTGTATATTTCAGATTTGAACTTTTTATTTAATGACTTTGAAAACATTTACAAAGAAATTGATAATGTTCCTGATCCAAGTATTTTCTTTAAGGGAACGGTTTTTATCCAAAAAAAAAAAAAAAAATAAGAATAAAAAAAAATTGTTAAGGTCAGTAATGAAAATGTTTTGTTTTGTAATTGATTCCTTTCGACCAGTGAAAATTATACTTTTGATTTTTTTTTTTTGGGGGGGGGGGGGGGGGGGTTTGCATAGAAATACAAATTGTCTGAATCATATTTAAAGTTATCATTTTTATCAAGTTTATCATTTCTCTAAACTAAGAAAAATGTAGATTGAACCTTGTAGCAGTTAAATTAATAGTAAATCTGTGTAGCTGTATTTTATTGATAATGAAAACATAAATAAATTTCTGACAAGCCCCCCACCCCCACCCCACCCCTTTCTACCAAAAGAAAAAAAAATCATAAAATTAAACACAAAAATCTTTACTCGGGAATGGGGCGGGTTGGGGTTAATCACTTATGAATGAACTGCTTTCTTTCATATTTATATATAACGCTTCTTAATGTTTCACAAGGGATCCGTGTTTTTCTTACAAATGACTCTTACCAATTTATGTGGGGTAAGTGCTTTTACATGGTTCCTGGAAGGGATAGAGTAAGTCCTGGTCATTGGTTACTTTATCATGTTCATTTTAAAAAATGAAAACCGTAGGAAGAAGGCAGGGACAAATTATTTTCAATATTTTCAAGGACTCAAGTTAAATGCTATACTAACAAGCTAATTCAGAGAAGCCGTGTCCCCTGCTTAAGGAAAAAAGAGCATGTACGGATCTTGAGGGGTGGGGTCGGCTGATGTTGCGGTTGGGGGGACGGGATACTTTAAGAGTTGCAGGCGGGACCAAAGGGAGTCATGATATAAAATTTCATTGCAAAAGCTTAAATGCTTCTTGAGATGTCGCACGGAAATGAAAATTTTACACACAAACAGAATGTATAAATTTTTGACCTTGACCTTTTGAACTCGAAATCAATAGTGGTCTTCTTTAGGCCATAGGGAGTTTCAGTGTAAAATTTCATTGCAAAAGCTCTAAGTTTTTGAGATATTGCGCGGAAATAAAGTGTTAAAACAGACAGAATTTATGAATTCATGACCTTTACCTTTGACCTTAAAATCAATGGGGTTCTTCCTTAGGCCACAGGGAGTTGTTATATAAACTTTCATTGCAAAGGCTCAAAGGCTTCACGAGACATCGTGCAGAAATGAAAGTGTTGCAGAATGACAGATTGACAGACGGATAGACGTCACACAGACCTAAATACATATCCCCCCCTTTAAGTGAAAGCAGGGGACAAAAGGGCAAATTTTATATACCATTGTGTCCTTGAACTTTGACCTTCTGTACGTATTTACCAATTCATGTGATGCTAGTTACATGTATTGTCCACCAGAACTGTAATTTTGTTTATTCATAATTATGTTGTATAAAACACAAGTATTAGTTATGGCATTGAAAAAATGTGCTTAGTTTCCTTACACAAGTATTAGTTATGGCAGTGAAAAAATGTGCTTCGTTTCCTTACTTTTCCATCTAAATCGAGCCATTTTGGCCTTGACCTTTGACCTTTTGTTATGAAAATCGATTTTTTTTCTTTGTTTTTGCTATTGTGTACTACATGTACAAATCTAATTTTAATCCATTTTAAAATACTCAGGTATTTATATGGAAACTGATAGTAGATACCTTTTGCCCTTGTCTGGAATTCTTAAAAAAGGCATTAGTTTGTAACCATGGTAACATGAAAACAAGATATGAATACCAAGTGGTTCTTTGCAGTTTATATTACAACTATATATAGACTTTCAAACCAATGTATTTATTTTTTCCAATATGTCTGCAAAAATTTATACCAGGCTTTTCAAAAGAGCCTAAAATCTACAATTTTTCCTTAGAAAAATCATACTTAAAAAGGGGGGATATTTTTTCTATGAGGTTAAGTTACTCAAATACTAGAAATTATCTAAAGAACTATAAAAATGATGTATTTTGACAAAAGATAAAGTCATGTAAATATCTTGTTGTATTAAAGACTTTTAATTAGTTAAAAATGGTCATTTTTCATCAAAATTTAGCATTTTTAAGGCCATGAAAAATGTATGTTGGTTGCCATGGTAACCATTGACCATAGCAACCATTTTATTATGAATTTTAGTTTCATACATCATTTTAGGAATGTGTGCCAAGTTTCATAAAAATTTAAGACCTAGCGTGCCACACTCCCTATATAAGAGTTTAAATGCTTACAGAGAATGGCTATTAATGAAAAATATTAAAACTATAACCCAGAAAATTCAGAGTAGAAATGTTCGAAAGCAAAACCCACTCACAGTATTGTAAGTCCGTGCTCAGTGGTGTGTGCAGAGTTTAACAATTGAACACACCCGGTGAATCATAAACATTAACAATAACAGAGCTCATGCCCTGTTTACAAAAACAGTTTACCTTTCACGGGTGTGTTCAATTTGTTAAACTCTGTATACATCACAGAGCACGGACTGACAATACTGGTGAGTTGGTTTTGCTTTCGAACATTTCTACTCTGAATTTTCTGGATTATGGATGTACTATTTTTCATTAATACATAACAGAATCACTTCTTTTCTTAAATATTAAGGATAAAGTTAAAATTTGTGTACCAGGGTAAGTGCAAAGATGTGTTAATCAAACGCATCCCGGAATTCGTAGTTCCGATAATTTCCAGATAAAATAAGTTTTTAATTATATTTTCATGTGAAATGCTATTGCAATATATAAGTTGTGATATTATACAGAAAATTTGAGAAAATATTAACTTCCAATCTGTGTTCAAGCACCTTTAAGTATTTGCATTGTAATACAGATTATCTTTCACGGATACCTTGCAGTTTGCATTGGGCAGTAAACAAATGTTAGATATTCACTGATTACAATTTTTTGGACTTCCTCAAAAATTACTTGCACACCTTTTTCTTTGGAAGAAATGGTTGCAGATTTTGGACTAGTTCTACTTTGTTTGAAGTTTTCATCTTGTCTGCAAGATCAATTCCTGCTTTCCTGCTGAATATTTTTTTCAGGACCTGTGATGTTGCTTGAACTGTCTTCATACTTCAAAGAGAATTTAAACAAATTAAAATTACAAGGTCAAAATAAAACCAGTAAGAAACTGAAAATACTGTGAGTAAGCCTACTACTACTATTCACATGCATCATGAAGTCATCTTTTACTCATTATGGGCTTTAAATTTTTGGTCCTTACAAAAATAATGCCAGTGATTGTGAAGTTGCCAATATGACCTTGGATCAAATCATGACACATTCCAAGGTCAAAATTATTGACCAGGCGAAAGTTTACACTTTTTCTGCAAGTGACCTTGAACCTAACCAAATGACCTTTCAGGTGATAAGCAATCTTTCTTTTTCAAAGAGCTTCCATTGTTTTTCCGTTACAAAATATGGCCTTGGGCATATATTTTTTTGCATGTGACGTTGACCTCATACAAATGATTTAGGTTGAAAACCAGGTCATATTAAATATTAATATGTGAAGTATAAACTTTCCATGTTTCTCCTTTAGATAGTTATAAGTGAAAATACACATGAAAGAAAAACATATACAAGCAAACTGCATTTATTGAGGTTTTAAAAACAACAACAGGGACTTCTTAAAACTTCTGCCATAAATCTGGTAAAGAAAAAAAAAAAAAAAAAATCACATACAATTTAACATAACTTTTTTTTAAATTCATGTTAAATTAAATATGTGATGTTTTTTTTATTTTTTGCTCAAAATTGACAAGAGGCTCATTAGCCTTAATGGTCACCTGAGTATAATACAACAATTTAGAGCATCCATAGAAGTATAAAATAAATTGACAGATGAAGCTTTGTTGCCCAAAAGCAAGAGACATAGGATGATCAGTATCAATGAAATAATTAGTCTAGTACTTGGTAACAACTCATAAAGCTGCATGATGTCACGCCATTTATTCCTGAAGCATTTCGAGTTGAATTTTATATGTAATTGATTTAAACATATATACAGTGGATCCTGTTTTATCCAATAGTCAAGTTGTCGTCTAATTTTATCTGAAGAGCCGATTATTAGAATAGCTGATTGCTCCATATCGAGTCCAAAGACAGATGTATAGAGATACATGTATTGATAATAAATGTACATTGTAGCAAATTTCAAACTTGCACTTTCGTTTTCATTTGATTAGTTTACCAAGTGACTTTCCTAAAATAAATTAATTCAATTACTTGTGAATTTAATATAATGACATTTTTCAAATAAATTGACATATAAAATATATTCTTTGATATTTATTGCCATCTTAATTCAGCACATGTTTATTTTCCTTCTTCGATGGTCACCATTTTGGAAAAGGAAGTAGACTAAATGCTTGACTAATAACTGTGAACTATTTTTCCCTGGATAGATTGTAAATTAAAAATAAACAAAAATATTAAATAAATGTAACTACAGGTAAACTTCGATATCTCGAACTTGGGACTGAGGAAAAACTTCGAAATATCCGAGTGTTCGAGATATCGAAGTTGATGAATTTGGTACTGATATTGTTATGTTACATGTTCTATTAACAGGAAATTACCCCCCCCCCCCCCCAACCTTTCCACCATGTGCATAATTTAATTCAAGTGGTAAATGTTTCAGTTCGTACTTAGTGATATCTTTTTAAAAATACATTTGCATATACACTTATAATGCATATATTATTTTATTCAATACTGCAACACTTACATTTTACAAATTCGATCGTGATAATCATGCTGGTTTCAGGATTTCTGATACCCGGATATGTGCTATGCTTTGTAAATGATAAACCGATCACTGTAGTAAGGATTAAGACGGAAACAGGAATTATCAATCTACAATAATTTATTTAAATTGCCAATATGCATAAACAAAAGCAAACTTTGTTTCGATTGTATGAACTTTAAGTTTTCTTTTTACACCACAGTCAGATAATCTAAATATCCCCCCGGGTTGGCTACCGGGTCCTTTGTTAGATTGCCTTATCGGACATGATGTGTGCTGAAGATTCAGATTTTTGGTACTGACTTTTATACTCAAAATAATGTCTTTAATTGTTTAATTTCTTGAGTTCAATATCACTTTGATGTGTTCAGTGTTCACTTTGATATGTAATGATGTGTACAAGCGTGAATTTTCGATAAATTTAAATTCCTATTACAGTAATCGTCCCAAGCCGCTGTTTCATTATCGTGTCATCATATCTCTGAGTGTGCATTTTATTAACACCTCCAAATCACCTGGCCTGCGTAATTAAATTTAACTACCAAAAACAACAGCTTGGGGCTAATAAGGTGTGATTATCGGCAATGGTCCCATAAAGCCTGTGCTAGACCTAACGGAAACGATCAACAGACCGTAAAATTAGCATAATGGGATTATTGTGTACTAAGGTGTGAATTCAGCGGAGCGAGAATTTAACGCATGTGTTTATAGCACTTAATTGGGACCGTAAATCTACTTCCAGATAAGTGAGGTATTCGAGATTTCCGTGTTCGAGATACCAGGGTTTTTTAAAATCATAAATATAATAAAAACGGCCGGGACCGTTGATTCACTTCGAGATATCCATGGTATTCGACATATCAGTGTTCGAGATACCGAAGTTTACCTGTATTTCGTTTTTATTCCTTTCTTTAATATCGTTGCATATTTTATACTGTTTGTGACAATTCTCTGTTTAATGAATTTACCAGTCTCATACTTGTCTGCCAAGTGGAGAAAGATGGTATGGATTTTGAGACATATATTTTAAGTACGGGCCATTTGTGATTTTTACCATAAATTTTGCACTTAAATGTGAACAAATATTAAGCCAAATGACCAAGTTTAACGATTGAATAGGCTTATTTCATTAGCCATGCAAATTGTCATACACAAGCTTATCAGTTCAATAATTAAAATTTCAAGCCGAAAAAATTGCAAACAATTGTCATAATTAACAAGTGTGCATCATTGATTAAGATTAAAAACCCAAACCTATCACCAAAACTGTTAATAAAACATATCTATCTACTATGCCCACTATTAACACAGGTAAGGTGCCTGTGTGCGTCCAGTCGTAACTGACCTAAGTCAACAGAAAATAGGTAGCAACTGTTCCTTTGCCAGGTGCTCAGCACTTTGAAGTGAAAGTTGCGGATTCTTCGAATGAGACCTTAAAAACGGAGGCTCGGTGTCACGGTAGGCATTGGCATGAAAAAGAACTCTCACTGCTCAATGGCCCCGAGTGCCAAGTAAGGGTCTAAATTTGAAGCCCTTCACCAGTATATGGTTACATCTCTATATGAGTGAAAAAATGAAAAATAAAATACTCGAATGGGATGTAAAACAACATACAATCAATCAAAGTGAAAATCAAGCCAATGTGTATAGATAAGCAACAGTGCATGAACCACAGGTGTAGACAGGTGTTATCTTTCGTTTTGTTCAGTGTTCCAAGGGTGAAAAGGTGTGAAAAAACATTAGGAACAAAAATTTTCTATCAAAGTGTACGGAGTGCACACTTTTACCTATTATAATAACAGAAGGAATTTACAATGAATTATTAAGAAATGGTTTTGTATTTCAAAAAAAAAAAACTATGATAAAAAAGAAGTATGATATAAAACCTAATACTAAATACTAAACGAATTGTACTGAAGAATTAATGCATTTTTACTATATTATCAATACAGCCCAACCCTTACACCAGAACATCTGAACCAGGGGCCATGAAACTCACAATTCTGGAAAAGGTGCCCTTGCTAATCATAACTTTACACTGAATTTCATTGCTTTATAACTAGGAGCAACTATAACTAGGAAAATAATATTTTCAAAGAAATTATGCATTTTCACTACATAATCAAAAGAGCCCCCCCCCCCCCTTTAACCAGAAACCCCAACCCTGTGGCCATGAATTTCATAATTTTTGAAATAGGCATCCTAGCTCATCATAACCATGCACTTAAGTTTATTGTTTTTTTTTGTTTTTTTACATAATACCTGGGAGCAGATAAGAAGATTTTTAAAGAATTAAAGGTGCTTAGACACAGATTTGAAGTTAATATTTTCTCAAATTTTCTGTATAATATCACGACTTATATATTGCAATAGCATTTCACACGAAAATATAATGAAAAACTTATTTTATCTGGAAATTATTGGAACTACGAATTCCTGGACGCGTTTGATTAACACATCCTTGCACTTTCACAAATTTTATATTTATCCTTAATATTTAAGAAAAGAAGCGATTTTGTTGTGTATTAATGAAAAACATTACATCTATAATCCAGAAAATTCAGAGTAGAAATGTGCGAAAGCAAACCCTCTCACTGATATCGTCAGCCCGTGCTCAGTGTTGTGTACAGAGTTTAACAAATTTTATACACCCGAGAAACGTAAACTGTTTCTGTAAACAGGGCACGAGCTTTGTTATTGTTAATGTTTACGATTCACCGGGTGTGTTCAATTGTTAAAGTCTGCACACACCACTGAGCACGGACTGACGATACTGTGAGTGGGTTTTGCTTTCGAACATTACTACTCTGAATTTTCTGTGTTATAGTTTTGATATTTTTCATTAATACACAACAAAATTGCCACTTTTCTTAAGTATTAAGAATAAAATTAAAATTTGTGAAAGTGCAAGGATGTGTCAATCAAACGCGTCCAGAAATTTGAAGTTTCAATAACTTCGAGATGAAATAAGATTTTTTATTATATTTTAGTATGAAATGCTATAGCAACATATAAGTCATGAAATTTTAGAGAAAATTTGAGAAAATATTAACTTCAAATCTGTGTCCAAGCACCTTTAATGCATTTTCACTATACTATATAATCAATAGAGCCCCACCCTAACAAGAGAACCCCTGAGCCAGGGGCCATGTAATTCACAATTCTGGAAGAGCCACTCTTGCTCATCATAACTATATACTTCATTTGTTTGCTTAATACACAGGAGCAGAGAATAAGATTTTTCAAACAAGAGGCCCAAGGGCCTTAATGGTCACCTGAGTACAATACAACACTATAAAGGATCCATGGAAGTATAAAACAGAATTAACTGATAGACGAAGCAATGTTGCCCAAGAATTTCAAACACAGGTAACCAAAGATATCAAAGCTCACCTTGACGAATGCTATCTATAAGTAAGGCAAATCTCACATCATATTTTTTTCTAGCTAGTGTACATCCCAAGATCAATATCCATGCAAGTTTGGTTTAAGTAGGACTTATAGTTACTTGGAAAAAAACACCTGCTCAAAAAACTTTTAAACTGTTTACTAATCAGGAAATTTTGGTCAGTTCCAACATCCAAAGCAAGTCTGAAAGTTTCCATCCTTAGATGCACCATCTATGCAAGTATAATCATAACAGGCCATAATATAACATAACTCATGTGGAAAATCTAGGTCGGATCTAGCATCTGAAGCACGTTGGTTCAGGTTAGTGTACATCCCTAGATGCATCATCCATTAAAGTTTGGTCCAGGTAGGGCTTATAGTTACTTGCGAATGAACTTGTTCCAAAATCTTAACCTAGTCATTCATCTGGAAAATCTGGCTCAGATCCAGCATCTGAAGCAAGTGTGGTAGTGAACATCCCTATATGCATCATCCATCAAGTTTAGTCCAGGTAGGGCTTATAGTTCCTTGGGAATGGACCTGCTCCAAAAACTTTAACCTGGTCACTCATCTGGAAAATCTAGGTCAGATCCAGCATCCGAAGTAAGTGTGGTAGTGTCCATCCCTAGATGCATCATCTATGCAAGTTTTGTCCAGGTAGGGCTTAAAGTTACTTGGGAATGGACCTGCTCCAAAAACTTTAACCTGGTCACTCATCTGAAAATCTAGGTCAGATCCAGCATTTGAAGCAAGTGTGGTAGTGTCCATTCTTAGATGCATCATTCATGCAAGTTTGGTTCAGGTAAGGCTTATAGTTACTTGGGAACCGGGACGCCGGGGGTATAGCATAAGCTCATCTCGACTTCATCAAGGTGAGCTAAAAATCTGGTAAAAATACTCTTGCTTATTGTAACATGCTAGACCCGAGTGATCTCCTTGGGATCATACTTGGTTTTCCCAAGTCTTACAGGGATGATAATGAATGCATAATATACACATACAAAGGACACATGCCTATTGTGTGAGGTATTCAATATATACAGATAGTTTTTGTCACTTGCCTAGTGCTACAATTCAGTACACACAGACTTGGGTATACAACATGGCTATTTTCCACTTGTCACTAATTACAATAAGTCACCCTGGCTCTCTGTGATTCTTTGTTCACTTTGATAAAGTATAAAACAACATCCACTCTCTTGTCAACCATGACTCTTCTACCAGTGCCACTAACTTAGACTACCACAGTGTAAACATACTGTGTACAATTACAACATTTGCTAAATATATAAATAATCTTTAAGTCAATCTTTTATATTGCTTTCCAGGCAAGTGAAGAATCTGACTTTGAGCATACTTTGCTCATTTAAACCAAACATTCATTTTTATTTTGTTTCTATGTATATATAACATTCTTTCTTGTATTCTCATTCAATCAAATAACCTGTTAATAAAATAGTATACAAGGATTTCTTGATTAACAGTATTTAGCAAAGGGGAGTAACTCTCATTTGCTTCACATCACAATTGTGTACGCTGCCTCCTAGAAGCAAAGAAAAGGCACATTTACTTATAATTATATTTAATACATGTATTTACATTGATATTATTGCATTTTGTTTGTTTGCTTAGTACTCAGGGGCATAGAAGAAGTTTTTCAAAGCATTAATGCATTTTGCTAATTAATCAATAGAACCCCACCCAAGCTTAAGAACCCCTGACCCAGGGACCATGAAATTCAAAATTTTGGAAGAGGCATCCTTTCTCATCATAACTATGTATTTAGTTTGTTTAATTAATACCAAAGGGCAGAGGAGAAGATTTTCTAAAGCATTAATTTATTTTTAGTATATAATGAATAAGCCCCGCTCCCCCACATGGAACCACTGACACAGGGGCCATGAAATTCACAATTTTGAAAGAGGCATTCTTACTCATCATAACTATGTACTTAGTTCATCAGCTTAATACCCAGGAGCAGAGAAGATTTTTAAAGCATTAATTTATTTTCAGTATATAATAAATAAGCCCCCCCCCCCTCCCCCAAATGGAACCCCTGACCCAGGGGCCATAAAATCCACAATTTTGAAAGAGGCATTCTTACTCATCATAACTATGTACTTAGTTCATCAGCTTAATACCCCGGAGCAGAGAAGATTTTCAAAGCATTAATTTATTTTCAGTATATAATAAATAAGCACCCCCCCCCCCCAAGGAACCCCTGACCCAGGGGCCATGAAATTTACAATTTTGGAAGAGGCATTCTTGCTCATCATAACAATGTACTTAATTTGTCAGTTTAATACCCAGGAGAAGAGAAGATTTTCAAAGAATTAATGCATTTTCACTATATAATCATAAGAGCCCCGCCCTAACACCAGAACCCCTGACCCAGGGGCCATGAAATTCATAATTTTGGAAGAGGCACTCTTGCTCATCATAACTATGTACTTAGTTCATCAGCTTAATACCCAAGAGCAGAGATTTTCAAAGAATTGATGCATTTTCACTATATAATCATTAGAGCCCCGCCCTAATATCAGAACCCCTGACCCAGGGGCCATGAGATTCACTATTCTGGAGGAGGCACTCTTGCTCATCATAACCATGTCTTTAGTTCATCGGCTGAATACCTAGCAGCAGAGGAGAAGATTTTTAAAGAATTAATGCATTTTCACTATATAATCATTAGAGCCCCACCCTAGCGCCAGAACCCCTGACCCTGGGGCCATGAATTTCATAATTTTGGTAGAGGGCTCCATGCTTATTACAATCATGCCATTAGTTTGACTGCTTGATGTCCAGGAGTAAAGAAGAAGATTTTTAAAGATTGCATTAATTTTGATGGTTTTAGCCCCACCCCTTAGGCCCCAGGGGGGCAGGGGCCATAAATTTCGCAATTTTTACTCCCCTTCACCCATAGACGCTATATACCAAAATTGGTTGAAATTGGTTCAGTGGTTCCAGAGAAGGAGCTAAAAATGTTCAAAAGTTTACGACCGATTGACAATGAACGACGACAGAAGAAAACAGATAGCAATAGGTCACCTGAGTGACTCAGGTGACCTAAAAATGAATGCATTTTCAGAAATATTATCAACACACCCCCCTCTTCTGGCCTCACACGGGTGCCACAAATTTCACAATTTTGGAAGATGCACCCTTGATCATCATTACCATGCACCTGGTTTATCTTATTTATATATAGGGGAAGAGAAGACTTTAAAAGAATTTATACATTTTTACAATAAGATTAATGGAACCTCTGATCCTGGAGCCATGAATTTCACTATTTTGGTAGAGGACTCATTGCTTATTACAATCATGCCAACAATTTGACTGCTTGATGTCCAGGAGTAAAGAAGATTTTTAAATACAACACTAATTTTGATGGCTTCAACCCCACCCCCAAGGCCCCAGGGAGGCAGGGACCTGAAATTCACAATTTTTGTCCCCCTTCACTCATAGATGTTCTATGCCAAACTCGGTTGAATCTGGTTCATTGGTTCCAGAGAAGTAGAAAGTGTTCAAATGTTAATACACCACACATGACAACAGATGAAAACAGACAGCAATAAGTCACCTGAGTGACTCAGGTGACCTAAAAAGAAACAAAATAGCTACTGTGGAATCATCATTATTCATGGGGGACCAATGTTCCCTGAATTTCCTGGGTCATCCTTAGCCACAAATTTACATCCCCATGAGCATTTATTTTGTAAACATATTGATTCATTGAATCTACAGTATAAATGAGTAACCCATGAAATTACATTCCCATGAACATTGATCCCCACAAATCAAAATGATTCCACAGTATACACAAAATAGATGGCCTCACTCACTCCTTGTCAGTAAGATGCTGGTCTAAAAGTTCCACAATCTGCAAAAGATTATTCATCTCTCCTGTCTCTTCCACATCAGAAGTAGGTAGTGCTAGTATCATAAGATCAACAGGACCTATTACACCCAGACAGTGGGTCAGCTCCCTCAAATTCTCTTTATCCTTCAATAATTTACTGTCTTTCACCAGTTTCATTAGAAGACAAGACAATATGTTCCTTGATTTGCCTGCAATTCATTGTTTGTTACTTAATCGTAGATAGAACAAGAAGTCTGTGAGGCAATGCTCACTAGTAATACTCCTGCTCTGATGTAAATGTAAGCTCTCATGTACATATATACACAAGTTCATTTGCAACAGAAATTTCATTTGGACAGTCACATGGATAAACAGGAAGCTGACATCAGATTTGTACAAAAATGAATCCCACCATATGGCATGCCTAAACAGAAAGTGCACTAAAATTTCAAGAATCTGCCTTGAGTAGTTGCTGAGAAAACTGCAACAGAAATTTGGTACAGACAGATAGATGCACTGATAAACAGCAAGTTGCCATCAGATTCGTACAAAAATGTATCCCACCATATGACATGCAAAAACAAAGAGTGTGCTAAAATTTCAAGCATCTGCAATTAGTTGCTGAGAAAACTGCAACAGAAATTTGTTATGGACAGACAGAGAGACAGACAGACACACAACGGTAAAACAGTATACCCCCACTCCTTGGGAGCAGTGGTACAAATAGGTCACATAAATGCCTTAGATGACTTTAAAAACAAATGGAAAGTTATCAATGTGACAGCAAACCAGGTTTTCTTTGCATGAACAGAATTGGTATTTCTTAAGAAAATTATAATCCTGTTATGAATTTTACACCCTTTATATATATATACCATAGACCTTTTAACTTGCTGGAATGATTTGGTCATGTTGGGTTACATGAAGACATACTGTCCGGTAATAAGCCATCTCTGTACCAAGTATAAGCTTTCAGTGTTTCTCCATAAAAAATTTATTGCCCAGAGAAGTTTTCAGGGACACACTGATGGACAGGTGGACAAGGTGATTCCTATATAGCCCCATAAACTTCATTTGAGGGGGATATAAAAATTTCCTTTCTTGAAAACTGTAGGAGATGTCCAGACAAATAAGGTACCCTATATACAATATTTTGCAAAAAAAAAAAAAAAGAAGACTAACTTAAAAAGCTGAAAAAGTTCAAAAATTTAAAAAAAGTTATCAAAAATTAAAATTCAAGTAATATGCACATCTCTGATATATGTATTATTGCTCTGCAAAGCAAAAAAGTTTCCATCTTGAAAACTGTAGGAGGAGTTATCCGGACAAATGGGGTACCCTTTTGGCAGCCGCCTGCCCACCATTTTCACAATTTCAATAACCGAATTTTACCTCCAGAAAACCTAGTAAGGCCACATCAATTTGTAAAATAGTTCTTCGGATTTTCAAAAATAAAAAGTGAGGCGAGAGGGCGAAATTCTTTTACAAATATTATTTTTCATTTTGGGGTTAAAAATTATGAGGCGAGTGAATACAAATAATATAATTTTTTTTTTTTAATGAATTAAAGCATGATATCAAAGAGCAAGTGCTTAAAAAATAAAGACTTAAAACTATTAGATATCATTTGTATATCACATGAACTTATGATTTTAACTTTTTTGATATTGTTTTCAATAAATAAAAAGTTTCAGGTTTCAAAAATAATTCACAAGTAATGTTTTGCTACATTACGGGACCAGGCAAAATTAATTACAATGATGGGATCAGTACAAACAGGCATGGGACAATGAATTTTTTCAGCGAAGAAAACCATGGGACAAAAACATTTTTTAGCTTGAAGTGCCCATGGGATAAACACTTTTTTAATGAGTTGCAGGTCTTAACTCAGGAGACACATTTATTATACTTAAACATATTTTTTCTTTTCAAAAAAAAATTCTTCAAAAAGACATTATATCTTTTATAGTCAAACAAAGGATACAAAGTGCAACATAAGTCTTCAAATTAATACTGCATGCAATGCCAAAAATTAAGGAAGTAACAAACGACGGTTAATAAGAGTTATGAACATGAACAAACAAATTATTTCAATAAATCATTAAACATGTACTGCCAACAAATTCTTGAGTAACATCTCTAAAACAACCAGAATCAATCATATATTTTAAACATGAATGGTCTCTCAAGTTTCATCCATTCAGAAAACTTTCATAGAACAATTTATGAGCATTTATGCCTGCTGTTCAATCCAATTCATTTGTAATAAATAAAACATTTTAAACTATTATAATGTTCATCAATGTTTGAAATATCTATATAATCTGAAAGACTCCTTCAGTTAATATATACAAGAGGCCCATGGGCCACAACGCTCACCTGAGTCAATATGGCCCTGCTGTTCTTTGTCAGCAGATTTCTTCTCCTATATTTCTCCTATATATTCATATATAAAGCTTTGATCGCCTGTTCTAGGCATACCCTACCCCAAGGTGCCATGTTTTGAATGAAATTGAATATAAACCTTCTGAGGATGCTTCTATCTTCATATAACTAATCATGATTTTGCTGTTCTTTAAAACAGAATTTTAAATATGTCTAACACTCTACCCTGGGGGGGGGGGGGGGGGGGGGGGGGGGGGGTCATGATTTGAACGAACTTGAATGTACACTACCTGAGGATGCTTCCATATCAATATGACTGATCATGGCTTTGTTGTTCTTGAGATTGAAGAAGATTTTTAAGGATATTTCCTGTATAAGTTCTTTTGTAAAACTTTGATCCCCCATTATGGCCCCACCCTACTACTGGAGGATGCCTTGAACAAGCTTGAATCTACAATATTTGGGGATGATTCCATATCAATATGACTAATTGTGGCTTAGTTGTTCTTGAGAAGATTTTTAAAGAATTTTCCTATATATTCCTATGTATAAATTTGATCCCCCATTGTAGCCCCACCCTACCCCCAGGGGTCATGATTTGAACAAATTTGAATCTACACTACTTGAAGATGATTCCATATCAATATGACTAATTGTGGCTTTGTTGTTCTTGAGAAGAAGATTTTTAAAGATTTTCCCTATATATTCCTATGTAAAACATTGATCCCCCATTGTGGCCCCACCCTACCCCCAGGGGTCATGATTTGAACAAATTTGAATCTACACTACTTGAAGATGATTCCATATCAATATGACTAATTGTGGCTTTGTTGTTCTTGAGAAGAAGATTTTTAAAGATTTTCCCTATATATTCCTATGTAAAACATTGATCCCCCATTGTGGCCCCACCCTACCCCCAGGGGTCATGATTTGAACAAATTTGAATCTACACTACTTGAAGATGATTCCATATCAATATGACTAATTGTGGCTTTGTTGTTCTTGAGAAGAAGATTTTTAAAGATTTTCCCTATATATTCCTATGTAAAACTTTGATCCCCCATTGTGGTCCCACCCTACCCCCGGGGGTCATGATTTGAACAAACTTGAATCTACACTATGTAATGAAGGTTTCACCTAAGTAAAAACTTTTCTGGCTCAATGGTTCTTGAGAAGAAGATTTTTAAAAGATGACACCAAATTTTCACCAATTCTTAATTATCTCCCCTTGGGAGAAGGCGTGGCCCTTCATTTGAACAAACCTGAACCCCCTTCACCCAAGGATGCTTTGTGGCAAGTTTGGTTGAAATTGGCCCAGTGGTTCTGGAGAAGAAGTCGAAAATGTGAAAAGTTTACAGACGGACGGACAGACAGACAGACAGACGGACTACAGACAAAATGTGATCAGAAAAGCTCACTTGAGCTTTCAGCTCAGGTGAGCTAAAAAGTAATTGTTAACATTGTGCTTTTTTTGTTGTTGCAATAATCTCAAAAACATCAAGATGTAACCATAAGACAGGAACTTTTATTATAAGTCTTAAGACATGGGACAAATATTTCCTTTTTCAATACGAAAGCTTTCTATGAAAGTAGAAAGGCATCATGAATAACTTCACACAATAACACATTGTTACACAGTATGAGTTACGATGTATGAACTTTCAATCCCGCGCTTCTGTCATTCGTCATTCCTAAACACGTGTTCCGAAGTCTTTTGTGCGTTTGGTGTAAAAAGTCAATAAAAAATGTACTCGGATATTTTTGGACGCGCGGGGGGAAATATATATTTTTTTATAATATTATAATTTGGAATTGTTACAAATTGAAGCTGCGAATCCGACGAATTATACTGCAAATTGGTATGGCCTAACCTACATTTGCTGTCTTAAATTTAGTTCTTACATGCAGTTTAATGTCTTTTTCATTAATATTTTTGTACAATTCCTTCCAGTCAAAATTTCCGCAGCAAAAGTATACCTTGTTCAGATTCTATCAACTCTACAAACTCTTCCATATTTGAGGCTATCTCCTTTGATAAAAAATTAAGGCCTTCCTGAGAGTGCTCTCCTAAAAGCATTTTCTTATCCTCCAAAAGGTAATCCTCAATAATCTGAAAAGAAAGCAGCAATAGAAACTAGATGCTGTCATAAGACACTGACTATACCAACACATAAGTGTTTGCCTCGAAATGCATTCTTCTTCAGTTCTGGGTAACTAGCAAAGAAGGCACAAAAATTGTTATATAGTTTACATAAATATACATGCATCAATTTTGGCAAATTTCTAAGTTAAGCAAGTGACCCATGGGCCTTCTATTAGTATTTCCTATAGTAAATTCTTTTATACAGGTGACTCTCGATGGCTCAAACTCTGATCTCTCAAAGTTCTTGATCTCTCAAAGTGAACCTAAGGTTCCATTTTTTTCCTCTACACAACTAAGCAAATTTACTTCAGATCTCTTGAACTTCCAATCTTGAGAAGTTCTCCATCTCTCGAACGAAGACCTGGGTCCCGTTACACACATTTCATTGTTTTTTACTCTCTACCTCTCAAAGTTTTGATTGCACATGTATACATGCCGTTCACCCTAATTCTTGTTTGCCCAGAGTCCATTCGCTCTAAAACTTGTTCACCAAAAGTACATTTGTCCTTTATATGTTAGTTGGTAAATTTTTCCTAATTTCCTTCGATTCTATTGAATTTTGTGAAATTTTCTGTTTAGATTAATATAATTTAATTATTATACTTGAATTTTCAGTATCTATAGATGAAGAACTAAAGAGAAACTGTTATTTAATTAATGTGATACTCCTTAATTTATTAGTAATGTTTTATAATATTTTCAATATGACTAATCATGACTTTGTTGTTCTTGAGAAGAAGATTTTTAAAGATTTTTCCTATATATTCCTATGTAAAACTTTGATCCCCCCTTGTGGCCCCACCCTACCCCAGGGGTCAAGATTTGAGCAAATTCGAATCTATACTACCTGAGGATGCTTACATATCAATATGACTAAATGAGGCTTTGCTGTTCTTGAGGAAAAGATATCTAAAGAATTTTTCCAATTTATTCCTATTTAAAACTTTGATCCCCCATTATGACCCCACCCTACCCCAGGGGTCATGACTTGAACAAACTTGAATCTACACTACCTGATGATGCTTCCATATCAATATGACAAAACATGGCTTTGCTGTTCTTGAGAAGATTTTTTAAGATTTTTTCCTATATATTCCTATGTAAAACTTTGATCCCCCATTGTGACCCCACCCTACCCCCTGGGGTCATGATTTGAACAAACTTGAATCTACACTATATAACAAAGGTTTGCTATAAGTTTCAACTTTTTTGGGCCAGTGGTTCTTGAGAAGAAGATTTTTAAAATATGCCACCAACTTTTCACTATTTCTGAATTATCTCCCCTAGAATGAAGGCGTGGCCCTTCATTTGAACAAACTTGAATCCCCTTCACCAAAGGATGCTTTGTGGCAAATGGTTGAAATTGGCCCAGTGGTTCCGGAGAAGAAGTCGAAAATGTGAAAAGTTTACAGACAGCCAGACAGCTAGACAGACGGACTACAGACAAAATGTGATCAGAAAAGCTCACTTGAGCTTTCAGCTCAGGTGAGCTAAAAAGTCTTATCAAGAACCACTGACTGGGCTCAGAAAGTTGAAACTTTCTTTACAAAGACTTAGTGTAGATTCAAATTTGTTCAAATTATAACCCACTGGGGTAGGGTGGGGCCACATATGGGGATCCAAAGATTTACATTGAAAAATGCAGGGGATTTTTTCCATTATAAATCTTCTCAAGAACAGCAAGGGCATTATTGTCATCAGTTTTCGCGAAAGGGACCTAGGGAACATTAAATCTCATTTGCCTGTCAGTCTGTCTGTTTGTCAGTCTGTCTGTCTGTCACAATAAATTTAACCTTGGTCAAAAGCTTTTGAATAATAAGAGATAGGGCTTTCATATTTCACATGTACATTACCTACAAGAACTTTCTGAACATACTATGATTTTTGAACCCATGACCTTGACCTTGAAGTTTGACCTACTTTTCAAAAAATTTAACATTATTTTCAATTGATCATTTTGAAAGAGAAAAGATAGGGCATTCATATTATACATGTATATTACCTGTGACAAGACCTTTCTAAATATATCATGACTTTTGACTCTGTGACATTGACCTTGAAGTTTAAACTACTTTTCAAAAATGTTATATTTCCTTATAACTTTTGATTGAGAAGAGATAGGACTCTCATATTTGACATGTACATTACCTGTAACAATATGTTTCCGAGCTTGCTATGATTTTTTACCCCTTGACCTTGCAGGGGACCGCAATTCTTTGAATTTGTTTATTAGTCATTTTGATATGGAAACATCCTCATATAGTGTAGATTCAAGTTTTTTATGCCCTGTCATGAATATGGCCGAGGCATATAATGTTTGTCATGTTCGACTTCAATCAAACTTCATATGCTGATACATACTGATGTAAGCTTTTCAACTGCATCAACCTTTTTGACCTTGACCTTTCCTTTGACCTTGACCTCACTTTTCTTAAATTAGTGTCTAGATCAATTTTGAATAAACAATTCATGATATATTTATCAAACTTCATATGCTAATACATACTGCTGAGAGCTATCAATTTCCGAAACCTTACTGCACATCTACAGGACACCATTAACCATCTCCCAAAAGATCATTAGGCTAATGTGTACAATGTAAGAGGAATTCTGGGAACCAGGGGCTTTTTGCTTAAAAAATGTCATTTTTTGACCCCCATTTGATCCCTAGGGTGAAAATGAAAATTCTGAAACCTTACTGCACATCTACATGACACCACCAACCATCTCCCAAAAGATGACTAGGTTACTGTGTACAATGTAAGAGGAGTTCAGGGAACCAGGGGCTTTTTGCATAAAAAATGTCATTTTTCAACCCCTGTTTGACCCCTAGGATGAAAATGAAAATTCCGAAACCTTACTGCACATCTACATGTCACCACCAACCATCTCCCAAAAGATGATTAGGCTACTGTGTAAAATGTAAGAGGAGTTCTGGGAACCAGGGGCTTTTTGCATAAAAAATGTCATTTTTCGGCCCCCATTTGACCCCTAGGGTGAAAATGAAAATTCCAAAACCTTACTGCACATCTACAGGACACCACTAACCATGTCCCAAAAGATGATTCGGCTACTTGTGTAAAATGTAAGAGGAGTTCAGGGAACCAGGGGCTTTTTAACTTGATAACTTGATAGAATAATAAATCCATTTGAAACACACACTAAATATTAATAATCCCAGTGGTAATAATGTACATAAACCATGTGCAAAACAATAATGATAACAGTAAAAGTAGTGCTCGCAGTGTGACGTAATTCCACGCACGTGTCTAGAAATTTTCCAAAAAGGTGTACATTTGTAAAATTTATTACATACAATTTTTTTTTCATAAGTTTGTGTTATCTATTCTAAATATGACAGGAAAACAGGTGAATCGTGGGTGGGGGTTGATTTTTGACAAAGTTGATTGGGTCAAGATTTAGAAAGGGGTTTTCCGAGTCCTACCCAAATACTGATAAAAATTTGCACAAGTTGTCATTTTGGCATCTAATTTTTTTTAAGTTCATCAAAAAAGCTTTGCACTAAAATAATAATATTTGTTGTTTTGACAATAAATTCAAGAAGTTCCAATTATGGGTAGAAAATTAACCACCCCCTTTTTTTAAACACAAATCTTTCAAAAATTCTCTCTTTATCAGAATTTACATTATTAGGTAATATCAGACTGGTAATGAAATATTTACAGGCGCGGATCTAGAGGGGGAGGGGGGTCCGGAACTTATATACGAAATCAATATATGAAAGCAACTAAAAGTGACCTTGGAACACACCCCCCCCCTTAGAAAACACGGACCCCTGTTAAGTTGGTATGAAAAGTTATACAAATGAAGCTTAAAAAGTGAGCAGCCAAACCCCCCCCCCCCCCCACCATGAAATAGGTTTTCACATTTGGGAAAGGAGTTTAAGTGTTTTTTTTGTTTTTGTTTTTGTTTGTTTGTTTGTTTTTTTTTTTTGCTTGTCAAGAAATCTCTGGGTTCGATCCCCCTGGAAAAAATTCCTGGATTCACACCTGATTTACATAAGAGGCCCATATGGGCTGCATGTTCACCTAAGCATTTTATAATTGATTTAACCGTGTGCTTCTTCCCTGGTTACCAGAATTTGAAGGAGAGCAGTCAGAGCACATTTCAGGGACGTAGCAACGTTTTTGAAAAGGGGGGGGGGGGGGGGGCAGCCAGAGAAAAAAATTTCAACTTACCTGAAAAAACTTGACAAGCCAAAAAAAATTTTTTCAACTCAAAAATCCTATTTCGTGGGGGGTGGGGTTCCAACTTCTTTCAGTACCCCAATTTTGAATATACACTTCTACATTACCTTTATTTGACTATAATGCAACAAAAAGTGGGGGGGGGGGGGGGCAACCACCCTTTCATGAACATTAAAAGTGGGGCCGGGGGGGCCCTCTGCCCCCCCTGATGCTACGTGCCTGCATTTAGAGGCAAACACATTAGTGCGGGTATTACTGTCTTATGACAGCATCTAGTTAATGTTTAAATTTGGTAGAAGAACATTATTATACCCGCACTTTCTAAAGAAAGTTCCAATATATTGTTGTTGCTCAAGTCTGTCCGTCCGTCCGTCTGTCACACTCTTCTTTCTCAAACTCCTCTTACATTTTACACAGTAGCCTAATCATCTTTTGGGAGATGGTTGGTGGTGTCATGTAGATGTGCAGTAAGGTTTCAGAATTTTCATTTTCACCCTAGGGATCAAATGGGGGTCAAAAAATGACATTTTTTAAGCAAAAAGCCCCTGGTTCCCAGAATTCCTCTTACATTGTACACATTAGCCTAATGATCTTTTGGGAGATGGTTAATGGTGTCCTGTAGATGTGCAGTAAGGTTTCGGAAATTGATAGCTCTCAGCAGTATGTATTAGCATATGAAGTTTGATAAATATATCATGAATTGTTTATTCAAAATTGATCTAGACACTAATTTAAGAAAAGTGAGGTCAAGGTCAAAGGAAAGGTCAAGGTCAAAAAGGTTGATGCAGTTGAAAAGCTTACATCAGTATGTATCAGCATATGAAGTTTGATTGAAGTCGAACATGACAAACATTATATGCCTCGGCCATATTCATGACAGGGCATAAAAAACTTGAATCTACACTATATGAGGATGTTTCCATATCAAAATGACTAATAAACAAATTCAAAGAATTGCGGTCCCCTGCAAGGTCAAGGGGTAAAAAATCATAGCAAGCTCGGAAACATATTGTTACAGGTAATGTACATGTCAAATATGAGAGTCCTATCTCTTCTCAATCAAAAGTTATAAGGAAATATAACATTTTTGAAAAGTAGTTTAAACTTCAAGGTCAATGTCACAGAGTCAAAAGTCATGATATATTTAGAAAGGTCTTGTCACAGGTAATATACATGTATAATATGAATGCCCTATCTTTTCTCTTTCAAAATGATCAATTGAAAATAATGTTAAATTTTTTGAAAAGTAGGTCAAACTTCAAGGTCAAGGTCATGGGTTCAAAAATCATAGTATGTTCAGAAAGTTCTTGTAGGTAATGTACATGTGAAATATGAAAGCCCTATCTCTTATTATTCAAAAGCTTTTGACCAAGGTTAAATTTATTGTGACAGACAGACAGACTGACAAACAGACAGACTGACAGGCAAATGAGATTTAATGTTCCCTAGGTCCCTTTCGCGAAAACTGATGACAATAATGCCCTTGCTGTTCTTGAGAAGATTTATGATGGAAAAAATCCCCTGCATTTTTCAATGTAAATCTTTGGATCCCCATATGTGGCCCCACCCTACCCCAGTGGGTTATAATTTGAACAAATTTGAATCTACACTAAGTCTTTGTAAAGAAAGTTTCAACTTTCTGAGCCCAGTCAGTGGTTCTTGATAAGACTTTTTAGCTCACCTGAGCTGAAAGCTCAAGTGAGCTTTTCTGATCACATTTTGTCTGTAGTCCGTCTGTCTGTCTGTCTGGCTGTCTGGAAACTTTTCACATTTTCGACTTCTTCTCAAGAACCACTGGGCCAATTTCAACCAAACTTGCCACAAAGCATCCTTTGGTGAAGGGGGTTTAAGTTTGATCAAATGAAGGGCCATGCCCTCTTGCAAGGGGAGATAATTAAGAATAAGTGAAAAATTAATAGCATCTTTTAAAAATCTTCTTCTCAAGAACCAGTGGGCCAGGAAAGATGAAACTCAGGTGGAAACATCCTCAGGTAGTGTAGACTCAAGTTTGTTCAAATCATGACCCCCTGAGGTAGGGTGGGGCCACAATGGAGGATCAAAGTTTCACATAGAAATATATAGGAAAAATCTTTAATAATCTTCTCAGGAACAGCAAAGCCATGATGAGTCATATTTATATGGAAGCATCCACAGGTAGTGTAGATTCAAGTTTGTTCATATCATGTCCCCCGGGGTAGGGTGGGGCCACAATGGAGGATCAAAGTTTTACATAGAAATATATAGGAAAAATCTTTAAAGAACAGCAAAGCCATGTTTTACATAAGAACATATAGGAAAAAAATTCTTGTCAAGAACAGAAAAGCTATGTTTAGTCATATTTATATGGAAGCATCCTCAGGTAGTGTAGATTAAAGATTGTGAAAATCATGACCCCTGGGGGTTTCGAAAGTTTGACATAAGATCATATAGTAAAAAATTTCTTCTCAAGAACAGAAAAGCTATGTTTAGTCATTTTGTTATGTAAGCATCCTCAGGTAGTGTACATTCAAGTTTGTTCAAATGATGACCCCTGGGATGGGGAGGAGCCACAATGGGGGATCAAATTTTTCCAAAGTAATATACAGAGGACCTTCAGATATCCGGACGCCAGATATCCGGACGCTTCAGTTTCCGGACGATTTTTAATAGGAACGAAATTTTTTAACGTTATTTTGTCTCATTTAACCGGAATTCCGTGTTCCGTATCCGGATGGTCTTTTTTCACCACAAAATGAATTTTTACATTATATTTTCAATTGGTTCATTTATCCGAACAATAATTTTTAACTGGTCTGTCAAGCCTGTTCAAATTTCTTGATCTGGGTGTTAATTGTTGTAACAAGAGGCCCAAGGGCCAGATCGCTCACCTGAGCACTGTGGCTAGGAAAAAAGGAAAAATCAGTTTAGTATTGAAAAGCAAAAATGCATAAGTGGTCCCAACCTACCCCTAAAAGGGAGTGGGGGGGGGGGGGGGGTCATGATTTGAACAAACTTGAATCTACACTTCTATCTGAGGATGCTTCCGTATAAATATGACAAACCGTGGCTTTGCTGTTCATGAGATTTTTAAAGATTTTTCCTATATATTCCAATGTAAAACTTTGATCGTCCAATGTGGCCCCATCCTATCCCCAGGGGTCATGATTTGAACAAACTTGAATCTACACCACCTGAGGATGCTTCCAAATAAATATGACCAATCATAGCTTTGCTGTTCTTAAGAAGAAGATTTTTGAAGATTTTTCCTATGTACACCTATGTTAAACATTGATCGTCCATTTTGGCCCCACCCTACCCCCGGGGGTCATGATTTGAACAAACTTGAATCTACACCACCTGAGGATGCTTCCATATAAATATGACTAATCATAGCTTTGCTCTTCTTGAGAAGAAGATTTTTGAAGATTTTTCCTATATATTCCTATGTAAAACTTTGATCGTTCATTGTGGCCCCACCCTACCCCCGGGGGTCATGATTTGTACAAATTTGAATCTACACCACCTGAGGATGCTTCCAAATAAATATGACCAATCATAGCTTTGCTGTTCTTGAGAAGAAGATTTTTGAAGATTTTTCCTATATATTCCTATGTAAAACTTTGATTGTCCATTGTGGCCCCACCCTATCCCCGGGGGGTCATGATTTGAACAAGCTTGAATCTACACTACCTGACAATAATTCCACATGAGTTTCATCTTTCCTGGCCCACTGGTTCTTGAGAAGAAGATTTTTCAATAATGCCAATAATTTTTTGCTATTTCGTAATTATCTCCCCTTGGAGGAGGGCGTGGCCCTTCAATTGAACAAACTTGAAACCCCTTCACCCAAGGATACTTTGTGCCAAGTTTGATTGAAATTGGCCCAGTAGTTCTGGAGAAGAAGATGAAAATGTGAAAAGTTTATGACAACAACGACGCAGACGACGACAAATTTTGATCAGAAAAGCTCACTTGAGCCTTCAGCTCAGGTGAGCTAAAAACACTGGTCTGGCTGTTTGTTTTAAAAGATGATCACCTGCGACCTGCTATCAATGGCTTGTGGCAAGGTTAATTGTAGTTCGATAGGTACGCACGAGACTCTCGCTTCTCTAACATGGTTTTGATACGTATTAATTAAGGGAAATGATTTTAAAAGTCTAGGATAATTTTTTCGTAGTCGGCAAATATATTTCTTCTACTGTAACATGGTTTTATGTATTTATAGACATGGCATCAGAGTTTTTTTTTATGCACAGTATTTTGTGGGCAAATGCATTTATTTTTAGCTAATGGCAATCGTGACATTATATGTTGTCTTTATCCTTGCAGAAATAATTTTATTTCAACAAAGCACGAAATACTGTTGAATTTTAGTTTGAACAGATCGACATGGTATAAATCACCGCGTTATTTAAAACCCCAAATAAATGTTTTTTTTATTGTATTTCGTTATAAAATTGCTCAATTATTATTTTATTTCTAACCGAGTGTCTGATTAGGTACATGTGTACTATGATTGCGCAAGCACACAGCAAAGGAATGTGTGAACATCTATACATAACATTGTCAATGGCGGCCTACACGGAGATGATGAATATGCAGCTCAAATTAATTGTAACTTGTTTTTAATATCATTTAACAACAGATAATCATTATCAACAGATTATAAATATAACATTTTCAACAAGCTACGTTCCAACAATGATTTTCCGAAGTCTTAAATACAGCGATAAACAACAAGAAATTGCCCATGTCTCTAGGTAATACTACGACATGTCCGTATGATAGCCGTGTTTCACCTGAAAGAAAAAACTATCAAAATCCTATTGTGGTGTAAAATACGCACCCTTTTCACAAAAACATTTTCTAGGAAAAAAAGTGCGTATTATATTCAGCCAGGTAAGGTATATACTGAAAATGCATTAAAATATTTCTTTGAAAACCATCAAAATAATACCTGTCTTAAAGTCCTAGGTCCCTTGATGAGTTTGACTTCATTATACACAGCAGTGAATGGATTGAATTCCTCCCTGTCTGGAAAAGGATCAAGTGAAGCTATTCCTGCCATCAGGGTCTTCTTGTTGTCAATGATCAACATCTTGAACACATTTTTCACCTAAATCATACATTAAAATTATTTTATTGCAGAGAACATATATTTAAATTAATAATTGTAACTGAAAGGAATACTGCTGGCAATCTCTGCTAATCATGTTCTGTGCATTCTTGTCTTGTTTCCTTTTGTAAAGTGTATTTTCTCCCAAATGCAACACAGGAGGCCCATGGGCCACATCGCTCACCTGACCACACTGGCTAGGAAGAAGCAAAAATCAGTTCAGTATTGAAAGGGGGGGGGGGGGGGGGGCTTAAATCTACACTACCCGAGGATCCTTCTGTAAAGATATGAATAATCACGGCTTTGCTGTTCTTGAGCAGCAGATTTTTTCAGGATTCCTAATATATATCTTATGCAAAACTTTGACTCACTATTGTGCCCCCCATCCAGTGGGGGTCATAATTTGAACAGATTTGATTCTACAGTACCTAAGGTTGCTTCTGTATAAATATGACTAATAATGGCTTAGTTGTTCTTGAGAAGAAGATTTTTGAAAATATTTTCCATTTAACGTGTATGATCAGGTTCTTACAAGGGATATATAGGTTTTCCTTCTACTCTGAGTTAATGATTGGAATGATTATTAAGACAGCTCTGTCTGAGGGTATATCATACAGTACTTAAACTTTCTCTTATCTAGAGATGGTGACTGGGTAAGGTACTACTTGCACTGTGTTTCTCCCCTAGGTTCCCATTGTTAGATAAGAACCAGGTGTCTCAAACTTCTTCAGATTTACTACACCCAGAAATGAACAACAAATCCCTAGGATACTTGCCACTGGTATTTATAACTTTTATACTTCTATTTTGCTCTTACCTTAAAGGTTTTCCATCCCTAATAGGAATAAAATCTCTATCTTTAAATGTCCATCACGTACATAATACTCTGATATTAATTTAAAGCATTTTATAGTAGAAAAGGATTTACCAAGAGAAAGTTTGAAAAATATAATTAATTAAGCAGTAATTAATTAACAAGGATTGCACTGAAGTCTATTGGGACAAGCAATTTTTTAAAAATAAAAATTCAAATAATAAAGAATATCAATAAAATCTGTTATGCATTCAATTTCATCGAATCTGTAGGCCCCACCCTACCCCCAGGGGTCATGATTTGAACAAACTTGAATTTACACTACCTGGGGGTATTTCTGTATTAATTTGACTAATAATGACTAAGCTGTTCTTGAGAAGAAGTTTTTTAAAATACATTTCCTAGATACATGTATTCCTATGTAAAACTCTGACCCGCTCTTGTAGCCCCACCTTACCCCCAGGGGTTATGATATGAACAAACTTAAATCTAGAGTATTTTATGAAGCTTTCACAAAACTTTTATCTTTTCTTGCCCAGTGGTTCTTGAGAAGATTTTTAAAAGATGCCACCAAATTTTCACAAATTCTTAATTATCTCCCCTTGAAAGAGGGTGCTGCACTTCCTGTAAACAAACTTAAATCCCCTTCACCCAAGGATTCTTTGTGGCAAGTTTGGTTGAAATTGGCACAGTGGTTCTGGAGGAGAAGTCGAAAATGTGAAAAGTTTAGGGACTAGAGACGACAGATGGGAGCCGGACACTCTTTGATCAGAGAAGCTCACTTTTGCCTTCAGCTCAAGTGAGCTAGAAATACCTAAGTTCCACACACAGGTGACTCTCGATGACTCGAACTCCGATCTCTCAATCTCTCGAAGTAAACCTCCGGTCCCGTTTTTTTCCTCTATATAACTAAGCAAATTTACTCCTGATCTCTCGTACTCCCGATCTCACGAAGTTCTCTATCTCTCGAACCAAGATCTGGGTCCCGTTACACACATTTCATTGTTTTTTACTCTCTATCTCTCGAAGTTTTGATTGTGCATGTTACATGTATACATGTCAATCATGCATAAAATTAATGCAGCTTGGACTTACCTGGATAACAGTATAAATGCCTGGGGCTGGGATGGACGTGTTAATTGGGTGTTTACATAGATGGCACTACACCTGTGAATTGTCCGAGTGTTGATATAATTAATTGGTTATTGGTAAATTATAGAGAAATCGCTTCACAACTTATTTTGGTTTGTTCCCATTTCGCCTTAACTGTAAAATTTGCTTTTCCCATTTCACCTTAGTACCTTCTGGGGTTTATTAAAGCAAAATGGGAACTTGTATAAACATATAATTATGCATATAAGTATTGTTTGCATTGCATAGCACAATTTCAAAGATTTCAGAGATTTCAAATTATTTGCTCACAGTGAAAATGAGTGATTCTGTGAAAAAAATAATGCAAAAATGACACAAAATCGGAAAAAAGTGAAGTCAATAGATTCTAAGCATAAAAAACTGTAGAATACTGACTTGATACATTTTAGATTTACAAAAAACATTTAATCTATGCTTTGTATTTTCTAAGACACTACATCCATAAAATAATTAACATTTTCATGAATAAATTTTGCAAATTTCTTATTTTTTAATTGTACAATGACTTATGAGGCCAATGATAATAATTGTAATACATATTATTATTTTTTTTCATTTTACATCTAAAATATTTCTTTTTTAACTGTGTTATTAACTTATCAATAAAACAAACATCTAATTATTAATTTACAGTTGTTGTTTTTACAAATTAATCAAATTCCCACTTTGGCTTAGAAATTTTTCACATTTTCTTACCTATATTTCACTGTTAAGGCGAAATGGGAACACAGCCTTATTTTGACTGGACGAGACGATAATTTTGAGAAATAATTTAGGGACGTGTCAGTAATTTTCCATAGATTATGAACTTTAATATTATGAGAGTCTACACAATCCCAGTCTGGCAAACATTGCGCAAGAAATCCTATCTTAAGAACTGAATACCGATTACGAGCAATCTTGTGAAGGACCGATCAAGCCCGGGGGAGAGCCAATTAGACAACTGATATTCAGGTTTCATGTAATCATGAAATGAGAACACATAAATATTGAAACTTAAAATAATCATTTTATGTATTCAAAATACGATCATTGTTTTTGAAATCTAGTGAATTACCTGTAAAATACGAAAGAAAACGTGTCATGACTTTATCATTATATACTTATGTATAATAGTAGAACAATGATGATTGGAACTGAAAATTCCAGATTTTATTCACTTTCTATCTCTCGAACCCCCCGATCTCTCAAACTTTTCTTACGGTCCCTTGAACTTCGAGAGATCAAAAGTCACCTGTAATTATAAAACAATGACAATGGCTCATGCAGCTTGTAAAATGTATTGTACAAGTACTTTCGAACGTACTTGTAGTAAGAATGCCTCTGCAATTAAATATTATTCTGTGGCCATATTAATTTTATGATTAAAAGGGTGATTAAAATATTGCCAGTACCGGAAGTTCTACAGAACCATACAGGATTTTCATGTACTCACATGATTTGTCATTGAGTCATAACAGATTCTGGATTAAAAATCTTGTTTTCTAGTCTCTGTTAGAAAGTTGTTGCTGGAGCAAAAAGGTCTCCAAAGTAGAATTTTCATGTAGCTTTGAATATGTGGCAATTAATGATCAAGTATTTTCATTTGAAGGTAATTTGGGTAGACAGATTTAAAATGAAATTCAAAATATTTTTGGGGAAAGTGGTCATCACATTCCTACATAATGTCTTGGGTTAAGAGCAAAATATAAAATTCTGCAACCTTATTAATGGTTTGTAAAAGATTATATTAAAACAAGCAAATTCAAAGAATTGTGGTCCCCCACTTTCGATGTCTTAGTGGAATATGGGATGCCATTATTTATGGCATATTGTGTCAAATATGAACACCCTATCATGTCATTCAAAAGTAATCACCAAAGTTAAAATTTTTGAAAATTAGGTCAAACATGAAGGACAAGGTCAAGGGGTCATAAATCATAGCATGCTTGAAAACATCTTCTCACAGGTAATGCACATGTCAAATATGAAAGCCCCATCTCTTCTGAATCAAAAGTTATAAGAAAAGATAACATTTCTGCAAAGTAGGTCAAACTTCAAGGTCAAGATACAGGGTCAAAAATCATAGTATTTTTAGAAAGGTTTTGTCACAGGTAATATACATGTGTAATATGAAAGCCCTCTTTCAAAAGTCATGACAATTTTAAAGCAATGTTAAACCTTTTGAAAAGTAGGTCAAACATCAAGGTCACTGGGTCAAAAATCATAGTATATTTTGGAAAGATCTTGTCACAGGTAATGTACATGTGAAATATGAAAGCCGTATCTTTTCTCATTCAAAAGTTATGACCAAAGTTAAAGTTTTGTGACTGACAGATGGACGAACTTAGAGACTGACGAATGAGATTTAATGTCCCCTCACTTTCATGAAAGTGGCCAACAACAAACTGATAGCCATTAACATAATCAATATTCCTATAAGCAAGATCTGCCTATGAGACAAAGTACAGTCAAACCTCATTATCTCTGATTCCTTGGGAACAAGAAAAAACTTTGAGATAACTGAGGATTTAAGACATTGAGGAGGGTAAAATACTGAAAGAATAAGGAGTTGGGACTTCCAAATCACTTCGACATATCCATGGTATTCCAGATATCAGTGTTCGAGATACTGAAGTTTAACTGTACCACAACTGGGATTGTAACATTGACTTCTTATACATGTAATACACCTTTCACCTTCTATAATATGACCATGACCTTTCACAAAACTTTATCATCAATCATGAATTGATTATGTTTCAATTTTCTAAAAACAGGAATATAATCAAAGATTAACAGCTTTAACCGTTAAATTTACATTAAATATAACCTAACTTGTAAAAGACTACATACCTTTTCACAAAGGAGAGATGACAATGTTGTGAGTGGAACCAAATTATTGATGACAAATTTCAAATACTTCTCAACTTCCTGTAAAACAAAGTACATGAACATTAAATACAGACCCTGAAACGTGCTACTACCCCAAAAAAGCATGCGACTTTCGTGCACTTTTCGTTTCTTGCAAACCGTGTAGCGTTTCGTGTAAACTGTGCAGCGTTTTGTGCAAAACGTGTAGCGTTTCATGAAAACCATGCAGCGTTTAGTGTAAGCTCCAAAGCGTTTCGTGCAAACCTTGTAGCAAGTGTGCAAGAAGTGTGTGAGAAACGTGCGACTTACGTGTAAGAACCGTGTGAGAAACGTGCGTCTTTCATGCAAGAATCGTGTGAGAAACGTGTAGGATTCATTCGGAACTCATTTTATTTTAAATATGGCTATTGATAGATCAACATGTCATTCTGTGTTGTTTGTAATAACTAATATTATTCGAATATAGTATACTGGTGGTATTTTAAGAGAGAAAAAACTACGGAAACAACAAAATAAAATTACTCAGTTATGTATTACATATTTGTTTGATTTTCTTTCTTTTTTATTTAAATAAAGAAGATAATAATAAATAATAATAAAGATATGTTCAAAGTAATTAATTATGTGCACATCAATTTTAAGGTATTTGATTCAATACATTTTTTTAAAGGGAGCAATACTGAACATTGTTTTTAAAAAAAATCATCAATAATCCAGTCTTGTCCTTTTCATTCATTTATTTGAATCTCTTCACCGTTTTACAGTTGTGGTATATAGATATTATATTACAAAAACATATGGATGATTAATGCAAAATAATAAATAGATAAGGCAGGCATGAAATATAAAATACTAAGTTTATTGCATTGCTATAAATGTGAAGTATGGGAATTCTAGGCTGGGAGCACAATTAATTTTTTTTTCTTTATAAACGAACATAATTTTCTTATATTACAAGATTGTGATACAAATAATTTTTAAATGATGAGTCATTTATAGTTTTTTTATGCATAAAATTGGTTGATTAATAATTGTCTTATAAATGAATCATAATTTACAGGCATCGGCAAATACAAGGTTAAATATTTCCAGGGGGGGGGGGGGGGGGGGGTCAAATGTCAACACAAACTTTGAGTTTTTGTTATTAACATGTTTTTATAGATAATTTTCTTTTTAAGAAAAATATTGCTTTTTTTGGGTGGGTGTGCCTTAGGCACCCCTTAAAAATGTATAGGAATCTTCTTTACACTTCCGACACTCTTCTTACGACTGTGATCAAGGTCAAGGACTGCGATCACGGGCTCCGTGTGCCGGGAACTGAAAACTTGTTCTGCTACATGTATTATCTCTTGTCAATCATAGCTAAGATGATACCCGACAATAACGTTTGATTTTTGATTCTTGAAATTTAATAGTTGTATTAGTATTTAAAGGGTAAAAATAAATACCTGTGGATTTTATTTCTTAAATTTATCAGATTCTCTGTAAACAGTGAATTAATTTGCCAGTGTATTTGTGAATAATAAAATATAAAGAAAAAAATCCGGAGTAATTATATATTAGTTGTTTTATTAATCACGCAGTTCTAGAGCATATTTTTTAGTTTTTAGGACACTGGACATGTATTCATGTATATAGAATGTATTGTTAAGAGCTGCGACTATTGATTACATTTTTTTTTGTCTAGACGGGATTTGAAATCAAGGATTTTACAAGGTGGTGGATATATTGTTTTTATTTGATAAACACAATGTCTCAAAATGGAGAACTAAAGCATTACAATAACTATTCCCCCGGCTTCTCTACCATATTAAATTTTAATGATAAGTCAAGATTTGATTCTGTAATGAAGCGATATATTTACCATTCTAATTAAAGTGCAGTCAATGAATTACATGTATCTGGTCCCGCTGGAGATATGGATATCCTTTTTTTCTTAGAACAAGCATTTGTTTCTATAATAATTTTTTCCCAATGGCATACTTACTGAAACAAGTGCCAGTTATATTAAGCCATGAACAGAAGTAAGATCTCAGTAATCTTACCCCCCCCCCCCCCAATCCTGCACGATGTTCTTATTTGATTTAGTGTACATATTACATTTGCAAATTATAAACAGAACCTAATTCAATCAAATGATAGTATTTATTTACTAAATCAAAAAAATAAATCAGTCAATCAATAATAAAAAAAAAAAAGAAAAGGAAAGAAAATCAATCCGTTTTAAGAAATCATACACAATTTAATCAATTTTTTTTTTCAAATCAATAACTGGGTTTATTTGTCAGTAATAAAATGATTTGTTAATATCTAACTATAATTGTAAAAACATTGAATGCTGTAAAGATTATGAATTACAAATATAATTATTTTTTTTTTTAAAAATATTGTTTGAGAAAAAAAATTTCTAAAAATTTGCACATTTTAAAAAACATAGGTAATCAAAGATTACGAAGCTCACCTCAACGTATGTTATCTATAAGTAAGGCAAATTTCACATCATATTTTTTTTCTAGTTAGGGAACATCCCAAGATCAATATCCTTGCAAGTTTGGTTTAAGTAGGACTTGTAGTTACTTGGAAATAGACCTGCTCAAAAAACTTTTAACCTGTTTAGTAATCAAGTGTAGTAGTGTCCATCCCTAGATGCATCATCCATGCAAGTTTGGTCCAGGTAGGGCTTCTAGTTTCTTGGGAATGGACCTGCTCCAAAAACTTTAACCTGGTCACTCATCTGAAAAAACTAGGTCATATCCAGCATCCGAAGCAAATGTGGTAGTGTCCATCCCTAGATGCATCATCCATGCAAGTTTGGTCCAGGTAGGCTTATAGTTACTTGGGAATGGACCTGCTCCAAAAACATTAACCTGGTCACTCATCTGGAAAATCTAGGTCAGATCCAGCATCCAAAGCAAATGTGGTAGTGTCCATCCCTAGATGCATCATCCATGCAAGTTTGGTCCAGGTAGGGCTTATAGTTACTTGGGAATGGGACTTGCTCCTAAAACTTAAACTGGGACGACGGTGTAGCATAAGCTCATCTCAACTTCGTCGAGGTGAGCTAAAAAATGCACCTGCTTAATTCTGTACTTTTTGTGAAAACCATCATTGCAGAAATAATATATGTTTATCAATGAAGGGCAAATTGGACATGAAAAGTCTCTGAAAGGCTGTTATTGAAAGCATGACATGTATTAAGACAAGACCCCTATAAAATCTGCCATTTGCAATGTACTTTCGGTTTCAGATCTTAACATTTGGACAAAATAAACAGGGAAAACAACTTTCCAGAGGCTATCGAAGTTTGGAATACAAATGCATGTAGGTCAGGATCTCTGTCATAGGCATTCGTTTACTTTTTAACCTCGCTAAAATCGTTCGTAGCGTAGGGATACTTCATATCTTATTCCCATCAGGAACTTGTATTTAGTATTTGTAAATCCATGAAAATCCTACTTATTGCTTGAAAATCACATTTAAAAATACATTTCTGATCTTGTTTTGTAACCGAAATTTTGATTTCAATGCATGTATAAACAGAGGACTATATTTCATAGTAAACTGATAAAAATTAACGTTTTAATATTTCCAATCAATCTTGCAAGTGCTATTGTTTACATATTAGCAACCTATCTCTGATTTGATCCTTGCTTTCTAAGGTATTACGTGTTAACAAAAGAGAAGTGAATTGTCCCGAGGAGTGAAATAAGAAATTGCAAATGGTAGTGATCAGAGGGGGGTGCCATTGAAGCTGGTCAGCAGCTTACGAGGCCAACTTACGTCACCTAGAAAAATACTGGCTATTTTTTATTCCTTTCATCAGAAACTACTTAAAATAGATAGAAAATGTCACTCTTCATCAGATTGCTGAAGCATTTAAAATCAACACATTTTCTAATGTAAAAAACATTTCTTTTTTGTTGATGTTTCATTCTATTTGGTTCAATGGAAATCTTGTGATTTAATTTCAAAATTAACATTTCATTAAAAGGGAGCACTCTTACCAACAAATTTAACATCAAAAACATTGTGAAAGTTTCTCACAATTACTTTCCCTCTTCATTTTTCAATGATATGCAGTGCCTTATCCATTCATAAAAAATATCTCCCTAATACTTGACAGTTTTCTAACAATGGTTACAGTAGCACAAGTTGGTTTGTCAGTGCTTTCTAAATTCTAAATTTCTAAATTCTTTGATGGGTATAATTCTGCTTTAACAATTTACACACCAAAGTACACATCAATTTCCATGACATTGATAGTTATAACTCTTTGACCAGATTTTTACCTTCATCTGTTTCCTTGCAAAACTTTTATCATCTGATTCTCAACACCCTAGCCCTGAGTGTCATGATTTGAACAAACTTCAATATACTCTACCTGATGATGCTTCCATATAAATATGACCAATCATGGCTTTGCTGTTCTTGAGAAGAAATCTTAAAAGATTTTCCCTATGTATTCAAATGTAAAACTTTGATAGCACATAGTGGCCCCACCATACCCCCTGAAGTCATGATTTGAACAAACCACTAGAATATATATTACTTGTGCATGCTTCCATATGAATATGGCTAACCATGGGTTTTGTGGTCCTCAGAAAAAATTTTGTTTTTATATTTCTTAGTAAAAGTTTGATCAACTATATTGGCCCCAACGGGTCATGATTTGAACAAATTTTAATCTATCCTACAAATTTTAATCAATGCTTTGTTATAAAGCTTTCACATGTTTTATCTTTTCAGACCCAGTGGTAGAGAAATAGATTTTTAAATGACCCTATCCAATTTTCTCTATTTCTTAATTATCTACCTTTGGAAGAGGGTGTGGACCTTCATTTGAACAAACCTAAATGCTCTTTACCCAAAGAAACTCCATGCCAATTTTGGTTGAAACTGGCAGAGTGGTTCTGGAAAAGAAGATGAAATTGTAAAAAGTTCAGGATGACAACAATGACACCAAATTATGATCAGGAGAGTTCACTTGAACCATATCAGCTAAAAATCTTTTTTTTCTCTCTTATTCACATAGTCAATAATTTTGATTTCGTTTCATTTTGTGTCAGTATATGAATTAAGTCTTCACCATACACAAAAATAAGAAGAGTTTACTGTGGAATCATCATTGTCGTGGGGGATCAATGTTCGTGGATTTCATGGGTAGCCCTTCCCCACGAATTAACGTCCCCACGAACACTGAATCACACAATCATTTAGCGCAGTTAATGTATGTATCTTAATAAGATATGCAAGCTACTCACGAAATTACATCCCCATAAACCAGTCAAATTTTGGTTACCCACAAACATTGACCCCCACGAACAATGATGATTCCACCGTAAATAAAAGAATCATGGAAAAGTAACGATTATTGCTTCAAATAGCTAGGTTCACTTTATAAAACTGGCCCTTTGGATATACCAACTTATTTACTGACATTCTATATCCCAGTTCAAATATCCATATTAAGTAGAGACTTATAGTGCTTTCTTTTCCAGTATCAAAGTTTCCTCTGAGAGTCCAAGTATTGGTAAACTGGCCTAGTGAAATTGAACTGTTCTTGAATTTTGTAGAGAACAGAATAGATGTATTTGAGTGCCTTCCACAAAGAATTATAACATGAGCACAACTCTCAATCCAAAAAATAAAACTTTTTTATTATTATTTTTGGAAACAATTCAATCTTTCCATAATTGCACATTCTGAATCAAAGGTTGTGCTCTTTATAAAACATTGAAAAACAGCTTCAACTTTTGGTCATTTTTAAAGAAATTTTCAAGATATGGGAACAATGACACATTTCTTGGTGTCATAATGCATTGACTAGTCAGAAAATGGCATTTTCTATAGATATGCAGTTATCAAGGGTCCAAGTGACATATCAGCATTGTCAACTAAAACTAATCAGTACTGATTTTTCAGAAATTCAAAAAGGTTGTAGGTGAACATTGATTTTTAACAAAGGAAATTCAGGTAAGCTACTGCCAATATCTGAGTTATATAATTTGATAAGATGAAAAAATAATACTTTTAAATAGAAATGGGTATAACATTGTAGCAGGAAAATGTATGGGGAATCGAACCCGGGACTCCTTATCCAGGCCAATACCAATGATCAAGTCATTACAACATGACAGGGAACAATTATTCTTAATCCTTAAATCTGAGGAAAAACATGATGACTTTGACCTGATCTGACTATAATAAGATGGTCAATTTAAACTTAAACTGAATTGATATGCCATTACTTACTGATGTATTCTCTTCTCGATTGTGTGAAAATTTTATAAATTTTTAACTACAATAAATATGAGAATCTCTCTTTAATCTAATTCAGTTGTTTACGTGAGTTCACCTGACAAAATTCCATTGTTTATCTTTGTTAACCTGCTAAATTGTTAACCTTGATTAATCCGACAAATTCAGTTGTTTACCTGACAGTGTGTTAATCTGACAGTTGTTTACCTGTGCTAATCTGACAGTTGTTTACCTGTGTTCATCCAACAATTGTTTACCTGTGTTTATCTGAAAATTGTTTACCTGTGTTAATCTGACAGTTGTTTACTTGTGTTCATCCAACAATTGTTTACCTGTGTTAATCTTGATAGTTGTTTACTTGTGTTAATCTAACAGTTGTTTACCTGTGTTAATCTGACAGCTGTTTACCTTTATTTACCTGAAAATTTCATTTGTTAACCTGACAGTGTGTTAATCTGACAGTTGTTTACCTGAGCAGCAACAGAGGTGGACCTTTTAAGTACATCATACACGAGATCTAATGCCATGCAGCTTATGCTGTTGGCATATCCATCTTCATTCTTTATGCTAAAAAAGTATGTGGTATAATTCTCTCAAAGACAGGAAGGATAAGTAGTATTCAGCATTGCAAAGTCTCATTAAAACTGAAAATTGTTTGTACAATGTTAAGCTAGGGAGCAAATTTCACTAAACATTTATATCAAATGATATAATGATAGTAAAAACTGCATGGAGGTAACAGCTATGAAAATTCTAGTATTTCAAAATAGAGAAAATGGAATTTATAAACTATGTAACTAATTGCAATGATTTTACCCTTCCTGTTTCCTCATGTCTTGTAGCAGATAAACTAAACGATAGAGAATTTCTCTGAATATGTAGACAAAGCAACCTCCAAGTCCACCATCAAAGTCCTGTAGCAGCAATCTGCATATGAGGCAATACATGAGCAGGATCCGTCGCTTCTCATGTAATCTATGGTCCATAAACAGTCTTAGTGACAGCTCCTCTAGGATCTTTTGCAAGGAGTCCTTTTAAAAAAAATATGAAAAATACACATCCAGATCCAGGGTTTGTACAGCCAAGCAACATTATTTTTAAACACTTTGGGGCCGTTTTTCAAGCACTTTTGGACAATACAATCATGCAAATAAAAACCAGAAGTCTCTTATGAGACTGTAGCTCTACTGGTTTGAACTCAGAGAAAAAGTAGCACTTGGACTTGAAAGTATGTAGCAGCAATAAAGAGAATAATGATCCTTGGTTTTGTCTCTTTTTGTGGCAAGATTTATTGCAATCAGACTAAAACTGTAGGAGGAGTAAACTTTTGAAAGAATTTTACCGATTTTTTTTTTTATTTTAAGTAACTAGGTCAACACCATTCATCAAAATAAAAATAAAGTCTACAGCTACAGCATATGATAGCCCATCAAATATTGTTCAATTATCATAAACAGATTAAAGTACTTACAAAGATTTCAAAGATTTTTCCCATTGTAGGTATTAATAACTAGATATCATTGAGATGGTGGCCATCTCAAAGTGCCCCGCTTTCAGCAACGAACATGAAAATTAATGTAAGGTAGCTGAAAAGGGTTTATTTTGAAGAGGAACATTTGTGTACTATTACGGGATGTGTTGTTTGAGTCTAAAGGGCTTCCATGTCATCCTTGTTATAATAAACAAGAGGCCCATGGGCCACATCGCTCACCTGAGCACATTGGCTAGGCAAAAGCACAAATCAGTTCAGTATTGAAAAGATTAGGGGGGGGGGGGGGAGGGGGGAGGGGGGGGGGGGGGCTTGGGCTTGAATTTTAAACTACCTGATGATGCTTCCATGTCAGTATAACAAATGGCTTTGTTGTACTTGAGAAGAACTTGAAAGTTTTCCCATATATTCCTTTGTAAAAATTTGATCCCCCACTGTGGCTCCTCCCTATCCCAGAGGTCATCATTTTAACAAACTTGAATCTACACTACCTGAGGATGCTTCCATATCAATATGACTAAACATAGCTTTGCAGTTCTTCAGAAGAAATATTTTTTCTATATGTTCTTATGTAAAATTTTCAATCACCCATTGGGCCCCACCCTACCCCCGGGGGTCATCATTTGAACAAAATTGAATTTACACTATCTGAGGATGCTTCCATATCAAAATGACTAAACATGATTTTCAGTTCTTGAGAAGAAGATATTTTCCTATATGTTCCTATGTAAAATTTTCGATCCCCCATTGTGGCCCATCCCTATCCCCAGGGGTCATCATTTAAAAAAACTTGAATCTACACTACCTGAGGATGCTTCCATATCAGAATGACTAATCATGGCTTTGCTGTTCTTCTTCAGAATATATTTTCCTATATATTTCTATTTAAGACTTTGATCCTCCATTGTGGCCCCGCCCTACCTCTGGGGGTCATGATTTGAATAAATTTGAATCTACACTACCTGAGGATGCTTCCATATAAATATGACCAATCAGGGCTTTGCTGTTCTTGAGAAGAACATTTTTTAAAGATTTTTCCTATATATTAATATGTAAAACTTCGATCCTCCATTGTGGCCCCGCCCTACCCCCAGGGGTCATGATTTGAACAAATTTGAATCTACACTACCTGAGGATGCTTCCATATAAATATGACTCATCAGGGCTTTACTGTTCTTGAGAAGAAGATTTTTAAAGATTTTTCCTATATATTTCTAAGTAAAACTTTGATCCTCCATTGTGGCCCCGCCCTACCCCCGGGGGTCATGATTTGAACAAACTTGAATCTACACTACCTGAGAATGCTTCCATATAAATATGACCAATCAGGACTTTGCTGTTCCTGAGAAGAAGATTTTTAAAGATTTTTCCTATATATTTCTAAGTAAAACTTTGATCCTCCATTGTGGCCCCGCTCTACCCCCGGGGGTCATGATTTGAACAAACTTGAATCTACACAACCTGAGGATGCTTCCATATAAATATGACCAATCAGGACTTTGCTGTTCTTGAGAAGAAGATTTTTAAAGATTTTTCCTATATATTTCTATGTAAAACTTTGATACTCCATTGTGGCTCCGCCCTACCCCCAGGGGTCATGATTTGAACAAACTTGAATCTACACTACCTGAGGATGATTCCATATAAATATGACCAATCAGGACTTTGCTGTTCTTGAGAAGAAGATTTTTGAAGATTTTTCCTATATATTTCTAAGTAAAACTTTGATCCTCCATTGTGGCCCCGCCCTACCCCCGGGGGTCATGATTTGAACAAACTTGAATCTACACTACCTGAGAATGCTTCCATATAAATATGACCAATCAGGACTTTGCTGTTCCTGAGAAGAAGATTTTTAAAGATTTTTCCTATATATTTCTAAGTAAAACTTTGATCCTCCATTGTGGCCCCGCTCTACCCCCGGGGGTCATGATTTGAACAAACTTGAATCTACACAACCTGAGGATGCTTCCATATAAATATGACCAATCAGGACTTTGCTGTTCTTGAGAAGAAGATTTTTAAAGATTTTTCCTATATATTTCTATGTAAAACTTTGATACTCCATTGTGGCTCCGCCCTACCCCCAGGGGTCATGATTTGAACAAACTTGAATCTACACTACCTGAGGATGATTCCATATAAATATGACCAATCAGGACTTTGCTGTTCTTGAGAAGAAGATTTTTGAAGATTTTTCCTATATATTTCTAAGTAAAACTTTGATCCTCCATTGTGGCCCCGCCCTACCCCCGGGGGTCATGATTTGAACAAATTTGAATCTACACAACCTGAGGATGATTCCATATAAATATGACCAATCAGGACTTTGCTGTTCTTGAGAAGAAGATTTTTAAAGATTTTTCCTATATATTCCTATGTAAAACTTTGATCCTCCATTGTGGCCCCGCCCTACCCCCAGGGGTCATGATTTGAACAAACTTGAATCTACACTACCTGAGGATGCTTCCATATAAATATGACCAATCAGGGCTTTGCTGTTCTTGAGAAGAAGATTTTTAAAGATTTTTCCTATATATTCCTATGTAAAACTTTGATCCTCCATTGTGGCCCCGCCCTACCCCCGGGGGTCATGATTTGAACAAACTTAAATCTACACTACCTGAGGATGCTTCCAAATGAGTTTCATCTTCCCTGGCTCTGTGGTTCTTGAGAAGAAGATTTTTAAAAGATGCCATTAATTTTTCACTAATTCTTTATTATCTCCCCTTGAAAGAGGGCATGGCCCTTCATTTGAACAAACTTGAATCCCCTTTACCCAAGGATACTTTGTGGCAAGTTTGGTTGAAATTGGCCCAGTGGTTCTTGAGAAGAAGTCGAAAATGTGAAAAGTTTTCAGACGGATGGACAGACAGATGGACTACAGACAAAATGTGATCAGAAAAGCTCACTTGAGCCTTCGGCTCAGGTGAGCTAAAAATGGCACAAAAATCACAAGTGCTCCATACCCTCTATCAAAAAATGGCTCAAAAATCACGAAAGTTGCATATCCTTTATGAAAATTGTTGCTTATCCTCTATCAAAATATGGAAGGAAAATCACAAATGTTCCGTACCCTAAGTCAATTGGTAAAGTTTGAGGCTGACTGGACTTAAGAGAAAGAAATTATGCACCGAACAAAGATTTTAAACAGAGAGTCTATTTTTTACCTTGACCCTTGACCTAGAAACTTTGTTCAAGGTCACTGCACATCTATTGACCAGTGGCACTGTGAGTGAAGTATGAGTCACATTGGACCAAAGGGAGAGAAGATATGCTCCAGACAAGGATTTTTCATATAATTCTGCTATGACCTTAACCTTAGACCTAGAAACATATTTCAAGGTCACTGCACACCCTTTACCCAAAGACACTCTGTGGGTGAAGTGTGAGCCAGATTGGGCCAAGGAGAGAGAAAAATATGCTCCAGACAAGAATTTAATCAGAGAGGCTATTTTTGACCTTGACCTAGAAACTTTGTTCAAGGTCACTGCACATCCATTGACCAGTGGCACTCTGTGAGTGAAGTATGAGCCACATTGGACCAAGAGGAGAGAATGTATGCTCTGGACAAGGATTTTTCATATAATTCTGCTATGACCTTGACCTTAGACCTAGAAACATGGTTCAAGGTCACTGCACACCATTTACCCAAAGACACTCTGTGGGTGAAGTATGAGCCAGATTGGGCCAAGGAGAGAAAAGATATGCTCCAGACAAGAGATCCCGGACAGACAGACGGATGGAAGGACGGACGGACAGATCACTATAGGGCACCTGCAGAGCGGGGCCCTAATTAAAGTAAATAATACATCATATATTTCTCAGCTGCTTAAATTGTGTTAAAGTTTTACAAATGCCCATCTGCTGCTTTGTTCATTGTATTTTTTTTAATGGTTAACAATGCTACAGCCTCAAAACATCAAAACACTTAGTCACTCATTATTATGTTTATTCTTTAGACTATAAAATTGTCATCTTAGTGAGACATGACACTGTAAAAATAAAAATAAAAATATATATATTGTACAGTATCAAATTAGTTTTAATTTCTTTACACCAATTTTATTTTGAAAGTAATGGCTAGCCTACAAGACTTTAACCTACTTAAATTTTAATCTACTATTCAATCTGACAAACTATCTATTGCAATTAGAGGCTAGACATTCTCTGCTTAATTCCCAAGAGATATATTTAACATCTGCTTGATCAAAGATGCTCTAACAGAAATGTCCTTACACTAACTCATTAATTAATCTCTAATTTGATGTGCAATTTTCTGTTACCAAAATTCTCCTTGACCATTGGTTGATAATTACACCCATGAGAGAAGTGGAATTTCTCTTGTTATTCACACAAAAGAAACATTAGATTTGTTACAGATTGTTATATAGTATAGCATGAAAAAAATGTGTATTTTCTCGATTTAACTTTTTAATAAGATTACTTCAATATTCTTACACCTGTTGGGATTGTGTGATTTAAAGTTAAAAAACATAGTTTATTTTTATTTCAGACTTTTAAATAGGATGTGACACACCTTCTACCTAAGATGCATCAATTGACCAAGTTTGATGATTCTATAGGTCTAACTCCTTACCCCTTAATGCCAAGATTTGATGCACTGGTCATTTGCCTGGCTGACTCTTAGACTGTTTTAGATAAATTGAAATGCAATTTAAAACCGAGTTCTGGGGTGTCCAATATTTCATTCATCCTTTGTATTATTTATCATTGGATTTATAATAAAATAAAATTTCAAAATCTATTTAAATAATTCAGATTGGAAATTTCTGGAAAAAAAATCCAGATGAATGTATAGGGGTAATTCTAAATACAGATATTTTTAACATGTAAATCGGCTTTACTAATTCAAAATTGTCTGTAGAAAATATTTAAAATTATGTGTGATGATACAATTAACAGTCAAATTATAATTTATTGTCAATTTCGGAGTTTAGTTCTCAGAAATCCTAAATTGTAGCGCTACTTCCATGTCAATCCCACTGATTTTCAGGTGCAGGTTAAAACATAAATTCTGCACATTCTTGTTTACTTGAAGGGACAAATTATGTTTCAATAATAATTATTTTCTACATCTTCCCATACCTAAGTATGTAAAAAATGGAAGGTATCTTCTGAATTTTTAAGAAACAGGTAACAAAATCGGTACTGCATAGTACCGAACTTCAAATCTTCTCACAGTATTTATTCTAGAGAATATTAATAATAAAAATCCTTTGTTATAACTTTTAAAACTTTTATTAAATAGGTAGATTATAACTTTAATTCCATGAAATACTTAACTGGATGAAAAAGTAATGCATATAAACTGAGCAAGAAAACGTAGTATGTAAATTGTCTGCCATTTTGAATTTTGGTGGGACTTTCAATGATTCTTTAATTTGTTTACACAAATAAATAATATGATTTCTTAGAGTAGTATGATGCAATCTTCTATTGTAACCTGCAACAGAATACACATGCATCAATGAAACTTGTCATTAAGGGTTCTGGGATAGGCATCAAATCAGGGCATTCAGAGGGAAAGGATGGAAAGGTCTAAGTAGAATAAAGCTAATTGTTTTCTAGTTATGAGCCGGACAGAATTTTTCCATATTTGGCCATAGCATCTTAATTAGAGGTCACAGCAACCTACTTTAATGTGTAACACACACTCTACCTAAGATGTATCAGCTGACAAAGATTTATAATTTTAGGCCTCATAGTATTAAAGTTATGAGCTGAACATGAAAAACCTAACAGACTGACAGATGGACAGATAGACATAATATGTAATAATACGTCCCATCTTAAGAAAGAGGTAAAGAAAAAAAAAAGGGAATTATGTATCTGAGTGTAGTCTACTTGTGTGCCAAGTTATAATGAAGTCAAAACATGAAGAAGCATTTTGGCAGAATTTCACACAATTTAAATTCTATTTTTAGTAACCATGGCAATATCATTCATAGAAATAAAAACCAAAATAGTTATATATTTTTGTGTAGTCTACTTCTACGCCAAATTATACTGAAATCAGACCAAAACTGTAGTAGGAGTAGCATTTTGCAAGAATTCCACAAGGAATTTCTATTTTTAGTAACCAGGGCCAGTGCTCACTTACTAATCAGGTCACTAAATGGTGACCTAAAAATTTTCTTGGTCGCCATTTAAAAATTTCTCATCACCATTATATAAAAGTGCATGTTTTGGAGGGTAACAGTTGACAAAGACACCTCAAGGAAAACCATTGTCAACCCATGCATCAGGGGAGGTTGACAATGGTTTTCAGAGGGGTGTCAATTTCAACTGTTACCCTCAAGGCCAAGACTCCTAAGAAGAAGGCAGCAGCCAAGAAACCAGTGGCACCCAAAAAGGCCAAGTCTTCCAAGAAGAAGGCAGCACCCAAGTCTCCAAAGAAGGCTGGGGCCAAACCCAAGAAGGCCAAGACCCCCAAGAAAACAGCAGCCAAGAAAACAAAGACTCCCAAGAAGGCAGCCGCCAAGAAATAAGCAGTCTTAGCATCCCTGGCAGACTGTACATTTAATTTAACAAAAAAGCTCTTTTCAGGGCTACCAAAATTTTAAGAAAAAGATACCTCAGTTACAGTCGTTAAAGAAATGTTTCAACATGTATTGCACAGTTATGTCTTATTTCTTGCTCTCTCCCTTTCTCTTAATTTCTAATATCATTTTACAATTTGGCTATGAATAAGAATTAACAAAGATGCAAGCTTTGATTTACGAAAAATTTATTCAGGTTCTTTCAAATGCACAATTGACATTTTGAGAATTCTATGGCCAACCATATATGCAAAATTTACACATGTGACATTATTGTTGTGTTACCCATTGTCAAGTGTATTGCTAATGCTGAGGGTATCATTATAAATTGTTAAATGCGTCTCAATCAATTTAGTATTTAACATGAAAGTATAACAACAACAACAAATATTTCACTTGCCATGGTGAAAACATTTTGTGTCAGTGAATAACACATTTAGTATATTATAAAAGCAAGGAACAAACACTCAACTATGTAGGTCTTTTTTAAATCAAAGATTACTTATTAATGTGACTAAACAAATTGATAGGTTGAAGGAACCAGTTACGAAATATTGTAACTGCATGGAACCATCCATATGGTTGTACACAGAACACTAGAAAGTAATTTTATCCTAGAATTGAAATTAAATCCCAAGAAATTGCAACAAGTTTGACTGATGAGTGCATAAGGTGGAAATCATTGAGGCAGGATTTTGCCAGCTATTTGTCATGTTTACTTTATTAATACATACCTAACCTATTAAACAGTTGCTGTTAATAATTATGCCAAAACAGGAAGGTGAAGATATGCAGGCAATACTGACCAAATATTGACCAGTAGAGCTAAAAACTGTCACAAATTGATTAGGATTTTTTTTTTAATTCCTTAAGCTCGTTTAACTTCTCATTTATTTTTTTTTTAATATTTTTTTTTAATATTTTTTATTGGCAAATCGATAAAAGAGCAAATCTTTCCTTTTTACCAAACATATTTCCCTATATAGCAGCTCAAGATCAGAAATCAAGCACCACAGAAAACAAGATGTGTTTGTGAAACAATGACGCCCCCATATGACAGCTCATTGCAAAAGTTAAAGTTTTTCAAATGCAAGTCAAATTCCAAGGTCAAGATCAGAGATAATCAAGAGGCTCAAGGGCCTTAACAGTCACCTGAGTATAATACAACACTGTAAACAAGGTAAAGGATCCATAAAAGTATGAAATACAACAAACTGACAGATAAAGCTATATTGCCCAAAAACAGGAGAAATATAATGATTTTCACAATGTAATCAAAAGAGCCCCACCCAACACCAGAACCCTTTACCCTTTACCCAGGGGCAACAAAATTAAAAATTTTGGAAGAGGCAACCTTGCTCATCATAGCTATACATTTAGTTTGTTTGTTTAATACCCAGGAGGAGAAAAGATTTTAAAAGATATAATGCAAACTATATAGGTGTCAAAATTCAAGCACTTTTTCATGGTCTGTATGGACCCTGAGATCAAACCCTTTTATCAAAGTGTATTCATCAAACTGCATAATAAACTTAATATTATCAATATTCTTAATTTTGTTTCTCTTCTGTTTACTGAACCAAAAGTTAATCTTTTAGAATTTTTTGATAGTGGATGCTAGGGTTATACAGGGACCAGGCTTAAATGTAACAAATAGCAATTATTACCTATGTGTTACTCCAATGAAGTGATCGACCCATGAATATTTATATCTAGACATAACTTTAATGTGAAGTCCCTAATTTTTGTTGGGGTTTAATTTTCGTTGTTTTTTGTAATATGCAGAGACCAAAAAAATTCATGTCAATCACAAAATATAAAATTTCAAATGCATAACAACTCAACATTTTGTCAACTATGAATCAAATCCTCATAAACAGACTTCTTTTCCTCAAACCACAAAAATTAGACCCCACAAAAATTGTGATTTACAGTATTTTAGATATAAAAAGGGCCAAATAATACCTGTGTCTTTGACAGTACTTCTACAAGAGATTTTTTCCCAGACAAATTACTGGTCAGGTAGTCCAGAGTAGACTGGATCTGGTACATTTTGTAACATGGAGGATTTGGCTCTGGATCCAGGTTCCTGAAACCACAGCATTAATTTTAGATTCAAGGTTAATCTATTAATTAACTTACACAGTGCACTTGTAAGGCTTGGCACTTTTCTGAATCACAAATTTGTGTTACCTAATGTTTCAAATCACATCAAATGCAACAATACAGACTGCACCTGCTTTGACAGAAATAATATGTCTTACCCTGGATAAATAACCTCTCCAGTAAGGAAACATTTAATCTCAGTTTTTTGTTATCAAGTGCCTCAGTTTAGATTTATACATTAGGCTTGTGGCACTAGTGTGATTAGTGCCTTACTCAAAATGCATACTATAGTAATGAATTACTGTCATGTATTTCAGTGAAATTTTTCCTTTATATAATTCTCATTTGGTACATGCTTACAGTTAAATTTATGCTATGTTCACCTGATAACAGCAGTTTTCATAAATTCATCTTCTTCAAGGTCATAAAGACACAGCAAAATGTTGACAACAATGACATCCAAATTGCTACCAATACACTTATCGACCAACTGAAAGTATATATAATGTTTCAATTTGAAACTTTCCTTTTCTTTAAAATCATTCTATTATCAATTCAAAATTAATTTGCTCATTCATCATGTTACAAAAAACAAGATTAAACAATGTAAAATCACATCATATTATGTTCGAAATGTTTGTGAAGCAAATTATAAAAGAAAACAAATCTTGCTTTGCCAATATTGCTTTTTTAGCTTTTACATGTATGTGCATAATGTAACTGCACCCATGGCATAGTTTTTCTGCTCAAAGAAATCAAACACCATTTTGAGTCAAATCTTTCTTCAGAAATGAACCTACTTTGTCACCATCATTGGAAGTGTCATAGGTTTTCAAATGCTTTATATTAAAATTACCATGCATAAAAACTCTCATTTCATGTTATTAGATATGTTATATAATTCAATCCATCGGGCGCATTACTTTCAAAGTGCGATGCAAATTCACAATTGCTAATGTGTATTTGTTTACCCAGTTTTAATTTTTAAATGCATATTTTGTAAAAGTCAATGCATTTTTCTGCAAATACTCACCTTAATTGAACGAAAACAGAATAGATGTCATCAGTATTTGAATTTTGATAAAAATATCTTCAAACATTATTTTGAAACTGAGCTAAATGCAGACTGAAGAGAGTAAGGTCAAAGTTATAAAGAAGATCCATGTCAAAAAAAAAATTATAGTTGAAAAGCTCACAAATATGTATCAATGTATGAAGTTTGTGAAAAATATCTTGAACAGTTTCTTTGAAACTGAGCTAAACACAAAATGTGATGGAAGGACAGAAGAATGGAAAGATGGATGGAAAGATGGAAGATGGAAGACATGATTAACACTATATGCCCTGGTCATATTCATAGCCATAGGTAAACATAGATAAAGATTATGGAGCTCACCTCCACGAATGTTATCTATAAGTGAAGGCAATGTCTTTCATCAACTGAATGTTCTGGTAGTGCACATATCTAGATGCAACAACCATGTAAGTTTAGTATGGGTAGGATTTAACTTATAACTGTTTCAATCATCTTGAAAAGATGAGTCAGATTGTCAAGGTAAGACATATGCTGCAGCTGAGGAATGTTTGGTAGTGTTTATCCCTAGATGCATCATTCATGAACTTTGGTCCAGGTTAAATGTATAGTTATTTGGGAATGGACCTGCTCCAAAATGTAGGCCAAATCCAGCATCCAAAGCAAGTCTGGAAGTGTGCATCCCTAGATGCATCATCCCTGCAACTCTGGGCCAGGTAGGGCTTACAGTTACTTGGGAATGGACCTGCTCAAATGTAGGTCAAATCCAGCATCCAAAACAAGTCTGAAAGTGTGTCTTCCTAGTTGCATCATCCATGCATCTTTGGTCCAGGTAGGACCATTAATCATTATACTTGGGAATGGACCTGCTTACAAATGTAGGTCGGATCCAGCATCTGAAGCCAGTCTGGTAGCGTGCATCCCTAGATGCATCATCCTAGCAAGTTTGGTCACCATAGGGCTTATAGTTACAGTAGAAGGAACTTGCTCCAAAAACTTGAACGTGGTCTCTCAACTGGAAAATTTGTTAAATCAAGTCCAGCATCCAAAGCACATCTGGTAATGTGAATTCCTAGATGCATCATCTTTGCAAGTTTTGTCTAGGTAAGGCTTATAATTACTAGGGAATGGACATGCCCCAAAATGTTAAACATATTCAACCATCCAGAAAATGTAGGTCAGATCCAGCATTAGAAGCAAGTCTGGTAATGTGCATCCCTAAATGTGTCATTCATACAGGTTTGGTCCAGGTAGGGCTTATAGTTGCAAGGAATGGACTTGTCCCTAAAACTTTAACTTGATCACTCATCTGGAAAATGTAGGTCAGATCCAGCATCACAAGCAAGTCTGGTAGTATGTACATGTGTATGGTGTAGTGTGTAGTTTGGTCTAGATAAGACAAAGTAACTTGGAAATTGACTTGCCCATAAAATGTTTCAACAGTGAAGCCAATGCTGACACCAATGTGGGGGGTGGGGTGGGTTGGGGGGTTATTGCATAAGCTCATCTTGATGTCATCAAGGTGACCTGAACATGAGCTAACTGATGTACAACTAGACAGAAGGATGACAGACAAACTTTGGTCATCAGAACAGAAAAAGCAGAAAAAGTCTGGCTTAGACGAGGTAACAATTTAAAATACTTCTTTTGTAGCTTGTTCAGTCAGCAGATTATAACAAGCTGTGGCATGAGCAGTCCTCTTTTTCACATGTTCATTAGAGGTCTCTCCACTCTGAGAGGCTGCAAACTGAGGCAGAATGAACACCACAATTCTGGGTATGCAGAGTTTAAGAACCTCTAGCCAGTCACTCCCTATGGAAGTAGCAACTTTCTTTGCATTGTCAATATCTTTAAACATAAGGAGTTCAGTGATGAGAATCTCAAAGTGTTCTCTGAAAAAAAAAAAAATTTACTTGTATGGCAGAGAAAGAATTTGAAAATGAAACTACTTTTTACAAGAGACCAATGGGCCGCAACACTCACTTGAGTCATCCTGGCCCTGCTGTTCTTCATCAGCAGATTTGTTTTTAAATTTCCCTCTTTATTTTTATACACCAAAAGTCTCTAATGAGACTGTAGCTCTACTGGTTTGTACTGTACTTTTAACAAAAGAAAAGTTAAAGCGGCAGTACGGCTGCAAAATGTGTGCTTTTTCATCCAAATTTACCCAATATGTCATTAAGAAATAAGGTATAAAGTTGATGTAAGCAGTTTGAGAAACAGAAATATTCTCTACTCAAACAAAATTAACGTAATTAGAATCTGCCGGAAAATCAAGGGTCGTACGAACTGGAGCAATCTTAGATCTGTTTATTTGTACCACGTGAATTCCAAAACGGCACGTGCCTACACTATAGAGTTTACAGTTATAATGAATATTAGGTGAAAGCAATTTTCAAAAACACAAATTATCATAACTTTCTGATAAAATAATCTAAAATAATAATCGTAAAGATTTTAGTCTGCATTCAGGCGAATTTAACAGAATTAAAAGTACAAATGTTGACGTTTTGTGTATTGGGGTCCGAGAAAGGAAAAACCAACTAATCATACGTTATTGCGGCAAATGTCAAACAAAATATATTTCTGCACAATTAAAAAAAATTAGCATTTCAAATGGCAACAATGTTTATAATTCAAAGATGTATTTTTTATGTTGAGTTTACACTATTTTTTATCTTTGAAAGCGACGGAAAAATGAGAAATGATAACCTGTCGAGTAGAACCTTCGAGAGCCCTGCTTGAGTGTCGCCGAGTTCCCGTTTCTTCCTTATCCAGCGATTATATTAATCCCCAAACTAAATTTTAGTCAGGAAAGATGCTTTTTCAAGTTCTATTTTCAGTTTCTTTTTATTTTTAGTCGACTTTGTCAATGTAGCAGGCCTACCGGGATTCCCTCTCTAACCATGCTGTTTTGTTTATGAAAACTACGCATGCGTGCATAGCATGGAATGTGGAACCCCGAACACGTTGCGATGTATATATTTACGTCCCATAAATAACTATTAATTTTAATGAAGTCATCCAAATTAATTAATTGTAAAAGTTGTAATTTTCTTAAAGTTTATACATTTATGAGTAGTAAAAAAATGCCAAATCTTGTCGGAAAATTTTATCTAGTCAGTTTTTGATGAGATGCGCCGTACTGTCACTTTAAACTATGCAACAGCAATGAATAGAATGATGATCCTTTGTTTAGTCTTTTTTTGTGTGCAAGATTTATTGCAATCAGATTTAACTGTAGGAGGAGTAGCCTTTTAAATGAATTTTACAGAATTTTCTATTTCTAATAACCATGGCAACACTGTTCATCAAAATCAAAAAAACAATAAAGAGAATTATGTATCTAGGTGTTGTCTACTTGCATGCCAAGTTAAAATTGAAATCACACCAAAACTTCAGGAGGAGTAGCATTTTCAAAGAATTTCACAGAAATTTCTATCTTCAATAACCATGGTAACACCTTTCATGAAAATCAAAAACCAATATAGAGAGTTATGTATCTTAGTGCAGTGAGTTATACCAAATCAGACCAAAACTGAAGGAGGAGTAATGTTTTGAAAGAACTTCACAAATTTTTTTTATTTTAAGTAGCCATGGCAACACCATTCATTAAAATCAAAAACGATAAACAGAATTATGTATCTGACTTTGTCTACTTTTTTGCAAAGTTATATTGAAATCAGAACAAAACTGTAGGAGGAGTAGCATTTTGAAAGAATTTCACAGAAATTTCTATTTTTAGTAACCATGGCAACACCTTTCATGGAAATCAAAAACCAGTATAAAGAATTCTGTATCTTAGTGTAGTAAGTTATACTGAAATCAGACCAAAACTGTAGCAGGAGTAGCTTTTTGAAAGAATTTTACAAAAATGTTTATTTTTAATAGCAATGGCAACAGCGTTCATCAAAATTAAATTCTGATACTCAGAACTATGTATCTTAGTGTACTCTACTTGTGTGCCAAGTTATACTGAAATCATACCAAAACTGTAGGAGAAGTCTTATTTTGAAAAATCATTTACAGACGGTCAGACAGACAGACGGATGGCCGACACCTTACTATCACATAAGCTCTTTTAGTCTTTAACCAATAGAGCTAAAAATGTGATTTCATATTGTGAACTAAAATCTAACCCTAAAGAAGCTACATGTATGATTTAACCAGTTGAATATATACTACATTGGAATGCTTCAATGAGAGTATGATAAACATGGCCCCGCTGATCTAGAAGATTTTTTTTCTTTACAAGTACACATGCATGTATAGCATCAATGAAGATCATAGATGTACACACCTGTAAAAGTCTTTCTTTGAAGCACAGTTGACCATTTGGAATGGAAAGTCATCCACATTATACTGTAGACATAGCCACTGATGAATCAAATAAGGTAGATAAGTCTGAATGTAACTGCAACAATTTTCATAACCTTGGATTTCAGCGAGTTTTTGCAAAATCTGTTAGATAAGAAATTAAATGAAAGGAAACAATAAGTATACTTTTCACATTTTAAATCTACATTTTATCTCTCCAAATGTAAACTCAACACAATTCTAGAACATTACAAGAACATCACAGAGAAGATAACACCTAAACAATTTAACTTAATTATTCTTTATTTGAATAATTACAAGTAAAACAATACATGTACTAGTATATTTACTATTTTGTCTAATAAAGTTAAAGTTAACAATGACAAATTCAAACATACATCTGGCAAGTATCTGACAAGAACATATACATGTACTATGAACTCTAAATGCTATTTTGTTTTCTATATGTGACAATCATACAATTATCATTAAAGTCAGTATCAAAACTATAATTATACCAGTTTGATTTTTTCTGTCTCTACATCTCTGGCCTTAGTCAACTGACAGAAAGCAAACAGTGCCTTCTTTTCACAGACTGGACTGGTACATGCTATGTAAGCTAGACTTGTCAGGGCAGAGCCCACTCTGTTGTTTCTCTCATCCATAGCTCTCTCAGGAGACAAGTTATCCTAAAAATCAAACAAAAGGCTCACTTATCTTATCCTTCCTGACAAATGAATGTGGTGCAAAATGAAATTTCTCTTACACAAGCAAACAAACTTAGTAATATTGTTAAAGATTTACCTGTAGATTTAGCAACTCCATTATTTCACTGTATATAGTATCAAAATGGTGATCTTGGGCCAGTCTTTCACAAGGTATACCATTACACATGAAAAGTCTGCAAAAAGTGACTTAAGAACATGTAACGGGAGACAAAAGCAAAACTTTCTCCACATAATAAGATTGAATATGATATACTAATCTATTCTAATAACAAAAAGAAGCCCATAGGCCCAACTTTTAACCCCCATGTGAAAGGGAATTTTTTTTCTCTGAATCCTTTGTAGAATTTGAGAGACCTAACATATCCATACTTAGTCCAAAGGTCAATCTTGTAAAGTATTGCACTGCACCAGAATATTTTATGTCATTCAACAACTGTTGCCTCATTCTTCTTGAAAGGATTTTATGAAATTACTTTATATGACATAAGACATCTTACCCTAGCAACCCATCTATTGACATATGGCAATAAATTGAACAAAAATATTCTAGACTGCATGCTTAACTGCATGCTAGACTGCATACTGATATTTGCAAGTAATTGACTGTCCATTAGCTATTCAGGAGATTAATAAAAGAGAGATTTTTCCTGTGTATTTGAATTTTTCTTTGTACATTAAGATTGCCTAAGATTGAACAACCTTATGTCTGTATGACAAAGCATTATTATCAATTAAACTTTACAATTTATTACCCTTAACCTCTTTCTTCTTCAGATTTTCCCCCACCATTTTCCCACTATTTCAGTGTAAATTTCTGGGCTCTCCTTTTTGGTCCCATACTAGACCTGGGGACCAAGATCTGAACTTAATTGAATCCATACAACATGGGAATGTCTGCACATATGGGAATTATGGCACTATGGCCTTAAAAAGGAACAATTTTCAAAGATGTTTTTTTTTTTTTAATTTTTTATATGTAAAACTTCAGACCTTTTGACGTCTAATGCAATTTTAGAAATGATGAACCTATTCTTCATGAGAATGCTGGCATATCAGTTTGACATTTTCTATCCTTGCTTTTCATGAAAACATTTGTAATACTGTAAAATAGCTATTTTCTGTGAGTCAAATTTTGTGGTTGGGGGGAAAAATTGGTTCAAGGGGATTTGATTTCACTGTTGAAGAAGTACAGAGTTGTTAGATATTTGAATTTTACATTTGGTGGAGGACATGAATTCATGGGTCTCTTCACACCACAAAAACAACAAAAATTAAGCCCCCACAAATATTAGTGATTTCACAGTATTTTTCCTAAAACTGTCTCCTTTATGGCTCCATCCAGGCCCTGAGGTTCATCATATTTGCAATCTAATCTTATACCAAATTTGTATATGCTTGCGCAATGTGTTGCATATGATGACCGTCAAGCGAAAACCACCCTTATGTGCATTGTGACATTACCGAGAAAAATAGCGCTAAAGTTATAAATGTTTGCCGTATTTTGCAAATACTGTGCAGCGTGAAGATGCATTATTATGAATTAAAGTCTTTCTTTATAAAGTAGATGCATAGACTAGACAACATACTGTCTGAGTAGTCATGAGTGACTTTAATTATTAAGGCCTACTGTTTAGTATTTGGAAAAATAGTTAATTTTTTTAACGATTAGTTTACAGCAAACTGAAGGTGAAAATCTTATGAAGTAGCAAATGCATGATCTTTGCCCTTGTTTACTTTCTTAAGGAGCATTTTTTTTTTACTTCTAAAACATATATATGGGGAGAAATCGCATATTATTTTGAGGCTTTGGTAGTAACAAAAAGAACATACTCATATTCAACATGATTTTGTGTTAATATTACTTTATATTTTTATATTCATGTTAAAATGCATAGATAACCTAATCAAAGTGTAAAGCTTTGGGGGTCACCGGAATATAATTTATGTTATCGGTATATAATTTAATTCAGAAAACAAAGCTTTAATTTACAGTTGTATCCCCTTGGTATAATTTTGCCAGTTTGTACTATATAACAAATGAAAAGAAAGTCCGTTTTGTTTTGCTTTGTTATTGCTTGTCAAGAATCCCCATTTTATATCGTTTACTGTTTTGCTTGTCAAGAATCCCCCCCCCCCCTTTAAAAAAAAGAATTTAAAACTGAAATTGCTTCCTACGTGCCCGAAGTAGTCTACATGGATGTTAACATATACCACTATTGAAGGGAAGTAACCTGCATTATAATTGTCAATTGATATTTGGCAACAGGAAGCTTTCAGTATTCACCACTTCCTCCAAAGCTTTTTCAGTATCTGTGTGTATTTTATTTTCATGCATGTTTATCGATATTTAGAGGGGAAAATATAAACTGTTGATTTTTAATTCTGTAAAATAGTTGTTAAAAAATACAGTTTAAAACGAACTGATTTTTTAAAAGATTTTACTCAGTTCATACTCAAGGAATAATATTGCAACATTATGAATTATGAATCATTCGAACAGTTAATCGAAGACAAACACAGCCTACTTAGGAAAAGATAATAAATTATCATGAAATTGAAATCATATAGACACTAAACTGTATTGTTTCCTAAATTTATTGAGATAATACTAGTAATACATGGCTTAGGGTGGGTTAAAGCAATTATAATTTCAAACTAGAATTTCAATCCAATGTTTTCTCGGACGCCCGTGCCGAATTTTACCCACCCATTCCATTGTCTATCATTAAATGTTTTGATTGTAACAGATGGAAATGACACAAGCTGCATATTTCCAATATTGCCAGTTAATGTTCCGCAGTCTTAATTGTGTCCCAATTGTAGCAAATTTATCATCTATAATCAATCAGTATTAAACACATTGTCAATTATATTCAAATAATTAATACTTCTATTCCTAAAAACAGGTATTTATTTATCATGGAGAATATAATGACTTGCTATCAGTCAAAAACATTACTTCGTATGCATGTCCTGTACCTTGATAAAAGTTGGTGGATGTTGGAATTGCTCTAGTAAGGAAACTATAAAGACAGTGAAAAGTTGATTGCTTATTGAGCTTGTTTTCCACCACAAGGAAGGGCGCCATGTCTAAGAAAGTCACATTTTTAGCAAATAAAGAGGGGACTTCCTTCCGTTTACAGGATAACGAAGTTCAGTGCCGAAAGTTTCACTGGATAAAAATTATATTACAGCGAACTGATCTGTATTATAATTGCATCTTTAATGCAGTTTTTCTTCAGCAAATCTTGTTCATCTGTTTCCAGTGATAAGTGTAGTGGCGGCTAGAGAGGACGATTTCTTTATAAAAAGCTCATTTGTACAAAAATAATAGAAAGATGCAATCGAATCTTCTCCTCCAAACTGCTCTAAATAAGAATAAATTGCGGAGCTCGAGTATAATAATATTATTTTTAAAAAAACCAAAAGGACAGAAAGTATTTTAGACGAACGGCTTGATTTAATTCATATGTGAAGTAATGTATTGATTGGTCGTTCTCTCTCTCTCTGAAAAATGGTGGGACCGTTTGTTATTAGAATCCCTGTTATCATTTTTACTATTTTTTGTATTCATACGAAGCCAAATTCATTCAAACTCTTATACATGAGAAGCAGAAAACACTTACTGTGGCCTTACACATTTAGATATATCGACGACATATTATCAATTAGCAATAGTTAATTTCATGCATATGTCGACTCGATATATCCTGAAAATGTTTAATTATCAATCATAACATTTTAAAGGGCGCAATAAAACTTCTAAAACAATTAGTGGTGGTGCATAAAAGCCTCTAGTATTAGATGATTCTGAGTATTCCACCGATATCTTTACAATTATAGACCATATAAATTTATTTTATTATTTATTATTATTAAAATTTGTTAAAGCGCTCAATTTTACATACAATATGCAATCATTGGCGCTGTGCATACAATAAAATACATACATATAATAAAAAAAAAAAAAAAAAAAAAACAATGCATATGTTAAAATATCAAATAAAGTCTAAATGATCACTGGCTGTTTAAATAAAATATACTAGTTTTCATAATTAAATGTTATTTAAAAGCACATGTGTAGTAAAACGCCTTGAGATGTCGTTTAAAAATACAGAAATCAGTTAACATTCGAACGTTCGTTGGCAAATCATTCCAAATCGAAGGTCCAGCTACCTCGAAAGACCTAGAGGCAAAAGTTTTGCATCTTACGGACGGGACGTTCAATGTTTTCGCTGCAGGATTTACGGATCGAATGCTATATGATGATGTTCGTAAACTGAGCATTTCTTTAAGATACTGTGGGCTGTCACTGTCGTTAATGCACTTGAAGACAATGCATGCAAGTTTGAATTTAATGCGGTAGTGTACCGGTAGCCAGTGTAGTCGTTTGAGTGCTTCAGTAGAACTATCTGTAGACCTCAGCTTCAACACAAGCTTTGCAGCACGATTTTGCAACAACTGTAGTCTTTTAATGGTACACTCTGGCAATCCGTACAGGACACTATTTGCATAATCTAAATGGCTACTGACAAGGGACTGTACAATTTGTTTACATGAATCATCACTTAGATATTGGCGAATTTGTTTAATCAAGTACAAATTCAATGAAATTGTTTTGCATTTTTCACTGACAAATTTTTTGAAAGTTAAATTTTCGTCCAAATAACATCCAAGATATTTGATACAAGGAGATGAATTAACATCCGTATCCACAACATTAAGGGAAATGGAAGATGATAGAGATAACATCTGTTGACTGCCAAATAGTACAAATTCAGTTTTACTAGGGTTAAGTTTTAGTCTATTCAGATTCATCCAGTCATTGATGGTAACCAATACTTTTTCTAAATTTGTTGTTACACGTTTCTCATCAGCGAAAATCTTCGGATTAAAACTATCGTATGCAGAGTGGTCATCTGCGTAACCCAATAATGACACACCCGAGTCTTTGATGTAATGTTGTAGCGTACTCGCGTACACGGTATATAACACAGGTCCGCATATGCTGCCTTGCGGTACCGAGAAGTCCAGACATCTAAGCTGTGATTTAGACGCGTTGATATGCACTTCGGCTTTCCTGAACGAAAGGTATGAACCAATGAAGAGCCACTTCAGATACTCCGAAAGTAGTTTCTAACATGTTGCTAAGTATGGCATGGTCGACTGTGTCGAATGCAGCAGAGAGATCCAATGCGACTAAGGCAGTAACTTCCTGTTTTTCCATTTTCCACAGAATGTCTGATGACAGTTTCAGGAGAGCTGTTTCGGTACTGAACCCTCTTCTATATGCACTTTGATAGCTAGGTAGTAATCTGTTTGATTCCAGATATTTCATAAATTGGTTCAGAGCACATTTTTCCACAATTTTTGATATAAAACTTAAATTGCTTACAGGACGATAGTTTTTCAAAATCACATCTAAACCACTTTTTTTTAACAGGGGTCGAACTATAGCAGTTTCCCATTCATTAGCGAATAAACCAGATGTTAGTGATTTATTAACTATGAGAACAATTGTTGGCAATAACACATCAGAAAATTGTTTGATTAATTTTGACGGGATTGGGTCAGTTGGGCAGGTAGTGGGCTTTGAACTTTTAATCACACGTAAAACATCCTCATCTGAAACTGGATCAAAGGTATTAAACTCTTGTGTACATTTAAGTCCGAGGTTTGGGTCAAATTTTTCAAAATCGTCTAAACTTTTGCGAATGGCTAAAATTTTATCCATAAAGAAGGAACTGAATTCCTCCGCCAGTGATGCGTCGCTGGCGTTAAGTGGCATAGAATTGCAGTTTTTTCTGCCAATCAATCCAAATATTAATTTATACACTTTTGAAGAATCATTTCCACATTCGGCTATGTTTGAGTTAATATGCTGATACTTGTTGTATCTGAGATTTTTCCTGTAGGCTCGTTTAGCACATCGGAAGGCGTGGTCATTAACCGGGGTCTTGTTTCCTCTCCATCTTCGTTCCGCTGACCTGCAACGTGTTTTAAGGAGACACGATTCTTCTGTAAACCATGGTAGGGAAGGTCGAATAGTCACAATTTTCTCTATTTCCGGAGCGTGTTTGTCTAAAATATTTCTGAGTTCGGAATTGTAAAACTTTGCTGTATCTTCTAAATTTTCATATTTGGTGGCACTTTCGTTGAATTGGATTAGATCCGCCTGAAATTGCGTTTCATCTATGTCCTTTAGTTTTCTAACTTTTCTGATTTCCCTTGTTACCTTAGGCTTAGGAAGAGATATATATGTATGAATGAAACAGTGGTCACTTATCTGAAAATTTTCGGTCGCTTCGGACAACACTATTTTGTCGTTGTTTCGGATCATGATCAGATCAAGTATGTTTCCAGATCGATGCGTTTGGCAGTTGACAAGTTGCACTAAACCCATGTCATTGCACATTTCATTTAGAGCGATCGTGTCCAAGTCATTAGTTTTATTATAATGAATGTTAAAATCTCCTGTAATTATAACTGTGCGATGGGTTGACAATATTTTTTCAAGAAAGGGTGTAAATTCGTTAAAGAATTTCGCCGTAGACATTGGATGGGCTTTCGAGTATGGGGGACGATATACAACCAAAATATGTATAGTCGTGGAATTAAAAGCTAGTTCAAACAAAGAGTGTTCGAATGTATCTTTTTGACAAGAGTCAGTTACTTTGATTTGAAGTGTGTCTCTAAATAGAATTCCAGTTCCGCCACCAGATCGGGATTTTCGGGGTACATCAAAAAGGTATATCCAGTTATATTTAGATCAGATCTCACAATTCTGTGTTTCGGATTACTGTCGTTTAACCAAGTTTCAGTAACACAACAAATATCTAGTGCTGACCGTAACTCCTATTGTGTACACCCCTGCCGAGCTAAAGTCACTCAGGTATAACAATACCATGTCGTCTGTCAGACTTAATGAAAATGTAATGCATAAAATAAAACTATTTGGAATTAAACGGCGCTATCGTGGTCACAGATCAAGACGAAGGAAACCGAAACAAAAAGACTGGAACACGGGAGTTCATTTAGATTTGTTAAGACCTCTTAGCAGAAGGCTAATTGATTACTCAATAGACAGAAATCTCTCATTCGCGGTTGTGAACACGCAATCAATATGTAATAAAGTCGAGGAATTCATTCATCACATTATAGAAAACAAACTAGATATTTGTTGTGTTACTGAAACTTGGTTAAACGACAGTAATCCAAATAAAGGCACAATAAAATTGCCCCCCCCCCCCCCAAAAAGAAAAAATAAGTTAAAAAATAAGCTGAAAAAAGATTTTAAAAAACAAATTTAAAAAAGACACAAAACAAAATGATATCTCTTGTCTGAGATCTCTTTTTTAAGGAGGGGGGGGGGGGGGGGTGGGTGGGGGGGGGGCTATAGAAACCTGAAATTCTTCTGAAAATGCTAAAATTATCGATCATAAAACAGCACAATAACAAAGTAATTAAATAATAATCACATATGTAATGCCATCTGTAGTTCGAGGTGATTTTTATTGTGCAGTTTTTACGACGCAACCATGGAAATGTGAGAATAAAATAAATGACATTTTCCGATAAAACATAGCGTCATGACATAAAATTTGTATTTTTTATTTTAAATTTTCACTTGTTTTTAGTTTATGAATAATGACCTGTTATATATCATTTTAAAGAGGAGAAATTTTTCTATCAGGATCACAAAACACCCTAAAATGTAAAATTTTTGACTTAAGGGTGGTTTTTGGTTGACGGTCATCATATACATGCACGTTTGTTGATTGGTATGTGCTTGAAATTCTTGATAAGAAGATTTTTTAACTATTTTTTTGTATTCAGGAGAACTAAAATGGACAACGGTTTGTCACGCAAGTGACACAGATCACTTAAAGAATACATTAAAAATATTACAAATGTATTAGACTGTCCAAAAATAATACTATGTTGAATGTCACCTTTGCCATAGGATTAAAAGAAATATGTCTTTGGGGGAAGAAAATTGGAACTTAAAATATCTGTTCCTGTTTGGTTTTACATATAGCAATACAATTCTGCATCCATTTGATGATAAGTTAAAGTCATCACATTTATCATAAAGCATTGTTGTAAGATTACCATCAACATCTTTTTCTAATAAAATATCCAAATATGAAACAGATGTGTCCTCACTCTGTGGTATCTTTTATCTCAAACTCACCAGGATATATCGTGTCGACATAAGAATGGAGTAACCATTGTTAATTGACAATACGGCGTCGATATATCTAAATGTTGAGTTGAAGACCACAGCAAGTGTTTTCTTCTTTTCACGTAAAAGATTTTGAACAAATTCTGCTTCATATGAATACAAAAATAGGTCTGCTAATAACAGGGCGCAATCCAAAAACCACATAGATATTGTCAATTCAGAGTACTTGTGTGTACAATCAGATTGTTTTTTAACAAAGTAACAAGGTAAGTAAATTTCAAGTTCCATTGTTAGGCCTTTACAGGCACCTGTCTCATCAGCTCTGGACTGTCCTAGGAGTCGGGTTGTTTAAGAATGCAGCCCAAAGTGGGTGGTAGACTTACGTCTAACATAATCTAACAGCCATATATGTGTCCATCTTGTGAAGTTGGAAGTCGCAATCGTTTACTAAAAATAAAACCGCAACCGTATCAAAGTTTCAAATACGGAAGAGTTTTTCACAATCGCAATTATAATTTTTTTTTTAACCATTTATTTGTAACGATTAATTGAAATAGTATACCTAAATATTTTTTCATTGTCTGTGATATTTATTTAAATGTAAAATGTGTGAAATAAATAGTAGCCAGTAAATACCTAAAATTATTTACCAAATATACCGCTAGTCATAACTATTTTGTTTTATATCCCAAGGGGTACACTGAATTATACAAAGATTGGCTTCTAATAGAATTTTAATTGTCTGACAGATAAAGGGATATACACTGTGTACACAAAGGTGTTAACACCTGTGTTGGATTAAACACCTGCAGGGCATGATTACCAGATCCATGTGCCATGACAGGGGTATTAGTGCTATACATCACTGAACAAACAAAACTAAAATTCATAATGACTGTTAAATTGCGAATGTACTCTCAATTAAATTTATTTTTTACAACAATATCTCAAGCAAAATTATAGCATGTTAATATGATTAATTTCAATTGCTCACTGTTACATGTAATAGTCATTTGCGTGTTTTAGCAAATCCCTGGAGAAGAAATATAAAAATGGCGGTCATCAAAGTCAATATTGTACCCCGGTAAATAACGTCGGAATAAAAGAATGTGTCCACGATGTTCTAAAATGGAAATGATTATTGTTTGTTTGATTTCGGGTATTTTCCTAATTATAGCTGTTATATACTACCGTATTTTTGTGTTTAACGACAGAGTCAAACTACGACGGCATTGAACAGGCAAGCTGGCGAAAATACGTTATATCACAATTCAAGGAAGTTTTAACTATGTTTGAGTAAAACACTATTAAAATGCTGTACTCATAAAAATACCAGTTTATTTTATCAATACGTTAATATCACGGGTTAAGTTAAAGAGGTTTACATGTTCTGATGCATAGTATCTACGTAAGAATCTCTAGAAAATCGATAAACAAAGCCTCATCCTAACTTCTGAGTTCGTCTTATCTAAGGATTTTTTAAAAATTACGGCTGAAAATGAGCCTTTCGACCTATATACCCCATCGACATATACCCCAGAAATTATGGTAAATACACATTTGTTCAAAATTTTGTTTATTTGGATTTTATAGGTGATGTTAAATGCAGAATTAACTTTGGACAGCCTTAAGAACAGACTTGTTTGTTCACATTTAGCTGCCAGGATCCCAATGTCTGTTCAATCAAAGAATCAAAGTCTACCCAAATATAGAACAATCATTTGAACATTTCTTTAACAAGATTTTTCTTACCCCTGCAGAGCTTTTGCACAGTACATCCTTACAGCATGGCTAAGGTCTCCTAAATATTTAATAAATTCTTCAGAAACAGGAACATCTTCATAACCTTCATCTCTTTTCAAAGAAATTTTTGCCCAATTTTGATTTTGATCTGCCTACAGAAAAAAGATAAATCATCATATTCAAAGCATGGCCCACAGAGCATAAAAGGTTAGCTCATCATGATCTGAAAAAGTCTTTCTTTCTTTTTACTAATATTTTCCTCATATTTTTATTTTTTATAATTACAGACCTGTTTACTCATATTGTTGTCTCTCAGTATTTATTATTAGATTTGTCAGTGAAATTTGGCATTTGCCAGTAAGATTTCACTTTCTATCGATTTTACATATATTACTAGAGAACAAGTACATTTCTGATTACCATTTCTGTCATTTTTTAAACCACTGCGTTTTGGCAACCCGACATCACTTAAGTGTTTGAAATCTTTCTCTTTTCTAGCGATTGAAAAGCGTCAAACTGAGACAGATCATTACAAAAACTAACTGCTAAAATCCAAAAGAACGGATTTCCGTATTTTCATAATAGCAAAACATGAGACGTATTTTGGACTCAAAATACGGCGAAATCGTAAGGGTAAACAGGTCTGTAATTGGAAACAAAAATCAACCAGTCTCATTTGCAATAGATCTAAATGATCTGAACAAATATGAATCTGCACTATACAGGAATGCTTGCATAAAATGAGCAACTGTTGGACTGCTGATTTGAGTAGAGCATTTTTAAAGATTTCTTCTCCTTTTTATGCCCCTGTAACCAAAGATTCAGGGTTATCTGTCTTCAAAACCTTTAACTTTTAATAGCCATACTGGGTAACTTTTGAATGGTTGATGCTAGGGCTTTTATATTTCATATACGAGGGTTGTCCGTAAAGTTCGTGAACAAGCTAAAATTTAAATGAAAGTTGCGTCATAGATATTTATTATTAGCATATTTATAATCCTTTACTATATGTGAATTACAAAATGAAAAATTTTATTCAATTTTAAGTGTATAATAACAATTGTGACTTCATTATTAGACTTGGGATAGTGACCCGGAGCACAACAAAGTTTTAATTAAAAAGTTATTTATCACTTTATACATTTCATTTGTATTTTGTAAAATTCCGCGGAAATTTGGATGGCTTTTACATTATAAGGTTGACAAAAGTTATAACGTCAAACCTGTAAAATTTGAACGTTCAAAGTTTCGAAATAGCAGAGAAATCGAGGTCAGAGTTTATTAAGATAGGATCGTCATTGTTCGAAAAAGGGACGTTTTCGGAAAAGGTGGAGCAGAGAGTAGTGATAAAATTTTGTGTAGACATCAGAAAAACATCAACAGAGACCCATAAAATCCTTAAATAGTCGGGAAATCATAGTAAGTAATCTATTCTTTAGTGTTTAAGTGGCACAGAAGATTTTCGGATGGAAGGGACAGTTTACTGGATAACATGCGTGAAGGAAGACCATCTTTCCGAGATTGTAGTGCTGTAAAAAATGAAGTTCGTAACGTGACTTTGCCGTATTTCCATACATACAGTCGTTTTACGCGGACAGAGGTTTGATGTTTTGCAGGATCTGAGACAGGAAGTGTTAAATATTATTTGACGTATGAAACCAAAACAGTTTGTCCACATTTTTGATGACTGGTTGAAGCGACATAAGAAATTTGTTGAGTTAAGGGTGACTACATTTACGTTGAGAAAACTTAAATGTATTTAGCTTTTGACGTCGAGTAACGTCAAGAATTTTCGTTTTAGTGCTCCGCGTATGAGTGTTTATCTATTTTTGTATCTGATAAAATATAACTATTCGTGCATTGTTTGTGATTAAAACTTGCATATTAATAAACTGAAACATGAATCTAATAAAAATAATAATTTCATATATTTTATCAATAATTGTCAGTAATTATCAATGTTGTCCACGAACTTTACGGACAACCCTCGTATGTCTTTCTTGTGACAAGATCTTTCTTTGGGTACCAACTTTTGACCTCAATTATGACCTTGACCCTAGCTTTTTCTGAATATGATCAATTTTTAAATCCAAGATATGCTACTGACAAACAAGTCAATTTAAACAGGGTTTGATTTCAACAAACTTGAAAGTGCACTACTTGAAAATGCTTGCATATTTTAAAATATGACTAACTATGGCCCAGCTGTTCTTGAGTAGTTTTTTAAAGATTTTATCTTTTCTAGTCACATGCAAAATTTTAATCTACTATCATGGCCCCTTCCTGTCTTTGGGGGCTGTGATTTGAATTATCTTTAATCTGCATTACCTGAGTATGCTTGCATCAATATCACCCATCACCTCCCACTGTTATTGAGAAGATTTTTTTCTTAATCTATATAAAACTTTGTTCCCCTTTTGTGACCCCATTGTCACCCCATGGGCCATGAAGTGAACAAAATTGAATCTACACTATATGAGGAAACAATCACTTTACTTTTATAAGCTGGACGATGCATTTTGCCATTCCAAGTCTAACCTTCTCTGTGCACTTTTCAGAGGGCAAATTCCTGAAAAAGTAACAAGTGGATGTGTCATATAGCTTGAATCTTATTTAAACTTGTCAGGATTTTCTTTTCTTATCAATCAGTGCAAAGTGGATAGTTGAAAATCGAAAATATGAACTCATGGGCCACAATGCTAACCTGGGTCACCTCTTCCATGCTTTTCATCATCAGATTTTTAAAAGATTTTTTCCCTCTTTATCCCCATGAAAAAATTTTGACTCTATATTGTGTCCCAAAGCTAGCCTTAAAGAGCTGTTTTAAATGAAACTTAGTCCACGCAGCATTCCGATACTTCAATAACAATTTGACTAACTGGCAGTTGTGTTCTTGATAGGGATGTCAACGAGTACCCAGTTAACCGGGTACTCGATCGAACGTCCGAGTATCGAATACTAAAAATGGTACTCGGTTACTCGGATGTGTATTTTTTCTTATTTTAAAGTACATATTTTTATCAAAAACTAACTTCAATATGCATACGGGTAATTAGCGTGTCGTCATCTTCACATGTAAACACCCGTTATCGCCTGTGGCTGTGTATATGTAGTAATTAGTGACCAATCACCTGGTACACAGCTGTTCTCACTTATTGTGGTCCTTAATTTTTTGATGGCTTCAATGATTGTTTTTCAGTGAACATCGTTAAATATGGTTTATTATCTTCAAATCATTTTTAAATCATTTAGTTGATATACAGCAGCGAAATTGGACATGCATAGAAATGCTGCTACCCACTTCAAAATAAGTAAAGATTCAAAAAAAATGTATAAAGTCAGTTTCCATAGTAAGTTTAGTGTATACAGGAGAAACAACCAACTTATAAAAAAATAATGGAAAATATTAAACTAGTGATCCAAACAACGTCCGTTCCTTCTCGTTCGCTAGTCTAATCATCACAAACCTGCTTAACAGATTGTCCTCCTTTTGATGAAATAGATTCTAAACAAGAACTGTAAACCATCTGTAATTTTTGATGTATTAATTGCGCCAACTGTGTTTATTTTATAAATTTAGTACCAAAAATCATTTCCATCGGACTCCATGTTTATATACATTCATGAAACATGATAAAAACAGCTTTGGGGTTTAATAAATTAACAATTAAAAATTAACAAACTTGTATTTACATTTTTACCGAGTACCCGGGTACTCGATCGGAAAAACGTCCGAGTAACCGATTATCAAAAATTGACCGATTTGACATCCCTAGTTCTTGAGAAAACTTTTTGAGAATTTTTTTCGTAGATTTGTTATGTACACATTGTCCCCTCCCATCTTAGCTCCACCCTAACCCATAAAATGAAAAAGAAACTAAATCCATACAACTCAGGCATGAGTTGAATAAATGAACAAACTTGAATGTAAAGTACCTGAAGAGAGCTGGAAGATACAACTAATCAATGTCCTGCTGTTCTTCATCAGAAGATTTTCAAAGATGTTTTCTTTATATTCTCATGCAAAACTTTGATCTCCTATTGTGGGGTATGACTTAAACAAAATTGATGCTACATTATCTGAGCATCCTTCTACATTAATATGACCATTACCATGGCCCTAATGTTTGAATTGATAAACCACAGGCACTTGATGTTACATTTTTCTAATAAAAAAATAATAACCCCATACCTAATAATTCACAAGGTACACATCACGGCCATCTTGATTTTTTTCTAGGTCATTCACATCAACTTGTATTTTTGTCTGAAACTCCATGAAATAAATTCCCTGCAACCGTTTTCATCCTGTGGTCATGCAGTCTTTCAATAATGTACTTATTGTCCATATTTGACCCATTTAACCCCCATTCCGGAGTAAGGGACATAAATTCTGCTAGTTTAGCATAGGGCTAGTGGTTAACAAGCATTCTGAGAGTATTGCATTAGCAATACTAGTCCCCTACCGGCAAGTGTAATCTGGTTCCCGTTAAGAATTGAAAATGCCATAAATCCGTCAAAAATCAATGAAGCAGAATGAAATGCAAACTTGACCTATAACTAATCAAGGTAAAGTGACTTACCAAAAATCAGCTCAATATCTGCAAGCATTTAGAAGAAAATTGCGGAAAACCCCTAAAAATTGAAGAGGTCGTAATTCCGTCAAAAATCAATGAAGCGGAACGAAATGCAAACTTGATCTGTATCTCATCAAGATACACTCACATACCAAAAATCAGCTCAATATCTGCAAGCGTTTAGGAAAAAAGTGCGGAAAACCAAGTGGGACAGACTGACAGAGGGACAGACAGACAGACAGACAGCTAGACAGACGGACAGATGGACGGACAGACTCAGCGGAAACCTATAGTCCCCTCTGGTTTCACCGGTAGGGGACTAATAATAATGCTCTCAGTTGGCCTGCTAGATGTCCAGGTAACAAAAAGATTTTTAGTCCCCTACCGGTGAAACCGGAGAGGACTATAGGTTTCCTCTGAGTCTGTCCGTCCGTCCGTCTGTCTGTCTGTCCCTCTGTCAGTCCGTCCGTCCGTCTGTCTGTCTGTCCCTCTGTCAGTCTGTCCCACTTGGTTTTCCGCACTTTTTGCTAATGCAATACTCTCAGAATGCTCGTTTTGTTCCATTTACCATCTTGAACCAACTTGAATCAACTCTGGTTCCTGAACCCAGTGAATTTGAATTTTGCAAATTAGATAGATTAGCTGCTCATGAAATAATGCATGCTTGAACAGAAATTTATTAACTATAGATCTTATCACGGGGAGTGCTTTTTTTTACCTGCCTTACCCTGCTACATAAACCACTTTGAAATTCTCACTGCCCATGAGGCATAGTTAATGAGAGAACTGCACTGGCTGTACTGTGATCATAATAACACAGAAGTAACTTACAGAAAAGCAGACATGAGGGTGAGGGCAGCATCTCGACTCTCTTTGATAGATGGACTAACCCTATCCTTGTCAGACTGTAGGAATGGTATGAGATTACACAGCATCTCCAAACACAAACAGCACACTTCCTGATCCTGCCTCTGAGCCTTTGCCAGAAATCTATCAACATACACTGAGATTAATTCATCTCAATTCTACATGATATCAGAAAGTCTCCACAAACTTCACTCAACATTTACGTTGTGACTACTGGGGTAATCATGGCTTTAAAAGATTTTTTCCCAAAAATATCCCTACATAAAACTTTGATTTCCTATTGTGGCCCCACCCTACCTCTGAGGGTCTGACCACCATGATTTGCACAAACTTGAATCTACACAACCTGAGGATGTCTATGTAATATGAATAATCAGGGCTTTCCTGTTCTTGAGAAGATTTTTCCTATGTATTCCTATGTAAAACTTTGATGCCCCATTGTGCCCCCCCCCTCCCCCAGTCATGATTTGAAGAAATTTTAATCTACACTACCTCATGCTTCCACATAAATAGATCTAATTGGCTTTGCTGTTCTTCACAAGAAGATATTTAAAGTTTCTCCATGTATATATATATATATATATATATATATATATATATATATATATATATATATATATATATATATATATATATATATATATATATATATTTATTATACTTTCATGTTAAATACTAAAATCTGATTGGTTTAGACGCATTTAACAATCCGTAATGTTACCCTCAGCGTTAGCAACACACTTGACAACGGGTAACATTACGAAAATATCACATGCGTTCAAATCATGTGCGTACGGTTCACCGTAGAATTCTCAAAACGTCGGTTGTGCGTTTGAAAGAAGCCGAATAAACGACGTCAATATAAGCTTGCGTCCGATGTAGCTTACTTGAAAACAACAAACGACAGACGAAACATCCTTGCGAGTACAAACTTTAGATGATAAAGGACTTTTTGAGTAGCAAACAAACAATAAAGAGGTTGGTAAATCTTTTCCGAAGCTTTCTTATTGAGAAAAATAGAAGCGGGGAGTTTGAAAGCTTTCTAAGCGTGACCTTAACGAAGATCTCCGAATTTTTTTATGACATCCGAAATCAAAAAGACATTCAGTATAATAAAATAAATAGTGCACGTTTTTGAGGGTAACAGTTGAAATTGACACCCCTCGGAAAACCATTGTCAACCTCCGCTGACGCGTCGGTTGACAATGATTTTCCTTGGGGTGTCAATTTCAACTGTTACCCTCAAAAACGTGCACTATTTATATAATATATACATGGAGAAACTTTAAATATCTTCTTGTGAAGAACAGCAAAGCCAATTTTTTCCTTGTAACTGTAATCATGGAAAGATTTATATATATATATATATATATATATAGACATATAGATATATATATATATATAAAACTTTGAATGCCCATTGTGGCCCCACCCCCTGCCCCTGGAGATCACAATTTGAACAAAATTAATTCTACACTACCTAAGGATGTTTCCATATAATTATTAATAATTTACAATTAGACAAGGGTAAGGTACTTACCTGTAGGATAATGTATAAAAATTTTAATCGCCTACTGTAGCCCTACCCTAGCCCTGGGGGTCATAATTTTAAGAAACTTTAATCTACACTATGTAAGGAAGCTAGCTTTCATACGAGTTTCATCTTTTCTGTCACAGTGGTTAATATTGAGAAGAAGATTTTTAAAAGATGCCATTACATTTCACTAATTCTGAATTATCACCCCTTGGAAAAGGGTGTGGCCCTTCATTTAAACAATCTTGAATTCCCTTCAAATAAGGATGCTTTGTGGCAAGTTTGGTTGAAATTGGCCCAGTGGTTCTTAAGAAGAAGTTGAAAATGTGAACAGTTCACAGATCACAGAAGACACACAATAGACAGATGCCAGACACTCTTCAATCAGAAAAGCTCCCTTGAGCCTTGGATTCAGGTGAGCTAAAAAAAAAAAGCCTTTGATAAAGACAGAAATAAAGACAAGAAAGGTATTCCAACCCAGACCCCCCTTCCAAACTTCCAAAGTTTTATCCATAATTCTACTGCATTTAAATAGAGAGAGCTATTTACTTTGAATGATGTAAAAACTAGAAAATAAAGTGTCTACAAACCTTGTAACTGTAATCATGGAAAGAATATTTTCCTCAGAGACATGATGTGATGGTGAAGTTAACATTCTGATAATCAGTCTGATCTGAGAAAAAATGAAATCTGATTTACAGAAAACACTTGTCTTGCTGTAGACGTTATATTTAAATCTGAAAATAAACTGTAGGAGTGGAAATGGCTCGATCTCCAGCAAAAAAGAAAATTTTTAAGGTAGCACAAACTTTGATGAGTTTGACTCTATCTCTCATTGAGAGTGTGAAATTCATTTTGTTTCTTTAAGCTTTCTCTCTAGATACCACATACCAAAACTGTTTTAAAATATTAAGCAATTTTAAAAGATTAAGATTCCAAAAATAAACTTACTTGCAATAAGTCAAAAGACTTGTAGGCATCCACTGATTCCATAATTTTGATGAGTTCTGATTTAATTGATGACAGCTTCTGCACATCCTTCAATAATCCTGCTTCTCCTCTGTTTTCTGGACTGTCGAAGGCACACCAGAAGCACAATGTTCTGGTCAATTCAATGTGCAATTGTTGTGTGTCAGTTAGCTGACTGTCATCCAGAATAGATTTCATATCTGTGAAATACAATAATGCAGATCATAGAATAAATTGCAGGTCTTCATTTAACAGTCATATGACAGTCATAAGGTAATTTATTTCTACTAAAAAGTCCATATTACCTAGCTGTTATATTTCTTTTATTTCTACCAAATCATGATGATGCTTGAAGAATGATTTAAAAGTTTATACTTATTAAATTTATACATTCTTCAGAAGTTTAAGATTCTTTTCAGATTTTCAAACACAAGAAATTCAATCTCTGTTCCAAATTATTCTATATTTGGTAACTTACTTTATGTATCTTTGTAAAGTATACATGTACCAAAAGGCAGAGAGAATCTATACTAAGTCTTATAAATTATTAAATTTTGCAAATAAACTCGGAAACGGGTGCACCAGAGTTCTTACTTACTCCTCTAACAATACATTAGATACAAGATGATGTCCGTAAACTATATTCAGATTTCACTCACATGGTAAGTATCGTACATTAAATTAAAAGTCTACTTTCATTTTCTATAGACAGCCATGAAATAGCAAAAACGTGAGTAGGGTGGCGTTTCCGATTGGCGGATCTAAGTTACTGACAATTTTTAATGAAATTGACAACAAGCAATCGTTAATTTATTTCATAAAACGTCAACACTGAATTACTCAATCAAAACTTGATTTAAATGCCATAAAAGAAATAAGTTGTGATAACCAATTAAAAAAGGAAATGTGCAAATTATCTTCGTCATTCACCAATCTTAATATTGACAGAAGCTTCTAGAACATCATTTAGCACCGAGCCCGATGTTAAAAAAAAAAAACTGCATGAACATATAAAAAGCTTTTGTGTGAAATGGTAAATCATTGATAACACTATAAGCTGTGAATATATTTATGTACCGAAATATATTTACATATATGTAATAGGTTTTCCTAATAGATTAATCGGTAAAATTTGTATATATTCCTTACTGAGAGCATCGTGGCAATGAACCCGAAGTACATTTGTAATTCGTAATAATCTTGCTAACAGGAAAAGAGAAAAAATTTAATGAATAAGGTATTGTTCAAATACAATTAAAGCTGTAAAATTTTGTGCTTAATCAATACATTTCATTTTTTTTTTTTTGGTCTGAATACAGTTTTTTGTATCAAATAATCGGATTATCCATAGGGCGTTAAAAGCTAATTTTTACACAGACCCTATACTTGAGTCTTGGTTTATAAATATGTATGTACCTTATTGATATGTAAAAAAGTAAAGTACATTTTTTACATATCAATAAAGTACATACATATTTATAAAACAAGACCCAAGTGCCTGTAAATTTTTACCCCCCCCCCCCCAAAAGGAAAAATCAATTTAGCAGTAAAATGTGCATATTCTCTGCTTTTATCCTTGACGGAAATGAAATAAGAGCATCTGAAGTACAATATCCAAAACATAGTATAACAGGTTTCACAATAAACGTCAATTAATGAAATTATTATTTTTCAAGTTTTTACAAAAAGGGGGTGGAGACGTGCATCTACTTTATGCGGGATTTTGAACAAAGTATTTCTTCCTGCTATAAACCTGTAGGCTGTCAGTAGAAACTACAATTTATTTTCTGGCGGTAGTGGTATGATTTCATTTAGTTCATACAAAACTTGAATGATGCACCCTAACCAACCCACCTTCAGAAGCAAGTTATATTGAAATCAAACCTTAACTGAAAGAATTTTGTAAAGAATTTCACAAAAATTTCTAACACTTCAACACTAATCATGCTAATTGTTGAAATCATGCAGAAAGAAATTAAAAATAAAAATCATGTTATCATTATTTTTGAGACGTTAACTTACATACCAAGTCTATTGAAATTGAACAAAAACTGTAGGAGAGGTGGCATTTGAAAGAATTGCACAGAAATTTTTCTTGTTAGTAACCAAGGCAACGCTATTCCTTGAAATCAAAGACTAATATATATAGGATATCCCATTATTTGTGGTTGGATATGATTTTTATCCAATGAGTTGTGCGTATTTTATCCCTGAGCCTTGGCGAGGGGATAAAAACACAAATTGGATAAAAATCATATCTAACCACATATGATGGGAAATCCATTTTATCACATGATTTATGCATAACTATCAATGTTTTACACGGTTTTTAGCTCACCTGAGCAGAAGGTTCAAGTAAGCTTTTCTGATCAAAGAGTGTCTGATGTCCGTCTGTCGTCTGTAAACTTCTCACATTATCGACTTATTCTCAAGAACCACTGGGCCAATTTCAACCAAAATTGCCACAAAGCATCCTTGGGTGAAGGGGATTTGTTTTTTCACAAGAAGTGCCACACCCTCTTTCAAGGGGAGATAATTATGAATTCATGAAAATTTGGTGGCATCTTTTTAAATCTACTTCTCAAGAACCACTGGGCAAGAGAAGATGAAACTAATGTGAAAGCTTCATTACATTCTCTAGATTCAAGTTTGTTCATATCACATCCCCCGGGGGTAGGGCAGGGCCAAAAGAGGGGGTCAAAGTTTTACGTAGGAATGTACAGGAAATGACTTCAAAAATCTTCTCAAGAGAACAGCAAACCTATGATTAGTCATATTATAATAGAAGTATCCTCAGGTAGTGTAGATTCAACTTTGTTCCAGTTATGACCCATGGGGGTAGGGCAGGGCCACAACAATGGGTCAAGGTTTACATAGGAATATATAGATGTAATGGTTAAGGGGCATTGGAGTAAAACGCATTGAAGACTTCAGAAAATGGAATGACCTGAAAACCCTTGGAATGGACTAGCCTAAGGGTATATTACACAAACCTTTGCGAATTTTTCATCATAAGTCAGACATTTAGAAAGTAGCTGAAGAAGTTGGATGATGAATCAGCAATAAAGAAGTTAAGGTATTCCATCCTAATACCAAAAGATTCAATGAAATTGAATACATAACAGATGTGTAGGTGTTGAATACTCAGTATATTTAGACATAATTCCCATTTATTACTATGTAAGGGTGGGATGTGTCCTAATTTATGACCTTGAATTTTGGTAAGAATTATCTCCCTGTTTTTAATTTTAAAAAATCACTTTTAAAAAAACTTATCTGGTAAAAAAAAAAATTTTTCAATTGTCATTCTATTTCTAATGTGTTTTAGTGCATTTTTCCACAACAGTATTTATTGATATTCTTATTCTTTGAATTTTTATTTTTAAAAAAATTGTTCCATAGACTTCAATGCAATCTTTGTCGAGTACTTACTGCTTAGTTCATTACATTTTTGAAACTTTCTCTTGGTAAATTCTTTTCTACTGTAAAATGCTTTTAATCAATAACAGAGTATTATGAATGTGTTGGACATTTAAGGATAGAGGATGGAAAACCTTAAGGGTAAGAGCAAAATAAAAGTATAAAAGTCATAAACACCAGTGGTAAGTATCCTAGAAAATTGATGTTAAGCTCTGGGTGTAGTATATCTGAAGAAGATTGAGACAACTGATTCTTATCTATCAATGGGAACCTACAGGAGAAAGAAGGTGCAAGTAGTACCTTACCCAGTCCCCATCTCTAGAAAAGAGAAAATTTAAGTACTGTGTGATATACCCTCAGACTGAGCTGTCTTAATAAGTATAAACTTGGACAGAGTAAAAGGAAAACCTATAAATCCCTTGTAAGAACCTGATCATACACATGACATAGGAAATATCTTTGAAATCTTCTTCTCAAGAACAACTAAGCCATTATTAGTCATATTTTTATAGAAGCAACCTAAGGTATTGTAGAATCAAGTTTGTTCAAATTATGGCCCCTCAGGAGGTTAGTGGCACAACAGAGGGTCGAAGTTTTTGCATAAGAATATACAGGAATCATCTTGAAAAAAATCTTCTGCTCAAGAACAGCAAAGCCATGATTATTCGTATCTTTATAGAAGCATCCTCAGGTGGTGTAGACAGTGTAGAGTTTGCCCGCCCCCTTTTTTTTTAAAAACTTTTCAATAATGAACTGATTTCTGCTTCTTCCTAGCCAGTGTGCTCAGGTGAGCGATGTGGGCCATGGGCCTCTTGTTATATATGGATCAACATAATTTAACTTCATCGCTTTCACGCAAAAACCATTGCAACGTCACAGCAGTGGGATACGAGAAAAATATCCAGTGATATCCATGGGATAAAGGGGTAAACATCATGTATCTTTGTGAAGTCTACTTGAATACTAAAGTTTAATGAAATTGTACAAAAACTGTACTGTGTAAAAAATGTAGCAATCCTATTTTGAAAAATTGTTTGGGCATACAGACAAACAGACAGATGGAAGAAGGACACCTTAACAGTACACAACCTTTTCTGTAAGCTTATATTGGTCTAATTTCACATATACTTGGGGAAAAAAACATTTGCCTTAATAGATTTTAAAATTATGCATATTTTCCTGTAAATCACTTATGTGCTCAGTTACTTCAATTGTCCTTATTATGTTAGACCCTAACATTTGCCCCCTTCTAATCAAGATTCAAGTGATGTAGATTATATATTATTTGCTCAGTTATAAGTAAAAAGAAATTGACAGCTATCTTTTATGCTGAGAATGCATGATTCAAGTTGTAAACATTGTGAATTCTAAAACACAACTCACCTGTTCCATCACTTCCTGTTACATCAGATTCCTGGGATTCAGCAAAGTCATCTTCCATAAAATCATCACCCTTTTCCTCATTCGGTGTCTCCATTTCAACGTCAAAATCATCAAAATCATCAGCTCCCTCAATGACACGCGACACATCAGCTCTCCTAGTCTGGTCACCTTCTGATGGTTTTCTCTTGGAAGAGAAAAGTTTTAGTTCTGAGTCTACAACTCAGTCAATAGGTTATTACGATGTTCACATCATAAAGAAAGAGAGAAATTACAATGAACAAAGTGTATTCAAAATGGACTAGTATAAAATGTGTACCTTTTCTACAAGAACACTTTTGAAATCTTCAATGATACATGCTGGTACCAAAGATCTCAATTCCAATGCTACAAAACACTCCTCCCTTGACTTCACTTCATTCTCTAACATCAAAGTTTTCTGAAAATTTCTAAGAATTTTCAAAGATAATGAAATATTTTGAGATGAAGTTAAAATTTTTACATTTTTCCCAAACATTCTGAGCATTACTTTGATACAGTTAGTCAATTCTGACTTCTCCACCACATCTTTTTGTACAGCACTGTACTTCACTAACCACTGAACAATACTGGCTATTGCACAGATGTACCAACTTAGGGATTCTAAATGTTTCAAATCACAATCAATCATATCACTCAAAGCCGTTGCTTCATCTTTCAAAAGGTTCAAAATATGATCAAAAAGATCATGCAGAAAATTGCATTCAAAACAAGAATCAACAGATTCTGTTTTATCTTTGAAATTCTCAATTTCAAATTTGTTTGATGACTGCAAATACATTTTTTCAAGACTTGTATAGAAAGCATCACCATAGTCTGGTTCCATGTAACAATAATTTGGCACATCACTTTGATTTTTAAAAAGTAGTAAAGCAACCAGATGCCCAATATCCCTTGGATCTGCCTTATTTTCATCCACAATATCTGCTGAAATAGTCCTATACTGACTTCTTCCTGGAAATAGCCATCTGAACAACTGTTTTCTCAAAGGGTGATTTTTGTCATCACTCTCTGATGTCTGAGCTAAAAAAGAAGACAGGTGATTTTTGAAGTGTTCAGGGATTTTGTTTCTGGTCATATATGTTATCAGAAACTGCACTGCTCTCGTGCTCGGCCGAGTCACACTTGGAATGAAGAGGTTCCACATGTCTTTCTCAATATCCAGTCCCTGTTCTGCCATACTTGTCAGTAGCTGGTAAGCACTGTCATCTGCTTGATGAACACTCACACACCTGACAGTAAAACAAAACAAAAACATACATTATACAGTATATATCACTGAGTGAGTAAGCAAGATTCTGGAAACAGGGAGCTAGAACCTTGTTAACTCACAAAATGATATTATACTTTGATTTATTAGTTAACATTGAATCAAGGTTTCACCCACTCACTACATCATATTGACCATTCTGCAAACTCAATTATGGCAAAGTGCTATTGGTAAAAATTATAATAAAAGCTGAACCTTTTAAGTAGAATGATGGGCCACAACCCTTACCTGAGTCACCTTGGTCTTGCTCTTCTTCATCATCAGATCTTTAAATGTTTTTTTTCCCTTTATTTCTATGAATTTTTTTAACCCATATTATTTCCCCACTTTAACCTCAAGTGTCCATGACAAACAACATGGGGATACCCAAATACCAATACGACTAACATGGCATTGCAGTTTTTGGAGAGGAGGATTTTTTGAAGTTTTCCTTTTTCCTGTATACACTGTACATACATTATGCAAGATTTGATCCAAAATTTTAGCCCTATCCTAACCCCATGTCCAAAATTAAAAGAAAAGCTTGAAAATATACTACTTGTGAATGTCCATATTAACATGATTCAGTGGGCTTAATCTGAGCAAAACTGAAGCTGCACAACCTGAGGATGTTTGCAAATTTATATGACTAAGAATGGCTCTGCTGTGCTTGAGAGAAAAGATCTTTAAGGCTTTTTTAATGCTCACATCTAAAAATTTGGTATCCTATTGCAGCTCTATTTTACCCAAGGTCAAAGTTTGAACAATTCTTAATCTGCTTGCACCACCAGAGGATGCTTGCAAATAAATTGAATATTCATGACTGTGGTTCTTGAAAAGCATATTTTTGTATATTTTTTTTCATATATATTCCTAGGCAAAGCTTTGATCCCCTATTGTTGCCAATCACACCCCTGGGAATCATGATTTGATCAAACTTGAATCTGCACTACCTGAGAATGCTTGTATATTAATATGACTAATAATTCCTTGGTATTCTTTAGAAGAAGACCTTTAAAGACTTTTTCCACTGTATTTGAATGTAAAAACCCTATCCATGGGGCTCTGATTTGAACATTTTGAATCTAACTTTGTCAGAAAGCTTTCTCATTATTTCATCTTTTCTGGCCCCATGCTTTTGGAGAACAAGACTTATAAAAGCCTGAACCCTATTTTTTGCCTTTTCTTGATTATCTCCCTTTGAAAAGATGAGTAGTCCTTCCTTTGAAAAGAATCCCCTTAAATTATACATGATTTGTATCAAGTTTGGTTGAAACTGGCCTAATGGTATAGAGAAGAAACTAGAGGTACTGTGAGTGAGCTCACAAAATAATACCCACCACCACAATATCTTTAAAATGCCCATTCAAATTTTGTAAATGTGACCTTGAACTTGCCAAAAAGACCTTGGTTAAAATAAATGACATCCTCTGATCATTAGTAATTTTTTCAGTGAAATATGGACAAAAGACATGCAATATTTCTCCACTAGAAAATAACAGATCTATTATTAATTTTACTTTAAACCAGTGACCTTGAACTTGCTAGAATGACCTTGAGTCAAGGTCATGACACACCCGTAAGTCATACAAAATCTTTGTACCAATTATTAGCTTCCAATGACTCTCCATTATAAACTTAAAGCCTGGACAAGAATTTTACACTTTTCTTCCAGTGACCTTGAAGTTGCCAGAATGACTTTGGATCAAGGTCAAGACAAACCCAAAGGATGTTAGCAATCTTTGTACAAAGTATAAGCTTCCGGTGATTCTCCATTACAAAGTTATAGCCCAGACAAGAACTTTATACCTTTTCTGCCAGTAACCTAGGACATGCCAGAATGACTTTGGATTAAGGTCATGACTTACCCTTGTATTAATTGCAGTCTCTGTACCAAAAGTATGAGTTTCCATTGATCCTCCATTACAAAGTTAGAACCCAGACAAGAATTTTATTTCTTTTCTGCCAGTGACCTTGAACTTGCTGGAATGACCTTTGGTCAAGGCCAAGACATACTCATTGGATCATAGGCAATCTTTGTACCAAAGATGAGCTTTCAGTGATTCTCCATAACAATGTTTTAGCCCAGACAAGAATTTTATACTTATTCTGCCAGTGACTTTGAACTTGCTGGAATGACCTTTGGTCAAGGCCAAGACACACCCTTGGATCATAAGCAATCTTTGTACCAAGTACAAGCTTTCAGTGATTCTCCATTACAATGTTTTAGCACGGAAAATTTTATATCTTTTCTGCCAGTGACCTTGAACTTGCTGGAATGACCTTGGGTCAAGGTAATGAAACACAGTTGGATCATAAGCAATCATTGTACCAAGTATGAGTTTCCAGTGTTTCTCCATAACAAAGTTATCTTGTGGACTATATTTCACAGATAGATAGAAAAGGTGATTACTTCAGTATACCCCCCAAACTTTGTTTGTGGGGGGTATAATCAAGATTGTGATAATTTTACAGACGGATGGAGAGACAGACAAAAGGCAATAGGACATCAAAAAGCTCTTTGGGTTTATATCTAATCTAAGCAAAAAATATTTTTATGAGGTATTAATAAGTAATTCAGATCCACTGTATATGGAAATCAGTACAGAAAACTGAAATTTAAGTGTTATAAAATGTGCGAGAAGTGTGTATGAAACGAGGCAAAAACTTCTTGTTGAATCATACTACATTTCATTCAGAACATGTACGAGGATTGTTCCAAGTGTAATGTGTATTGTACAATATCTCAAAAGCATTCGACTCAAATCATGAAATGAACATTACATCCCTTGAAAGTATTCTTTGTGGTTTGAAATACATCTGTCACTGTATGCTGATTTAGGTAGACATCTGAGGTACTGACTGAGGGCTGAGCCAAGGGCTTGTCAGGACTTGTAATGATGACAAAATAAAAACTTTTCAAGTTTTGGAAAAAGGAAAATCACATGGGGCTAGACCTGGAGAGTATTAGTTGGTGTGGCAAGATGTCAGCCTCATCAAAAATTGCTTCACAAGCTTAGATGTATGCAGTGGAGCTTTATCATGAAGTATACGAACATGCCTAAATCCTTACACAGGACATCCTTTATTTTCTTGAGCTTTTTTAGTATAACATCTCAGTAATACCCACCTGTAACACTTTTGCCCTTCGACACTAGAATTTGTATGGCTATACCATCACTTGAAAAGAATATGTAATAAAGAACCTTCTTTGTGCTTATGGTTCTTTTGACAACTACACGTCTTCTACCATGTTAAGTTAGCCATATTTTTGGGGTTTTTTTCGAATTTTTCTTACTGGTTCAAAATATTAAACCCATATGTTTCATTACCAGTAGCAATGTTTCCAAATGTCTTTGATTAAATTTGGGAAACATTTTGAGCAATTGCTTAGCAGTTTATACTCGTACCCATTTATTGTCATCTGTCAATATATGCAGTATCCATCTGGCAGAAATCTTTGGTACTTTCAAAATATGCTTCAAAATGAAATGCACCAGTGATAGGGATATTTCAACAGCTTTGGTAATATCACGAATCATGTATCTGCCATCACTTTCACTTATTTCATTGAAATGCCTGTCACAGTCACAGGCTGGCCAGATTTTGGAGCATCTTTGACAGACTCTGTACCAGTCAATAATTTCTTTCTCCACCTACGAACTGTCTCATAAGATACCTTATCAGACCTATAAAATTCCCCCAATTCATTAAAAATCTGCATTACCAATGTTTTTTGCAAACTGTTATATACTGTAAATGTGGTTATTTTGACGAGTTGAAAAATTGACGATTTTTTCTTCACGAAAATTGACGAGTGTTAATTTTAACGAAATATTGAATCAAGAGTTATGTATCTTTAATTTCACAAGATTAAAACAAAAAATGAATACAAAGAACACCTCAAAAAACGAGTTTCAAAACTGGTGCTCAGAGTAAGTTCGCCAGAAACTGGAGGATCAAAAACTTGATGGAAACATTGGCTTAGTTGACTTGAGAACGTCTACAATTAAGCCGTTCTATGCAAAATTGGTCCTGAAAGTTCACAAAGGGTTTTCTCGGGAACTCATTTACAAGCGTTCTCATCAATAAAATTAAATTTAATTTTGCTTGTAAAAAACATGTATTTTGTTTTCATTATACGAGACAGATTGCCTGAGGTGACAAAGTAGGTCAAACACGGCGTGATAATTATGCAAAGTTAGAATGTTGTGACCGTGGGTAATAATAGTATATGACATACTCAATGGATTTTAAAACTGTAATTACAGTGTATATGTTTTCATAACTATTTACCAAAAAATTAAACAGCAACTTTGATCTAGTTTTAGTGGGGGAAGGCGAGAAAATTAAGCGGTGAAGTTGTACAACGGTCAATGTCTGTTGTGACGCTATATATATGATGTGAAGTTTGACGAGTGGAAATTTTGACGAGAAAAGAAAAATCGTCAATATAGTCAAAATTAGCACGTCGTCAAAATTTCCACTTTTACAGTAAGCTAATTTCTTCAATATTCTCTACCCCTTTCCCAACCATGTTTACAACAGTGGTCAAAGACTGGCTCTATTGAAATGACTGAAAGTTTAAAACTATGTGGAGCTGAAGGCTTGTGTTTACACTATTGGAATAGTATTGAATACAGCTTTTCAAGAGCATCATCATCCATGAAATCATGCAAAGCATTATCGTGCTGTGGTACAATACACATTACATATTAAACAGCCCTTGTATAATTTGCAGCATTTCACACAAACCATGTAGCATTTCAATAAATAAGAATTCCATGCAAGCAGTGCCGTGACTGCAACATTTGTCTGAGACAGTACATCTGAAATATTTCAGAATCCCTCTCATTTAAACTAGCAATAAAGATACCTTAGTGCGGCTGAACTTATTTTCTTTAAAATTTCTTTATTTTCTGACTCCCCAGAAAACATATTCCAATTACTGATGAAGGACTTGGCACAGAGCATCAAGTGATGTATCACCTCTACCCTGTAAAACATAAAGCTTCAGGTAAACATTATTTTGCTAACTACGGTAAACGTATAGCTTTACTTTCGGGTAATCAAATTTTAGCACCTTATGCATTGCAATTTGTCCACAAATTTATGTACATGCTTATTTGTGATTAAAACTAATACATATTGATGATAAAATTTATGATTCTGCTGATCAGTTGAAGAGAACAATTGCACTAAAGAATGATTACATTTAGTGTTCAAAAAGTGGACTCCAGTAAACTGCCAAAAAATAAAGTATGGAAAATAGCCCCTTAAGATTTATTAAACAATTCAATTGTAATTGCAACTTTCTGAAATTATAGGAATTAAAATTCTTCTGTCTGGACCATAGCAAGTGTATTAAATACATAATCGACAATCTTGCCAATTTAAACTATCAATCATCACCACACATGTGATATGAACTTAATTGCCAACTAGTACTTGTTAAATTATCTAATAAATGAATATTTTATAATTGCACTGTAAGCCTGTCAAATTGTAACTTGGAGAATGTAAGAAAAAAAAACATAAATACATGTACTAACTTTTTATTCAAGTTTCATTGAATTATAATCAGAAAACCATCATTAATTTAGCCCAAAAGCAGAAAAAAAGTGATCAGGATCAAAAAAGTAATTAGTCTAGCATTCATTAACATTTCATAAATTAAGTTCTAATCTGTTCCCCATTTAACACTATCACCATACAGTAAATTAACAAACTATCAGTGCTTCTTTACTATCTTAATTCCTTGTTGAAATCTCTTACATTGGCCTTTCTTGGTCTTTGATGAACATTTAATAAGACAAGTTATTTTTGTCTCATTTTTATTTATCTATTACTTACAAGTCTACCTGATCATTAAAACTATGAAAGTACTTTTTGTATTATACAATAAAAATTCTTGCATAATTCTCTTATTCTATTAACCTTTCAAGTACATTATTTACAGTGATTAATTATCAAAAGTAAATGGCAAAGGGGAATAACTCTTCTCAGTAGATTACAAATTAATAGAGCCCTAGCCAGGACCAGAACACTTCACCAAATGGTCCAGATGTTCAAAAATCTGGTAAAAAACCCTTCCTTATTAAAACTTTTACTCTTTTTGCCCCTGATATGCCCAGGTGCAGAGAATATTTTTAAAGAAATAATGCATTTTTACTACAGATTCACTATATTATCAATAGAGCCCCCCCCCCCCCACCCCACCCCTCCCCATCGAGAAACACCAGAGCCTCCCATCCTGGGACTAGAAGTTTGCTCATCATAAGTAATCACTTTGTTTATCTGCTTAACACTAAGGAGCAGACAGGATTATTTAATAGAATTAATGCATTTTCACTATATTATCAAGAGCCTCACCTTTACACCAGCACATCTGACCCAGGGCCATGCAATTCACTACTCTGGAAGAAGCACTCTTGCTCATCATAACTATACACTTAGCTTCTTTGCTTTTTAACCAGAAGCAGAAAAGAATATTTTCAGAGAAATTTTGCTTTTTCACTATATAATCAATAGAGCCCCCCCCCCCCTTTTTCACCAGAACCCTTGACCCTGGGGCCATGAAATTCATAATTTTGGAAGAGGCATCCTTGTGTATCATAGCAATGTACTAATAGTTTGTTTAAATAATACCCAGGGGCAGAGAAGAAGATTTTTAAAGAAATAATTCACCTTCATTATAGGATATATATGGCTCCGCCCTAGCACCAGAACCCCTGTTCCTAGGGCCATGAATTTCACAATTTTGGAAGAGGCATCCTTGCTTATCAGAACAATGTACTTAATTTGTTTAAATAATACCCAGGAGCAGAGAAGAAGATTTTTAAAGCATTAATGCATTTTCACTATATAATATATATAGCCCCGCCCTAGCACCAGAACCCCTGACCCTGGGGCCATGAATTTCACAATTTTGGTAGAGTTACCCTTGCTTATCATAACTATGTATTCAATTTGTTTCAATAATACCCAGGAGTAGAGAAGATTTTCAAATAAATAATGCACTTTCACTATATGATCTATATAGCCCCGCCCTAGCACCAGAACCCCTGACCCTGGGGCCATGAATTTTAAAATTTAGGTAGAGTCACCCTTGCTTATCATAACTATGTATTCAATTTGTTTCAATAATACCCAGGAGTAGAGAAGATTTTCAAATAAATAATGCACTTTCACTATATGATCTATATAGCCCCGCCCTAGCACCAGAACCCCTGACCCAGGGGCCATGAATTTCACATTTTGGTAGAGGGCTCAATGCTTATTACAATCATGTCAACAGTTTGACTGCTTGATGTCCAGGAGCAGAGAAGAAGATTTTTAAAGCATTAATGCATTTTCACTATATAATATATATAGCCCCGCCCTAGCACCAGAACCCCTGACCCTGGGGCCATGAATTTCACAATTTTGGTAGAGTTACCCTTGCTTATCATAACTATGTATTCAATTTGTTTCAATAATACCCAGGAGTAGAGAAGATTTTCAAATAAATAATGCACTTTCACTATATGATCTATATAGCCCCGCCCTAGCACCAGAACCCCTGACCCTGGGGCCATGAATTTTAAAATTTAGGTAGAGTCACCCTTGCTTATCATAACTATGTATTCAATTTGTTTCAATAATACCCAGGAGTAGAGAAGATTTTCAAATAAATAATGCACTTTCACTATATGATCTATATAGCCCCGCCCTAGCACCAGAACCCCTGACCCAGGGGCCATGAATTTCACATTTTGGTAGAGGGCTCAATGCTTATTACAATCATGTCAACAGTTTGACTGCTTGATGTCCAGGAGTAAAGAAGAAGATTTTTAAAGATTGCATTAATTTTGGTGGTTTTAGCCCCATCCCTCAGGCCCCTGGGGGGCAGGGACCATGAAATTCACAATTTTTGTCCCCCTTCACCCATAGATGCTATATGCCAAAATTGGTTGAAATTGGTTGAGCAGTTTCAGAGAAGAAGCTGAAAATGTTTAAATGTTAACGCACGACGGACGACGCACGACGACGGACAAAAACAGATAGCAATAGGTCACCTGAGTGACTCAGGTGACCTAAAAAAATATTTCTTTCAGATGACATGTTTCTTTTTATAATTCCACATATATTTAGAATTTCAAACTCTATATTTTTGCATTGTTTATAAAGCCACCTACAATGTTGTTTTTTGACTTCCACACTTTTTGGTTGACACACTCCGAGGACTCAAGATACATCAACTGACAAAGTTTGATGATCCTATGCTTCAAAGTGTCCAAAATATGCCTCTAAAATAATTTGAAAATGAATACCTGTAAAATTTCAAAAGTAGGTCACTGTGACCTATTTTTAATAAGGCCTCTAGGTGCATCAATTTATAAGGTTTGATGATTCTAAACCTCTTAGTATCTGAATAATGACCTTTAATGTTTAGAAAATGATAAGCAATAAAATTCAGAAAGTAGGTCACGGTGACCTTCTTTTAGGTTGACACATTTCAAAGTAACATGATGCATAACTGACAAGTTTTGATGATCATAGGCTTCAAAGTATCCAAGTTATGCATCAAAATTAAAACGAAAATGAATATCTGCAAAATTCAGTAAGTAGGTCACTGTGACCTACTTTGAGTCAACATGATATGAGGTCCAAAGATGCATCAACTGTCAAGATTTGAGGATCGTAAGTCTTATAGTGGGCAAAATATCAAAGATTACAGAAAACGTAAATTTTGGTCAACTTTGAAGTGACCTTGAGACCACGTCCTTTGCCCCAGGGTGATGCCTTGAACAATTTTAAATCTACAACATATCCTCATCCTTGTATATAAGTTTGTTGATAATATGCCCAGTGGTTCTTGAGAAAAAGATTTTTTAGCAACCAGTACTTTTGATTTTAGTTTCCTAGTTATCTCCCCTTGTTTAAGGGTTCCATCCCTGTTTTTAGCACAAATGAGAGCCCTTGGGCCAAGGATACTCTGTGACAAATTTGACAAAAATTGGTCAAGGGGTTCTTGAGTTATGGCCCATTTTCTAAAGTTGACGTACACCGCACAAATGGCCATAGCAATTAGCTCTTCGAGCCTTCGGCTCAGAAGAGCTAAAAAGGATCCCTTTTTTCCATCAGTCAGAGTCTAGGGAATTTGAAAAGAAAACTTCTCAAATCCTTTCTTGTGCACATTTGTACATTCAAATGACACAAATTACACCACACTAACAGTTCATAATCCAATGCTCACTAATTTATTATCTATCAAGGTTTATTGAGCTTTTTTGGAAACACTATCATTTTTTTCCTTGACCAGGATTGACATCTATCACCGTGTATATCCTAACATATGGGGTGTATACCATGTTGTGCTCAGGGTGTATGCTTTCAAAGCGATAAAAAGGGGGTCCATAAATTGAGAAATTGGACAAAACATATCTCGACCCCCTTTCTATGGCTTCGAAAGCATACACCCCTCGTACAACAAAATATAAACCTTGTATGTTGGGATATACACCATGTCTCTGACATCAGAGCAATTGCACTTAATTTTAAGTGGATGGTTTCAATAACATGTGAACTTTGTTATTTCAAAGAATTTCGAGATGAAATAAAAATCCTTTAAGGCGGTAAAAACGTCATTAAAGGACTCTTACAATAGGTGACTAGTTCAAGGGACATAATTACTGTCCACTCTGAGGCCTAAATCCCAGACAATGAGACATGCTTTATAGAACAGAACATATTCAAACCTCTGAATTACATTTTCAACATTCAATTACAACAATTAATTTAACTCAAAATCATATCTACAAACTTTTTAAAATTTCCTAACTGGGCTGCAATTGCCTCCAAATATGGGAGAACCTGCATCTTTGGAAAATTTTGGGGATACTTTTGTAGAAACCGAGTGATCAGTTGAATCCAGGGAATTGTCTGGCTGTGTTGTTCTCTGTCTGACAAGAAGTCCAACATGTAGCACCACCCTGAGTTTAAGCGCCTCTTTTTAGTTCCTGGACCTTGCTGGGTAGAGATCTGTGTGACATCTATAGAGTTCACATTCTCCAGGAAAAGCTTTTCAAAAATAAATACTATGTACATTCAATAGTATTTTGTGCATTCCATGGAACATATAATTAATATCAACAGAAAAAAATGTTACTATGCATATTTGAAAATGACAGAATTTTTTCTATGGATGAAAATCAGTTAATATAGTACTATGTAGTAATTCACTTGATAAAACATTACACCTCCCCTGGTTGTGAGCAACCTTCGTGTCTGCTTTGACAGTATATCCTTCCCATATCTTAACATTATAAATTTATGGCCCATACAACATTTAAACTCAGCCATGTAACCCTGACAGTGTCTAAACAACCAAAGCCAAGAATCATGACAGACTTCTAAGTAAACAAGATGTGTTTGTGAAACACTATGCACCTGGCGGCAACAAAGTTCAAAAAAGCTATTTTTAGCATATAGGTCACAGTCAAGGTCACAAGGTCATTGACCTTGATGTCATTTGAAAGAACTTAATTAGTGGAGTATGCATATCAAATATGAAGTCTCTATCTCTTATGGTTCAAAAGTAATGGTGAAGGTTCAAAAAGGCTATTTTTAGCATATAGGTCACAGTCAAGGTTACAAAGTCATTGACCTTAGTGCCATTTGAAAGAACTTAATTAGTGGAGTACGCATTCCAAATATGAAGTCTCTATCTCCTATGGTTCAAAAGTTATGGTGAAAGTTCAAAAAAGCTATTTTTAGCATATAGGTCACAGTCAAGGTCACAAAGTCATTGACCTTGGTGTCATTTGAAACAGCTTAATTAGTGGAGTAAGCATACCAAATATGAAGTCTCTTTCTCTCATGGTTCAAAAGTTATGGCGAAGGTTAAAGTTGACAACAGACAGACAGACTAAAAGACAGACAGACAGACAGGACAAAAACAATATGCACCCTCGATCTATTGATCCGGGCACATAAAAATAATCATTCCAAGTATGTTCTTCTGCTTCTCCTCGAATTCTAATATGTCTCAGAATGTAACACATACAATCCTCTGACCTTAACCTATCTAGTAAACAACCTTCATCTTAGGTCAACGGTGAGGTGACCCTTCGGTCATGACATATCACACTTCTTTTGAAAGTTATTAATACCCTCAAACAAAATTTTACTCCAAAACAAAATTCTGAAATGAACAAGAATTTTACATCTTAAACCCAGCCACTAAGACTTTGTTCAAATGACCATATGGTACAGTGTCATTACAAATCCTGTGGTATTTGTGTCAATGATAAAATTTGATATTTCCCTGCTACAAAAACTTTCAAAACCATCATGTCTAACAAAATGAAAACAAGATTTGTCTGTAAACAAAACATATTCTTCAAGTACTGCATTCCACACTGGAAGTGTTGCCTACTCAGTATATACTCAAATTAGCTGAACCCCCTTTGACTCATAAGCAATAGTCCAAAATAATTTTTCATGTTTCAACAAACTGTGGAATCATCATTGTTCGTGGGGGACCAATGTTTGTGAATTTTGTGGGTCACCATAACCCAAGAATTTACATCCTCATGAATGTTTATTTTGTAAACATATTGATTCATTGAATCTACCATATAAACGAGTAACCCACAAAATTATAACCCCACAAACTAGGTGGGGACAAGTAAAATTTTGCTTGCCAAAGATCATTCCACAGTAATAATTATGTTTTCAAAGATATAAATCTTTTGACACTGCATGCACCCTGTTTAGCAGTTAACAGGTCATGTAAATTGGTTTCACAAGCTCAGATAACTAAATGTTAAGATTGATGTTGGCAACAAATTTCTGGAAATCTGTGGATTTAACGATAATTGTAGTGACCAGTAGAGGTTAATCTGATGCATTAACCTTGTTTGAAGTCAAGAGCTGTGATGGTTCAAAGAGAAATGTCTTCTCAGTTTCCCAACATTAACATGAAGTTCAGGTTTAAGACGTAAAACTATTCTTGGTAACCAAGAATTATAATCATTCATGAACAACAGATACAATGGAACCTCATTAATTTGGATGCTTGTGTTCCCAAGCAAATTGTTCGGACTAATGAAGGATTACTGAAACAGCCTTTTATAATGGGTAGATATAAATGTTAATTCTGTTCCCCAGAAAATTTGTCTGGAAAGTGAAGCATCTGAATTATTGGCATTCGGATTAATAAGGCTTCACTGTATTTAAAGATGTTAGCACAGTGGGGGAAATAACTTTCTGTGACTTCAAAATTAAGGATTATCTCCCTCGTGCATAGCTCTGATCCTTCCATGTATTTGGCTACAGTCTTTTGAACCCCCTTTTTCAGCTCTTCAAAGTTTTGTTATTTAAATTTTTTGGATTTCCAACGTTTCGGCAAGAGCATCACTGAAGAGACATAAGTTGTCGAAATGCGCATCTGGTGCATCAAAAATTGGTACCATATATATGATTTCAATAAAACGTTTAACATGGTGTCAAATTTTAAATACTATTAAGCATCAAAATGACGAGCGATGTGATACTGATGTAATAAAAGAACCAGAAGTCTCTGATGAGACTGTAGCTCTACTGGTCTGTACATATAACAAAGGAAAAGTAGCACTTGGATTTGAAACTTTGCAACACGCAGCAATAAATAGAATGTAACTTAATGTAGTCTACTTGTGCGCCAAGTTATATTGAAATCAGACCAAAACTGAAGGAGGAGTAGCCTTTTAAAGGAATTTCACAGAAATTTCTATTTTTAGTAACCATGGCAACACCGTTCATCGAAATCAAAAATCGCTGCACTAAATTATGTATCTTAGTGTAGTGTAGTCTACTTGTGTGCCAAGTTTTATTGAAATCAGACCAAAACTGTAGGAGGAGTAGCCTTTTAAAGGAATTTCACAGAAATTTCTATTTTTAGTAACCATGGCAACACCGTTCATCGAAATCAAAAACCAATGCACTAAGTTATGTATCTTAGTGTAGTCTACTTGTGTGCCAAGTTATATTGAAATCAGACCAAAACTGTAGGAGGAGTAGCGTTTTGAAAAATTGTTTACAGACAGACGGACGACAGACACCTTACTATCGCATATGCTCTTCTGGTCTCTGACCAGTAGAGCTAAAAATGAGAATCGGAGCTTTGATTGTAGTTTCTTTATGAATACATTATCCTTTCCTTGATTATTTTCTCATTTGCATTAAACCCTCTCCATTCCATAAAAAGAAGAAAAGGAAGATTATCCCTTCAATTTCTTTAATTTCAAATGTAAATTGAATTCGTAATCATACCATTTTGTTGCACAGCATTTTTTTTAATCTGAAAATCTTTATTTTACATTGCTTTTTCCGTTACAATTGGCTACATAATATTCAGATTACTTGTCTCTGTTATAAATATTGATTTGATTTTTTTCTTTTATTAAATAAAAATAAGTTACTGAAATTTAACAGCTAGGCTAACATAATTTTTTTGAAAATCAAAGATTAAATAGTTCATAGGTTAAAAATTTCCTCTCCTCATGAACAACTAAAGGGGGGTAACTTTTGGAACTTCCTCTTTAACAAGTTCTGTTTGTGAAACACTAATGCCCCTGAATGGCAACTTCTAGCAGAGGTTAAACTTTCTCAAATGCAAATCAAATATGTTGGTACCCAAAGTAAGGTCTTGTCTCTAGGAATATACCTGTGAAATATGAAAGCCCAAGCAGCAACCATTGAATAGACATGGAAAAGGTTAAAGTTTTTCAAAAGTAAGTCATACATCAAGGTCAAGGTCAAATGGTCAAAATTAATGGTGCCCAAGGAAAGGCCTTCTCACAAAAAATACACATGTGAAATATGAAAGCTGTAGCACCAATCGTTCAAAAGTTTTTGAAAAGTAGGTCAAACTCCAAGGTCAATGTCAATGGATTACAATTGTTAGTATCCAAGAGAAGGTCTTGTCACAAGGAATACAAAATATGAAAGCCCTAGTACCAACCGTTCAAAAGTTTTGGCCAAGGTTAAAGTTTTTCAAAAGTAGTCAAACTCCTAGGTCAAGGTCAAATGGTCAGAGTTGTTGGTATCGAAAGAAAGGTCTTGTCACAAGGATTATATTGAAGTATGACAGCCCTAGCACCAACTGTTCAAAAGTTATGGCCAAGGTTAAAGTTTTTCAAAAGTAGATCAAGGTCAAAAGGTCAAAGTTGTTGGTATCCATAGGAAGGTCTTGACACAAGGATTACATATGTGAAGTATGAAAGCCCTAGCACCAACCGTTCAAAAGTTAAGGCCAATGATAAAGTTTTTCAAAAGCAGGCCAATTTCCTAGGTTAAGGTCAAGGGATCAAAATTGTTGGTATCCAAACGAAGGTCTTGTCACAAGGATTATGCATGTGAAATATGAAAGCTGTAGCACCAATTGTTCAAAAGTTATGGCCAAGGTTAAAGTTTGGTAAAATTTTGAAAAAATAGTTCAAACTCCAAGGTCATATATGATGGTACCCAAAGAAAGATCTTGTCACAAGGAATACACAACTGAAATATGAAAGCCATACCTCCAACCAATCATAAGCTACATGTAAGGGCAATTTCAAAGTTTTTGTGGACAAACAGACAGAAAGAAATGGGCAAAAACTACATATCCCTGAATCTTCAATACGAGGGCAAAGAAAGCAATAGTATACTACAACTGCATTTCATTTTCATACATGCATACTTGCCTGATTGAATATGTCCACAATAAGTTCGATATAGTTTTCAGCTAGACTCGTCTCCCTTGAACTACAAATATTTAAAAAAAAATTCATTTATATTCTCATTAAAACTGCCAGAACACAAAATGATACAGCATTCTATTTTACTTATTTAATACAATTTATATATAAATGATTATGATGCTATGAGTCACCTAACAAAGAATCTGCTGCGAGTGTTCTGCTGCTTCATGTCTGTATCGAAGAGTTCATATAGATTCCTCAACACGCTCTGTAAAAAGAACAAATTTTAAGCCCATGAAATTTTAAGTGGCAGTTTTTGATTAATTTCCATCTCTTCTGTAAATGAGGAGAGAATGTAGGCTAAGCGGGTAAGGGAGGTCTATATAGTTTTAACTGTAACAAGTACCTGAGTAACTCGGGTGATTTAAAATTATGACCCGAACATGAAAGTCAACTAACTGAGAGCCAACTAACAGAGAGCCTGATGGATGCCAAGGAAGACACATGATAATATGACCCATCAAAAAACAGGCCAATAAAGCTATCTCTGCTTAATATTACAATGTTACAATATAACAATTTTATTGTAGTGTTCTACCAAATCTTTGATATTTTGTAGCCATATCCAGTAAATGCATTATTGCGGCTTATTGCAACTGCAGAAATTATTTTGCTACCTTGAAGGAGTCAAATCACAAAAATTTCCATCCACAGAAAATACCTGTTATATAGAATTTTCTACAATGCATTTTTCTGAAATAATGCACCTTATCTGGATCTCTGAATGTAATAGAAGCTTTACCTCTGCTGGAATCAAAATAAAAAATATTCTGTGACTGACCTGCCAATCATCCCAGTCATAAGCAAAGGAGCCACACTCATCTTTTCTGGCACCACCTGGGTGGTGAGCTGCCACCTGTGTCCTTAGGAACACCAAGATTTCCTCCTGTAATTAGTGTATTATAAATATCTGCACTGAGAACCCTCACGCTTACTCTCGATTCCCACCTACATTTTACACCCATTAATTCAATATAAATGGCAGTTTGGCCATTAAAACTTGATTGAATTCAAAGAAGAATTCATTATTGATTGATTAATAATTTTAATACCAGTGTCAAAAACTCAAACTCAATTGCTCCTATTTATGACCCTTTTCAAAAGGGGGGTTGAACATTTTATCCATTGAAATCAGGCTTTAAAAATTGCTTGATTTTCAAAAAAGTATGATAATGGAAAAATGACCCTTAAAACTTTCTGTATGTTTAATCTCTGTAAAATTCATCATAAAAGATTGATAAAAGACCTTATTTTATTTGAAATCTCATTTAATATTGATAATAAAATGACCATTTTTGCAGTTTTTTGTCTGTAAATATATGCCCCCCCCCCTCCCCCATGAAACAACAAAAGCTTTGGTATGAATTTGTCAAATAACAATTCATAAAACCCATGAAAAGGAATTTTTGTTTCACATATAAATGGGGGGGGGGGGGGGGTGTAAAAATATTTTCCATTTTCCGTTGATTTCTATAATGAAAAACGCAATTTTTACCAAAATTAAGGAGTTATCTCTCTTTGTTTTCCCAAATAAGATATGTTTTATGAAAATTCACATAAATATCTATATAAATATGAAAAATCATTCAAATATGATAACTTTTGAAATTTGACTTGGAGGTAGGCGGCAGAACAATACTATCGTTCGCAGCTCTTAGTGTATTATAAATATCTGCACTACATTCATTAAATTCTTTGCAAATGTGAACTCAAAATTACTAAGAAAGATTTTAGCATTCAAATTCATTCCTTCCTCCTTCTCCCACCATGCTCCTCTGGCTTTGTTCCTAGTGATTATTTCCTCTTTATCAAGCTAAAGCATTCACTCCCTGGATTTTATTCATTTCTAGTCTGATGATTACATAATGGAGCATTTTAGGTATTAGGTTGAAATAAACCAAGTTTCTTTGAAGGAGTTGAGGCATTGGAGCATACAAATACAAACCAGAAGTCTCTGATGAGACTGTAGCTCTACTGGTCTGTCTGTATAACAAAAGAAAAGTAGCACTTGGATTTGAAACATTGCAACATGCAACAATAAATAGAATTATGTATCTTAATGTAGTCTACTTTTGTGACAAGTTATATTGAAATCAAATGAAAACTAGGAGGAGTAGCGTTTTGAAAGTATTTCACGGAAATTTCTATTTTTAGTACCGGTAACCATGACAACACCATTCACCCAAATAAAAAAAACAGAAATACATATTATGTATCGTAGTGTATTCTAACTGTGTGCCAAATTAGATTGAAATCAGACCAAAATTGTAGGAGGAGTAACGTTTTAAAGGAATTTCACAGAAATTTCTATTTTAAGTAACCATGGCAACACTGTTCATCGAATTCAAAAACCGATGCAATAAATTGTGTATCTTAGTATAGTCTTCTTGTATGCCTAATTATATTAGAAGCAGACTAAAACTGTAGCAGGAGTAGTGTTTTAAAGGAATTTCACAGAAATTTCTATTTTTAGTAACCATGGCAACACCGTCCATTGAATTCAAAAACCGATGCAAAAAATTATGCATCTTAGTGTAGTGTACTTGTGTGCCAAGTTATATTGAAATCGGACCAAAACTGTAGGAGGAGTAGCGTTTTAAAGGAATTTCACAGAAATTTCTATTTTTAGTAACCATGGCAACACCGTCCATCGTAATCAAAAACCGATGCTCTAAATTATGTATCTTAGTGTAGTCTACTTGTGTGCCAAGTTATATTGAAATCGGACCAAAACTGTAGGAGGAGTAGCGTTTTAAAGGAATTTCACAGAAATTTCTATTTTTAGTAACCATGGCAACACCGTCCATCGAAATCAAAAACCGATGCACTAAATTATGTATCTTAGTGTAGTCTACTTGTGTGCCAAGTTATATTGAAATCGGACCAAAACTGTAGGAGGAGTAGCGTTTTAAAGGAATTTCACAGAAATTTCTATTTTTAGTAACCATGGCAACACCGTCCATCGAAATCAAAAACCGATGCACTAAATTATGTATCTTAGTGTAGTCTATTTGTGTGCCAAGTTATATTGAAATCGGACCAAAACTGTAGGAGGAGTAGCGTTTTAAAGGAATTTCACAGAAATTTCTATTTTTAGTGACCATGGCAACACCGTCCATCGAAATCAAAAACCGATGCACTAAATTATGTATCTTAGTGTAGTCTACTTGTGTGCCAAGTTATATTGAAATCGGACCAAAACTGTAGGAGGAGTAGCGTTTTAAAGGAATTTCACAGAAATTTCTATTTTTAGTAACCATGGCAACACTGTCCATCGAAATCAAAAACCGATGCACTAAATTATGTATCTTAGTGTAGTGTACTTGTGTGCCAAGTTATATTGAAATCGGACTAAAACTGTAGGAGGAGTAGCGTTTTAAAGGAATTTCACAGAAATTTCTATTTTTAGTAACCATGGCAACACCGTCCATTGAAATCAAAAACCGATGCACTAAATTATGTATCTTAGTGTAGTCTACTTGTGTGCCAAGTTATATTGAAATCGGACCAAAACTGTAGGAGGAGTGGCGTTTTGAAAAATTGTTTACAGACAGACGGACAGACAGACAGACAGACAGACAGACAGACAGACAGACAGACGGACGGACGACGGACACCTTACTATCGCATAAGCTCTTCTGGTCTCTGACCAGTAGAGCTAAAAACAGCATTCAAAAAAAACAAATCCGAAACAGGCATTATGCAAAAAAAGAAGAAACCCAGGACTTATTCCATCCTACCCAAGGACTCATGATTTAAACAAATTTGAATCTACACTACCTGAGAATGAAATATATGGAGATAATGAACAGTATTCAAGCTCAAAAGTCCATTAAACAATACAAAATAGGAGCAGAGCAAACACGGACCTCCAAACATCAGAGGTGGGATCAGGTGCCATGGAGGAGTGAGCATCCCCTGCCGACCGGTCACACCCGCTGTGTGCTCCTTGTCATGATCGGGAAACAACGGAAAAATCCATCGACAATTCAGTGTGTAAATAATGGCCTAACAATTAGTATGAAAAACGTCAGTCAGCATTTGACTCAATGATAAATTGTATTTGCTGACAAGGTCATTGTATCCTCCATAGAACTTATGAAATGAAAACTTTAAACAAGACAGCTGAAATTCTTGTTTCATCAACTTATTTGTCAATAATTTACCTCGTTCTAGAAATTGTACATACGTAGAGCATGCTCTTGCGTATCGAATCAACTGAGAGATATATACCCCATATGCAGGTAATGAAGGTATATTGCTGCATAAGTAAGGGAAGTTGACGATTGAAAAGTTAAAGTCATCAAGTTTATCATAAAGCTTGGTTGTTAGATTACCATTAACGTCTTTTTCAAGTAAAATATCCAAATATGAAACAGATGTGTCAGACTCTGTGGTATCTTTTATCTCAAGCTCACCAGGATATATCATATCAACATAAGAATGGAAATAGCCATTGTTAATTGACAATACGTCGTCGATATATCTAAATGTCGAGTTGAAGGCCACAGCAAGTGTTTTATAATGCTTCTTTTCAAACATGACTTATCATGGCTTTGCTGTTTTTGAGGACAATTTTTTTTTAAACATTGTACTTATATATTCCTACATAAAATTTTGATCATCCATTGTGCTCCCAACCTACCCCCTAGGATCATAGTTTGAACAAATTTGAATATACGCTACCTGAGGATGCTTCTAAATAAATGTGACTTATCATGGCTTTGCTGTTCTTGAGGAGAAAATTATTGAAGATTCTTCCTATTTATTCCTATGTAAAACCTTGATTGCCCATTGTGGCCCCATCCTTCCCCTAAAGGTCATTATTTGAACAAACTTGAATCTACTACCTGCAGATGGGGGTCATGCTTTGAACAAACATGAATTCACACTACCTGAGGATGCTCCCTTATAAATATGAATAATCATGTCTTTGCTGTTTTTCAGGAAGATTTTTGCTATGTATTCCTATGTAAAACTTTGATCGCCCATTGTGGCCCCACCCCATCCCGAAGGATTTAAACAAACTTGAATCTGATGTACTCTACTTTTAATATGTGACACACCTTCTACTCAAGATGTATCAGTGACAAAGTTTGACAATTCTAGGCCTCATAGTATTTAAGTTATGATCATGAGCTGGACAAGAAAAAGCTGACAGAAAGACAGATGGACAGATAGATGGGCAAGAATGCCATACCATAAAACATCCTGGCTTAAGACAGGCATACAAAAAGAACAGCTGCAAAAGTCAAATAAAAGATCACTGTGACTTTTTTGGGTAAACATGATCTATGGTCATAAAATGCACCGACTGACAAGATTTGATGATTCTAGTCCTCAAAATGGGCAAAATATCTAAGTTTTAAAAAAATATTTTGAGTGAAGTGACCTCTAGACTTCACCCTTTGCCCTAGGGTGAAGCCTTGAACAATTTTTATCTAAAATATATTCTCATCCTTATGGTGTAAGTTTGGTGGAAATCTGCCCCGTGGTTTTAGAAAAGAGGAAACTCAGTTATGACAAATTTGATAAAACTTGGACAGAGGGTTCTTGAGATATCAAAAAGTTTACCGTATATACTCGGCTATAAGTCGGTCCGCCTATAAGTCGGTTGCATTTTTTGAGGTTATTTTGGAGGAATTTGCCATTGACCCGCTTATAAGTCGGTACAACTTTTTGCCAGAATCAGTTGACAATTTCAAATCAATGGCGTAATGTTTTAACCTGGTTTTGATCAATATTTTTAGAAATGATGCCGACATTTAATTTTAAATCATAAGAAAAATATATAATACACACTTAAAGATAAAAATAAAATTATTAAAATATGTAAATACTTGTGTTTATGTGTAATTTAGAATACATAAATGATATAATATTATTTCCAGACATTGTTCAGCGAAAATCATTGGAAATGTTTATAAAATACTACATTTCGCTCTCCAGAAAAATACTAATCTTTTTATGACTCGCCTATAAGTCGGACATAGAGTTTTGGACCAAATTTTAACTCCCAAAAAACCGACTTATAGGCGAGTATATACGGTACACACTCCGCACACCAGACTAAAATTTTATATTTCTCTAGGGAAAGTGTCACTGATAGAAATACGATTATTTCTGAAAAGGTTTCAGTTAGAAACTTAAATTAAAAGTAAATTACATGTATATACCTTTAATATATTTGAAGGCCTATTTTCCCATAGGTAGAGCATGTTGATACAGATGCTTTCCCCAAATTTGCACACTTGTGCCCTGGAATTCTGTGCAATTGAGCATACAAAGGTGTTGGCTGCACTAATTAGATGTTCTACCACAGCAACTCTCTTTTCTTTTCTAAAAGACATTAAAATGATTTAATTTACTGGGTATATAAAAAAGAAAATACTTTAAATGTTAATTTTCTAAGAGAAATATTTCCAAAAAATTATTTTGAAATTTATGAACAAATGATGATGATGGTGATGATGATGGAAATGACAAGGAAGAAACTACTACCTGATGTCCTTGAAAACCACTGTGAAGAATGAGAGGAATTTCTTAGGTCGGAGTTCACACCGCAAAATAGCAGCAGAAATCAATGACCGGATGATCCTGGATAACAAGATTTTATCCAATCCACACTCCGGGTCCCCAAACAACTTACAGTACATAGTAATCAATTCTGAAAATGCAACAATTTAAAGAATAGAATAATTTATTAAAAGTGACATATATCAACTTACAATAAAGATTTGATTAGGCCTATAAATGTCTGTAAAAGAAAACTATAACACGTATGTAGGGAATATCCCTCACTTGTATCCCCAAAATAAACGTTGGAATCAGTGATATTGAAGTCCATAAGCTTGGACCACTGAAAATGTAAACGTGTTTGAAGTTTTGTTTTCTCCGATCTGAAACACCATACTGCTGCAAAAACGATATAGCAATAGAATCCCTGAGTTCATGACAACATGAGTGTATTCTCATACAGAAAGAAAATAGATCATTATTATACAGAAGAAATTTTAAGCTCAAAGCAAATGAGATACATTATAAGTACAATATCGATACTTTTAGCAGTCACAATGATAGGTACTGATCTTTGATATTAGTAAAACAAATTGACTGTCAAGATACGACAGATTGAAAGATGGAAGGTGGGGGTGGAGTGTTGTACATGAGTAAGTGAATATAAATAATATAAATAGACGCTGTCAAATAATAAGAATTGAATACCGTAATTTTTGGAAGATAGGACGATACTTTTTTTCTCAGAACTGCTGGGGTCGTCCTATTTAACGAATCGTCCTATCTAAGGCTCAAGTTTATGCCCCCAAATCAGTAAAATTTGCGTCAATTTTAAATCAGATCTGTGCCATTTTCGTATTTTTTTTAAATTATTTTACCGAGAAAAAAAATAAACAATAAAGAATTAAATATTAATTCTATATTTCTTACAAAATAAATTCCATTAAATATCCGTCGATGTAAAAATAAACTTATAATATCATCTAGTAAATAATGTCTCAAAGTATATTTACAACATGCTGTGTCCATTTTGTGAAGTTGGAAGTAGCAATTGTTTACTAAAAATAAAACCGCAACCATATCAAAGTTTAAAAACGGAAGAGTTTTACACAATCGCAATTGTAATCTTTTTTTTTTTTTTTTTTTTTTTTTACCTTTATTTGTAACGATTAATTGAAATAGTATACCTAAATATTTTTTCATTGTCTTGTGATATTTATTTGAATTTAAAATGCGTGAAATAAATTGTTGCCAGTAAATTCCTAAAATTATTTACCAAATATACAGCTAGTCTTAACTATTTTTGTTTAATATACCAAGGGGTACACTGAATTATACAAAGATTGGCTTCTAGTAGAATTTTAATTGTCTGACAGATAAAGGGATACACACTGTGTACACAAATGTGTGAACACCTGTTTTGGTTTAAACACCTGCGGGGCATGATTAACAGCACGTGCCATAATAGGGGTATTAGTGCTACACACCATTGAACATACAAAGCTGTGAAATTCATGATGACTGTTAAATTACGAATGTACTCTCAAGTAAATTTATTTTTTACAACAATATCTCAAGCAAAATTATAGCATGTTAATATGATTAATTTCAATTGCTCACTGTTACATGTAATAGTCAATTGCGTGTTTTAGCAAATCCCTAGACAAGAAATATAAAAATGGCGGTCAACGAAGTTAATATTGTACCCCAGTAAATAATGTCAGAATAAAAGAATGTGTCCACGATGTTTTAAAATGGAAATGATTATTGTTTGATTTCGGTTTCCCTAATTATAGCTGTTGTATACCAGGGATGGGGTAATCGTAATCAAGTAATCGTAATCGATTGTAATGATTACTGTTCTTCAAGTAATCGACAGTAATCTGTAATCGAAGAGATTTTCGATTACTTGTAATCGTAATTTAATCGATTACAGCTAAAATTTTCAATGTAATTATAATTACTTTTTCGATTACTTTTGATTATTTTATACATAAATGGATGTTTTTTTTTGGAGAATTAATTATTTCCAGTCAGTCACACATAAATATCAAATATAAACCACCTAGTGTAATGTTTGGATTTCTTAACTTTTATTATCATAAGTTTTATAATGTTCTCAATAAAATTTGCATTATAGACCTTCTGGTCTAGTATTAAACAAGAGGCCCATGGGCCACATCACTCACCTGAGCACATTGGCTAGGAAAAAAAGCAAAAATCAGTACAGTATTGAAAAGTTTACAGGGAGGGGGGTGTTGAATTTTAAACTACCTGATGATGCTTTCATATCAATATAACAAACGGCTTTGCTGTTCTTGAGCAGCAGATTTTTTTCCCATATATTCATTTGTAAAAATTTGATCCCCCATTGTGGCCCCACCCTACCCCCGGGGGCCCTCATTTGAACAAATTTCATTCTACACTACCCAAAGATGCCTCCATATCAATTTGACTAATCATGGCTTTTCTGTTCTTGAGAAAAAGATTTTTTCCTATATATTCCTCTGTAAACTTTGATCACCCATTGTGGCCCCAACCTATCCCCGGGGTAATAATTTGAACAAACTTGAATCTTCACTATCTGAGGATGCTTCCATATAAATATGACCAATCATGGCTTTACTGTTCTTAAGAAGAAGATTTTTAACGATATTTTCCTATATATTTCTATGTAAAACTTTGATCCCCAATTGTGGCCCCACCCTACCCCCAGGGGTTATTGAATCTTCACTACCTGAGGATGCTTCCATATAAATATGACCAATCATGGCTTTACTGTTTTTAAGAAGATTTTAGAGATATTTTCCTATATATTTCTATGTAAAACTTTGATCCCTCATTGTGGCCCCACCCTACCCCCGGGGGTTATGATTTGAACAAATTTGAATCTTCATTACCTGAGGATGCTTCCATATAAATATGACCAATCATGGCTTTACTGTTTTTAAGAAGAAGATTTTTAGAGATATTTTCCTATATATTTCTATGTAAAACTTTGATCCCACATTGTGGCCACATCCTACCCCCGGGGGTCATGATTTGAAGAAACTTGAATCTTCACTACCTGAGGATGCTTCAATATAAATATGACCAATCATGGCTTTGCTGTTCTAAAGAAGAAGATTTTTAAAGATATTTTCCTATATATATCTATGTAAAACTTGGATCCCCCATTGTGGCCCCACCCTACCCCCAGGGGGTCATGATTTGAACAAACTTGAATCTACACTACCTGAGGATGCTTCCACAAAAATATGACCAATCTTGGCTTTGCTGTTCTTAAGAAGAAGATTTTTAAAGATATTTTCCTATATATTTCTATGTAAAACTTGGATCCCCCATTGTGGCCCCACCCTACCCTCGGGGGTCATGATTTGAACAAACTTGAATCTACACTACCTGAGGATGCTTCCATAAAAATATGACCATTCATGGCTTTACTGTTCTGAAGAAGAAGATTTTTAAAGATATTTTCCTATATATTTCTATGCAAAACTTGGATCCCCCATTGTGGCCCCACCCTACCCCCGGGGGTCATGATTTGAACAAACTTGAATCTACACTACCTGAGGATGCTTCCATATAAATATGACCAATCTTGGCTTTACTGTTTTAAAGAAGAAGATTTTTAAAGATATTTTCCTATATATTTCTATGTAAAACTTGGATCCCCCATTGTGGCCCCACCCTACCCCCGGGGGTCATGATTTGAACAAATTTGAATCTACACTACCTGAGGATGTTTCCACATAAGTTTCATCTTTCCTGGCCCAGTGGTTCTTGAGAAGAAGATTTTTAAATGATGCCATTATTTTTTCACTAATTCCTAATTATCTCCCCTTGAAAGAGGGCGTGGCTCTTCATTTGAACAAACTTGAATCCCCTTTACCCAAGGATGCTTTGTGGCAAGTTTGGTTGAATTTGGCCCAGTGGTTCTTGAGAAGAAGATGAAAATGTGAAAAGTTTACAACAACAACAACGACAACGCCAACGACAACAACGACGACAGACAACGGACAAATTTTGATCAGAAAAGCTCACTTGAGCCTTTGGCTCAGGTGAGCTAATAATTCAGAAGTGTATTTTAACCATTTATTAATAAAATATACAGATTTTTTTTTGTGTGCATTTTACATATGACCCACTGTCCTCTTGCTGCATGTCCTTTTTCATATTTCAGATGTTGAAAAACTTTGTCTTGTAATAGAAAAAAACAGATTTAAGTGCTGTATTAAATATAAATAATTTGGTAAATAAACTAAATTGTACTCGAAAAAAAGAAGATGGAAATACATGTAATTATTCATATCCGAAAATGTTTAACCAACTTCAAACTTGTGTTTTAGTTACTTTAAATTTGCAAAATCATTCTCATGTTTTCATTAAAAATTGTAAAGTTGGTTTTATATCAGCGAGAAGTTATAAGCGTCTGTAAGAGAGGGAGGAAGTGTCACTGTGTTTGATTATCTTAATTGGCTAATTAATTGACTGAGACATCCCTGATTTGCAGATAATGAGGTGTAAACTGTGAACTACCTGGTGTTTAACTTTCATTGCATTGAAGACAAACAATATTTATTAAAACAATTAATATCTCTCAAAACACTTATTTCAGTACAGAATGAAATTGTGCTATTAGTTTAATTACTTAAAGACACATTTAATTTACATGTTTATTACTAAGAGTTCTAATTTACTTATTTTATTGAAAAAGACGCGTACAGGAATGTTTAATGTGTACTGTCAACATACGGGCAGCCCAAATACTTCTAATGAAGTAATTCACAATAAAATATTAAATAATGTTTGCAACAAGTCAATAAATATGGAGGTTCAGATCCAAGGTTAAAAGGAATAATTAATTCCTTGGCATATTTTATTGTAGGAATCATGTCTCCACTTTCCATGGTAGAGAATCTCTCATTTGGACATTTAGTGAAAATGTTAGCATAATAATAAAATAATAAAATAAAACCTTACAAGAATCTGCACTGAAACTGCAGAAACACATTCAAACTTCAGTGGATAACATCAACATTTACCATTTAAATATTGCTTTGATATTTGAAGGGATAAAAACTTGGAAGTAATCGATTATTAATCGATTACATCTTCCAAAGTAATCGATTACAATCAATTTCAGAACAAAAATGAGTGTAATCAATTAATAATCGATTACACAAAATTCCTCTTAGTAATCGATTATTAATTGATTACATTTTTCAGTAATCGTGCCCATCCCTGTTGTATACTACCGTATTTATGTGTTTAACGACAGAGTCAAACTACGATGGCACTGAACAGGCAAGTTGGAGAAAATACGTTATATCACAATTCAAGGAAGTTTTAACTATGTTTGTATAAAACACTATTAAAATGCTGTACTCATAAAAATACCAGTTTATTTTATCAATACGTTAATATCACGGGTTAAGTTAAAGAGGTTTACATGTTCTGGTGAGTAGTATCTACGTAAGAATCTCTAGAAAGTCGATAAACAAAGCCACGTCCTATCTTCCGAGTTCATCCTATCTAAGGATTTTTTAAAAATTACGGCTGTAAATGAGCCTTTCGACCTATATACCCCATCGACATATACCCCAAAAATTACGGTAAATTGTATAAAACACTGATACAAGAAAAATTTAATTTGATTTTAAAAGCCATATAATTATATACAAGCCTATAATTATACAAAGTTTAAGCCATGATTACGCTGCAAACTGACATGGTTGTTTGTAAACATTGGACAGCTTTGAACAGCGACTGGGCTTTACTGAAGTCATATACTAAGGGAGATAAGCATCGTAAGTCATAGCTCATTTTCATGATCAAGTAATTTTGAACGACTGTCTCACTATCTTGCATAAAGAATCCAAAAACAATTTCAGTCTTATTTTATCAGCTCAGATGAACTTATTCCTGTATGTAATGTCTATGAAGATATTATAAGCTTAAATAGTAATACATATTTTGTTGTAAAGTATTTTAATTGTATGCACAAAATGTAATTCGAAGGGAGTACTGAATTATGTATAATGAATGTAAGAGTTATCTCCTTTTATGCAGGACTTTGTATAACTCTATGGTTAGAACATATAATTGCAGATTTCTCCATCATAGTTTGATTTTGGGGGCTGATATTGACCATTATAGTATATAGATGAATATTGATATTTTTCTTGTGAATAACAAACCATATTCACCACTGAAAGAGTCCATAATTGTTTCATTATATAGTATGGATTTGAATAAATAAGACTTTGAAGGCTGCATGATGATACCACTTTCATTTATGAACTTCTGTTGTGGAAAAATAAAAACAAGAGGCCCTGGGGCCACATTGCTCACCTGAGCACTATGGCTAAGAAAAAGCAGAAATCAGTTCAGTCTTGAAAGGTTGAAAAGTTTAAATATAAAAGTGGTTTGGGGGGGGGGGGGTTTCATGAATGAACAAATTTGAATCTACATTATCTGAGGATGCTTCCATTTAAATATGACCAATCATGGCTTCGCTGTTCTTGAGAAGAAGATTTTTAAAGATTTAACCTATCTATTCCTATGTAAAACTTTGATCACCCATTGTGGCCCCACCCGACCCCCAGGGGTCATGTTTGAACAAACTTGAAAGTACACTATCTAAGAATCTTTCCATATAAATATGACCAATCATGGCTTTTCTGTTCTTAAGAAATAGTTTTTTTTAAAGATTTTTACTATGTGTTCCTACGTAAAACTTTGATCGCCCATTGTGGCCCCATCCGACCCCCAGGGGTCATGATTTGAACAAATTTGAATCTTCACTATCTGAGGATGCTTCCATGTAAATATGACCAATCATGGCTTTGCTGTTCTTGAGAAGAAGATTTTTAAAGATTTTTCCTATATATTTCTATGTAAAACTTTGATCGCCCATTGTGGCCCCACCCGACCCCTGGGGGTCATGATTTGAACAAACTTGAATCTACACTATCTGAGGATGCTACCATGTAAATATGACCAATCATGGCTTTGCTGTTCTTGAGAAGAAGATTTTTAAAGATTTTTCCTATATATTTATATGTAAAACTTTGATCGCCCATTGTGGCCCCATCCGACCCCCGGGGTCATGATTTGAACAATCTTGAATCTACACTATCTTAGGATGCTACCATGTAAGTATGACCAATCATGGCTTTGCTGTTCTTGAGAAGAAGATTTTTAAAGATTTTTCCTATATATTCCTACGTAAAACTTTGATCGCCCATTGTGGCCCCACCCAACCCCCAGGGGTCATAATTTGAACAAATTTGAATCTACACTACCTGAGGATGCTACCACATAAATATGACCAATCATGGCTTTGCTGTTCTTGAGAAGAAGATTTTTAAAGATTTTTCCTATATATTCCTATGTAAAACTTTGATCGCCCATTGTGGCCTCACCCGACCCCCAGGGGTCATAATTTGAACAAATTTGAATCTACACTATCTGAGGATGCTACCATATAAATATGACCAATCATGGCTTTGCTGTTCTTGAGAAGAAGATTTTTCCTATATATTCCTATGTAAAACTTTGATCGCCCATTGTGGCCCCATCTGATCCCCGGGGGTCATGATTTGAACAAATTTGAATCTACACTATCTGAGGATGCTACCACATAAATATGACCAATCATGGCTTTGCTGTTCTTGAAAAGAAGATTTTTAAAGATTTTTCCTATATATTCCTATGTAAAACTTTGATCGCCCATTGTGGCCCCACCCGACCCCCAGGGGTCATGATTTGAACAAACTTGAATCTACACTATCTGAGGATGCTACCATATAAATATGACCAATCATGGCTTTACTGTTTTAAAGAAGAAGATTTTTAAAGATATTTTCCTATATATTTCTATGTAAAACTTCGTTCGCCCATTGTGGCCCCAACCGACCCCCAGGGGTCATGATTTGAACAAATTTGAATCTACACTACCTGAGGATGCTTCCACATAAGTTTCATATTTTCAAGCACAGTGGTTCTTGAGAAGAAGATTTTTTAATGATGCCATTAATTTTTCACGAATTCTTAATTATCTCCCCTTGGAAGAAGGCGTGGCCCTTCATTTGAGCAAACTTGAATCCCCTTTACCCAAGGATACTTTGTGGCAAGTTTGGTTGAAATTGGCCCAGTGGTTCTGGAGAAGAAGTCGAAAATGTGAAAAGTTTACAGACGGACAGACAGACGAACTACAGACAAAATGTGATCAGAAAAGCTCACTTGAGCCTTCGGCTCAGGTGAGCTAAAAATATCCAGATTACAAGTTATAACTTCCGTGTTTTCCTTTTGCTGTTTGTAAGACATCAAAATGTTTAGGAAATAATCCTACAATGGGCTTGGCTAATGTTTTTCCTGCTCAGATACACAGTAAACAACATTGTTTGAGGTGTTGATTGTGATGTCACAATACACCAACCCTCTGGTGAATACGGTTTCAAAACCAAATGAATATGTAGTGTTATGAACTGTTTGCATTTGTATAGATTATATAGGGACTATAAATAGACTACATAAAAAAATTGTAGATTTCTCCAACATAGTTTAATTTTGGGGGCTGATATTGACCATTACAGCATATTATAGGGTTATTGAACTTATATTGTTGAATATTGGCACAAGTTAGCCGTACAAATGCAAGAGCTTGCGAGTGCATTTGTACAACCAACAAGTGCCAATATTCACCAATATAAGTTCAATTACTCCTTCATTATATAGCTAAAATATTTCCCATTACTTTGTATCAATTATTTCAATTAAATAACTCAAAATTAATGAAAAATTTTTTCTGTAACGATAGTTGAATTAAAACTGTTTAATATCAGCGTCTGTCCTGCAACTGTGTAAGTGTTCCATATCACAACATTCCAATGATCTTACCAAGGGTTATGATTTGCTTATTGGGGTTTTATTGAAGCTAATAGGTACTAAATTATTAATTTTGTGTGAAAATAGACACATCTTACCTAGCTGCCACTTCCTGTCATAAATATTGCCATTGAGAGGTTGACTAGACAACATTTTTTGTTTACAGAGGGGTGTTAGATAATGAACGCTCGCATTCGGAATGTTTCGGGGCATACTGGTATTCCTAATGCAAACTCAGTGTTCAATAAAATGCCAAGATATTGAACGCTAAAATTCTCTAGACTTTTAGATTTTCATTATAGACTATTTATTAGCTATATAATAAAGTCCTTTATTAGTTATTATTGGTTTAATCAATCTATAATGTCTCATTAATTTATGACATCAGGTTCCAACACTATGCTATATAAATTGTTGGGACAATCCTCGTACATTAGTACTGGTTGTTACAGAACTGAATGTGGGGGTGCATATTGATGTATTTATTTGGCTGTAGCACAGTCACAGTTATGGGACCTTATGCTATGGTCTAAATTAAACAGTGTTTAAATTAACGAGACGCTTTGAGTAAAAACAAACATTTGAATCTTTTTACAATCATTAGCCAATTGAAGAACTGTGATCTACTTTATAATTATTCATAAAATATATTCCACTATAAAACATTGAATATCCTTTATGTATTCACTTAAGTTATTAAGTGACATAAAAAACGTAATCATAACTTTTTACAAAAAACATACGTAAAAAAAGATTTCGAAGCTCACCTATATCTATAAGCATGATATTAAGTAAGGCGAACCTCACACCAAATTTTTTCTATTTAGTGTGCATGCCCAGTCTGGCAAATCAATATCCATGCTAGTTTGGTTAAAGTAGAACTTAAAGTTATTTGGGAATGGACTAGCTCCAAAAACTTTAACCTGTTCACTTGTCTGGAAAATGTAAATCCAGAATCTGCAACAAGTCTGGTAGTGTTCATGCTAGTTTGGTTCAAGTAGGACTAATATTCACACATCTAGAAAATGTGGGTCACATCCAGCATCTGAAGCAGGCTGGATAGTGTACATCCATAGATGCAACATCCCCTCCAGTTTCGTACAAGTGGGGCCTAAAGTTACTTGGGAATAGACCTGCTCCAAAAACTTGTACCTGTTCACGCATTTGGAAATGAAGGTCAGATCCAGCATCTGAAGCAACTTTTGTAGTGTCCCTCTCTAGGTGCATCATCCATGCAAGGTTGGTTTAGGTAGGGCTTACAGTGACTTGGGAATGGACTTGCTCCAAAAACTTTAACCTGGTCACTCATCTGGAATAAATAGGTCAGATCCAGCATCTGAAACAAGTCTGGTAGTATCCATCCCTAGAGGCATCATCCAGGCAAGTTTGGTCCAGGTATCACTTATAGTTAGTTGAGAATGGACTTGCTGCTAAAACATTAACCTGGAAGCCGGGGTAGAGCATAAGCTAATCTTGACTTTGATGAGCTAAAAATTGCTGGTGGTTGCTTAAGTATATAATGTGATGGTGGGAGACGGAAAATTTACATATGTGATGGAGGTAATTAGAATCTACCTTCAAATCACTACTTTTCCTTTCCCCTCCTCACCACATTTAACTAGTGGGTATTGTTTTTTTTACAAAAAAAACACATGTCTCCCCTTCTTTATCAACATTAATGAGTGCAAATATATGATCAGGGTCAAAAATAATAATGCAGTGCATCTCAACTCAAATTCTGTGTACAAAATTTCAAGTCTTCATGTCAAACGGATCTCAAGTAATGGTCTGGTCATGTTTTTCTTAATTTGACCTTGAAGAAAGTGGTCAAGGTCAAATATTTTGATGCAGTGCATTTAGTCTCAATGTTGTCTTTCCTTGTTCCAAGTTTGAAATCCTAATGTCAAAAAGTTCTCAAGTTATGACCTAGACTATATTTTCATGTAAACGATTGACCTTGACTTTATTAATAGGTCAAGGTGAAAAAAATGTTGCCCTTCACCCTTCCTCTATACCACCTCTCCATGTTCCAAGTTTGAAGTCTTAATGTCAGGGTTCTCAAGTAATGGTCTATTCATGTTTTCTCTATTTGACCTTTAACAAAGGGGTCAAGGTCAAAATTTTGAAGCGTTGCATCTTGTAACAATGTCTTCTTTCTATGTTACAAGTTTGAAGTCCTAATATCAAAGGGTACTCAAGCTATGGCTTGGACTCTATTTTGATGTAAAAGATTGACCTTGACCTTATAATAATTGAATCAAGGTCAAAAATTATGGTGGCATGCATCCCTCCTTCATACCACTTCTGCATGTTCCATGCCTGAAGTCTTTATAACAAAGGATTCTTAAGTAATGGTCTAATCAATTTTTTTCCCTATTTGACCTTGAGGAAGAAAAGAGGTCAAGGTCAAAAAATTTGGTGTGTTGCATATTGTATCAATGTCTTCTTTCTCTGTTACAAGTTTGAAGTCCTAATATCAAAGGGTACTCAAGCTATGGCTTGGACTCTATTTTGATGTAAAAGATTGACCTTGACCTTATAATAATTGAATCAAGATCAAAAATTTTGGTGGCATGCATCCCTCCTTCATATCACTTCTGCATGTTCCATGCCTGAAGTCTTTATAACAAAGGATTCTTAAGTAATGGTCTAATCAAGTTTTTTCCCTATTTGACCTTGAGGAAGAAAAGAGGTCAAGGTCAAAAATTTTGGTATTTTGCATCTTGTATCAATGTCTTCTTTCCTTGTTACAAGTTTGAAGTCCTAATATCAAAGGGTACTCAAGCTATGGCTTGGACTCTATTTTGATGTAAAAGATTGACCTTGACCTTATAATAATTGAATCAAGGTCAAAAATTTTGGTGGCATGCATCCCTCCTTTATACCATCTCTGCATGTTCCAAGTTTGAAGTCTTAATGTCAAAAGGTTCTCAAGTTATGATCAGATCGTGTTTTTTCCCTATTTGACCTTGAAGGCAGAAAGGGGTCAAGGTCAAAATTCTAATGCAGTGTATTTTGTCTCAAGGTCTTCTTCCTATGTTACAAGTTTGAAGTCCTAATATTAAAGGGATCTCAAGTTATGGGCTGAACTCTATTTTGATGTAAAAGATTGACCTTGACCTTATAAATAGGTCAAGATCAAAAATGTTGGTGGCGTGCACTCCTTCTCAATGTCATCTATCTATGTTCCAAGTTTGAAGTCTTAATGTCAAAGGGTATTAAAGTTACGGCCTGGACAAAATTTGGAAGAAGAAGAAGAAGAAGAAGAAGAAAATCGACAAAAACAATATGATGTCTCCCCTGGAAGGGGAGACATAATTCTGGAATAGCCATAGGATAATCAAAACAATCAAAGTTTACCATGCCAAGTCTTCTCTGTGATTTCTGCGCAATACTTTCTGACTGTCAAAATATTCTTCAACAGTATATTGCTGTAGTCCAAACCATATGCAGAAAGCATAAATTCATCCCTCAGTACTTCTTGTATCTGCTTTATTAACTGAGATGCCTTTAATTTTGGTCCCCCTGTCAATGAAGTCATTGTGTATATAAATTATTATTTGGATACAAAGTCTGAAACAATGCAATCTAATTTCATATGACTAGAGTACAAACAAGAGGTCAATGGCCCACAACCCTCACCCAAGATACTTTGGCCCTGGTTTTTTTCATCAGACTTTTCCCCTGTAATACTTTGATTCCCTATTGTGGCCCCATCCTACCTCAGGGGCCATGAATTGTACAATTTAGAATCTACACAACCTCAGGAAGATTCAACATAAGTTTCAGCTTTTCTGGCCCAGTGGTTTTTGAGATTTTCAAAAATTTTATTATAATATCAATATGTCTTTTCATGAAGAGGGATTTTACTCGTGGCATACCCTCACACTGCCTATATTTAAAGAAAATAATTTAAATAGCAATGACTACAGGAACAAGAGGCCCAGGGGCCACATCGCTCACCTGAGCACTGTGGCTAGGAATAGAAGAAAAATCAGTTTAGTATTGAAAAGCTTAAATGCATAAGTGGTCCCAACCTACCCCTAAAAGGGAGTGGGGAGTATGATTTGAACAAAATTAAATCTACACTAACTAAGGATGCTTACATGATTTTTTGACTAACTGTGACTTTTTTCTCTACAAGTTTGAACTTTCATTGTGGCCCCACCCTACCCCTGGGGGTCTTGATTTGAACAAACTTGAACCCACATCACCTGAGGATACTTCCATATAAATATTACCAATCATAGCTTTGCTGTTCTTGAGAAGAAGATTTTTGAAGATTTTTCCTATATACTCCTATGTTAAACTTTAATCTTCCATTGTGGCCCCACCCTACCCCCAGGGGTCATGATTTGAACAAACTTGAACCCACATCACCTAAGGATGCTTCCATATAAATATGACCAATCATAGCTTTGCTGTTCTTGAGAAGATTTTTGAAGATTTTTCCTTTATACACCTATGTTAAGCTTTGATCGTCCATTGTGGCCCCACCCTACCCCCGGGGGTCATGATTTGAACAAACTTGAATCTACACCACCTGAGGATGCTTCCATATAAATATGACCAATCACAGCTTTGCTGTTCTTGAGAAGAAGATTTTTGAAGATTTTTCCTATATATTCCTATGTAAAACTTTGATCGTCCATTGTGGCCCCACCCTACCCCCCTGGGCCATGATTTGAACAAACTTGAATCCACACTACCTGACAATAATTCCACATGAGTTTCATCTTTCCTGGCCCATTGGTTCTTGAGAAGAAGATTTTTCAATAATGCCATTAATTTTTTGTCATTTCGTAATTATCTTCCCTTGGAGGAGGGTGTGGCCCTTCATTTGAACAAACTTGAATTCCCTTCACCCAAGGATACTTTGTGCAAAGTTTGATTGAAATTGGCCCAGTAGTTCTGGAGAAGAAGATGAAAAGGTGAAAAGTTTACGACAACAACAACGACGACGCCAACGACGACAGACAACGGACAAATTTCAATCAGAAAAGCTCACTTGAGCCTTCAGCTCAGGTGAGCTTAAAAAAATGAAAAATTTGACAACATTCAAAATTCAGATAAAAAGAAGTTGAAGAAAATAGTACTAGATAATTCATGATTCATGGGTTCATGATTTGAACAAACTTGAATCTACACTACCTGAGGATGCTTCCATATCAATATGACTTAACATGGCTTTGTTGTTCTTGAGATTGAATAAGATTTTTAAAGATATTTCCTATATATGTTCTTTTGTAAAACCTTGATCCCCCATTATGGCCCCACCCTACTACTGGAGGATGCCTTGAACAAACTTAAATCTACAATACTTGGGGATGCTTCCATATCAATATGACAAATCATGGCTTTCCTGTTCTTGAAAAGATTTTTAAAGATTATTCCTATATAAAACTTTTATCCCTCATTGTTGCCCCACCCTTCCCCTAGGGGTCAAGATTTGAACATACTTGAAACTACACTACTTGAGGATGATTCCATATCAATATGACTAATTGTGGCTTTGTTGTTCTTAGAAGAAGATTTTTAAAGATTTTCCCTATATATTCTTATATAAAAGTTTGATCCCCCATTGTGGCCCCACCCTACCCCCAGGGGTAATGATCTAAACAAACTTGAATCTACACTACCTGAAGATGATTCCATATCAATATTACTAATTTTGGCTTTGTTGTTCTTGAGAAGAAGATTTTTAAAGAAACTTCCTATATATTCCTATGTAAAACTTTGATCCCCCATTGTGGCCCCACCCTACCCCTGGGGGTCATGATTTGAACAAATTTGAATCTACACTACTTGAGGATGATTCCATATCAATATGACTAATTGTGGCTTTGTTGTTCTTGAGAAGAAGATTTTTAAAGATTTTCCCTATATATTCCTATGTAAAACTTTGATCCCCCATTGTGGCCCCACCCTACCCCCCGGGGGTCATGATTTGAACAAACTTGAATCTACACTATGTAATGAAGGTTTCACATAATTTTAAACTTTTCTGGCTCAATGGTTCTTGAGAAGAAGATTTTTAAAAGATGACACCAAATTTTCACCAATTCTTAATTATCTCCCCTTGGAAGAGGGCATGGCCCTTCATTTGAACAAACTTGAACCCCCTTCACCCAAGGATGCTTTGTGGCAAGTTTGGTTGAAATTGGCCCAGTGGTTCTGGAGAAGAAGTCAAAAATGTGAAAAGTTTACAGACGGACAGACAGACGGACTACAGACAAAATGTGATCAGAAAAGCTCACTTGAGCTTTCAGCTCAGTGAGCTAAAAACCATGTTAGATAATTGTTCCTCATTCTATCTCAAATCACCCAAACAGAAACTTGAATATATACTTAGCCCAACAATTGAAGTTTACCGGCTGTTTTCACTTTTATAAAACAATCATTAGAATTAAGAAATAAAAGGTCCACATCGGTGTAACATATAAGGAGTAAATTACTTAAATTGCGCCCATTGTATAAATACATTCATTGTTCTTTGTTTTTTTTCTTATTATGAATTGTATTGCTTGACCCATATGGAAGATAAAGAATTTAATTTTAAAGGTTTTCCTGGGGGGGGGGGGGAGCATGATTTGAACAATTTAGAATCTACACTACCTCAAGAAGACTCCACATAAGTTTCAGCTTTTCTGTCCCAGTGGTTCTTGAGATTTTTTTCGAGACCCCACCCTATTTTTGTCTATTCTTGATTATCTCCCCTTGGAAGGGGACTTGGCCCTTCATTTTAATAATTTAAACTTCACTTCTCCAAAGAAAGCTTTGTACAAACTTTGGTTAAAATTGACCAAGTGGATCTTGAGAAGAAATTGAAAATGTGAAAAGTTTACAGACGGATGATGGACAACAGTTGATCAGAAAAGCTCACTTGAGCTTTCAGCTCAGGTGAGCTAAAAAGTTCAAAATTGATGTCCTACTTACTTTTTTCTGCCTGTTTTACTACAAACTTGAAGAACCCCCCTATCTCTTGCTTCCTTTTCTCCTTGTTGGCCTTGGCTGTTGCTGACTGTGGTTCTTTCCCTTTCTGCAATAACTGGGTTTCCATGTTAACATAATGATAAGCCTCCTAAAAAAGCAAACAATTTGTGTGAAAGTAACTTTAGTATATAGCACATGCACAAGGCTAATGTGAATAAATGTATTTGTTTATTCTCTAAAAATAAATACAGTGCTCATGTTCATGTGCAAACTTGTGCAAAATAATTGTGATAATAGAATATTATTTTACCTCATTTAGGGGGTTGGGGTTGGAAGATGTACTCATTTGAGCAAAGTAAGAATTTTCTGTACTAGGTTAAAGTTTTATTTTTTCCAACTGTGCATTGAACATTTTATACAAGAAACAAATGTGCAAGGTTAGAAGCTCTCACTCTGTAGAATCTGCTACGCATGAAACTGAAATCTCAACAATTCTGGCAAGCATATTCAATTCTTTCATATAAGTATGGGGTAAACTGATTGCAAGTCAAACATGACCCCAGGTCGACACATTTTCAACATCTCCTACACCTGTTGATAACCAATAAATGGTAGCCAACTCTTGGTTATCTGTCTTCTTTTTTACTTATCTCTATATTTTTGCCTCAACAATCTTCCCCAAAATGAAAATAAAATAGAAATTAGACCATGCAAATTGTCTCTGAATTGATTTATGAATCAAAATCAATTAATAAAAAGGAAAGACATGATCAATTAAAAATCTCTGCACTTCTATGTCAGTTAACACCATAAAAAGTATGTACAGGTAAACTTGGCGGGACTGTGGAAAAACTTTGAGATATCCGAGTGTTCAAGATATCGAAGTTGATGAATTTGGTACCAATTTTGCAATGTTTCATGTTCTATTAACAGGAAATTAATAACCCCCCCCCCCCCCCCGTGCACAATTTAAGCAGTAAATATTTCAGTTCGTACTTAGTAATTATCTCTTTAAAAACATTTGCATATACACTTATAATGCATATATTATTTTATTTAATACTGCAACACTTTTATTTTACAAATTTCGATTGCTCTCATAGCGATAATCAGGATTTCTGATACACGGATATGTGTTACTCTTTGTACATGAGAAACCGATCACTGTAATAAGGATTAAGACGGAAACAGGAATTATCGTTCTACAATAATTTATTGAAATTGCCAATAACCATAAACAAAAGCACTACAATTTATAATATTTATCAACAGATAAAAGTGTGTTTATTATTCTGTACCTTTTTCGACTTCTGTAATAGCCTGAAACTTTGTTTCGATTTTATGAACTTTAAGTCTTCTTTTTACACCACGGTCAGATAATCGAACTATCCCCCCCCAACCCCCAACCCCCCCCCCCGGCGTTGGCTAGCAGGTCCTTCATTAGATTGCTTATCAGACATGATGTGTACTGAAGATTTGGATTTTTGGTACTGACATTTATACTCAAAATAATCATGATAATGTCTTTAATTGTTTAATTTCTTGAATTTAATATCACTTTGATGTGTTCAGTGCTTACTTTGATATGTAATAATGTGTATAAGCGTGTATTTCCGATAGATTTAAATTCCTATTACAGTAATCATCCCCAAGCCGCTGTTTCATTATCGTGTCATCCTATGTCCGAGTGTACAGCTTCTTAACACCTCCAAATCACCTGGCCTGCGTAATTAAATTTAACTACCAAAAACAACAGCTTGGGGCTAAAAAGGTGTGATTATCAGCAATGGTCCCATGAAGCTTGTGCTGTGAATTCAGTGGAGCAAGAAATTAATTGGACTTCGAGATAACGCATGTGTTTATAGCACTTGGGACCGTAAATCTACTTCGAGATAAGCGAGGAATTTGAGATTTCCGTGTTCGAGATAGCGGGGGTTTTTAAAATCATAAATATAGTAAAAACGGCCTTGACCGTTGACTCACTTCGAGATATCCGTGGCATTCGACATATCGGTGTTCGAGATACCGAAGTTTACCTGTACTAATCAACAATTATGTTTGGGTTAATGTATGAGTAGCGCTCATTCCTTAAAAGTAATGGAGCCGAGGCCCCAGAGGGGCCAAGGCCCATTACTTTTAAGGATTAAAGTGCTATGACTATATTAACCCGCTTAAAATCCACCCTTTTTAATGCTTGTAATAATTGTTTGTTAATATATAATAAAGAATACTTATAAGATACACTGTAAATATATATTTAATGTATTAGTACAGACTGTAGTATGTAATTTATATATAGAGAGAGAGAAAGACAAAATGTAACTGAATTAAGTTATTTAAATCCCCTGTCTTTCAACAGCCTCAATAGCACTGTGAGATGAGTACCTGACTACGAAGGTGAGGGTACCTGGTTCGATTGTCAGCAGTAGTACATTTGTTTTCCTTATATGAATAAACTTATTAAAATTTTTCAAGTTCTTTCCCCGGTAGAGGCATGGAAAGAATATGAACATAACAAAATCTGTTTTCAATGAAATTTGCTCCTCTCCACTCCTGAAACAAGAGGTCCATGGGCCACTACGCTCACCTGAGTAACTTTGGCCTTGTTGTTTTTCACCTGATTTCCCCCCCCCCCCCCTTGTAGTACTTATTGTGGCCACACCCTAACCCCGGAGGTCATGATTTGAACAATTTAGAGTCTACACTACACGAGCATGCTTCCACTTAAGTTTCAGCTTTTCTGGCAAAGTGGTTCTTGAGAAGAAGATTTTTAAAATTTTTTACTACATATTTCAATGTAAAACTTGGATTCCCTATTGTGGCCCTGCCCTACCCCAAGGGGTCATGATTTTAACAATTTAGAATCCACACTACCCCAGGATGCTTCCACTTAAGTTTCAGCTTTTCCAGCCCAGTGGTTCTTGAGAAAAAGATTTTTAAAGATTTTTTCTACATATTTCAACGTAAAAACTTGGATTCTCTATTTTGGCCCCGCCCTACCCCCGGGGGTCAACATTTGAACAATTTAGAATCTACACTACCCCAGCATGCTTCCACATAAGTTTCAGCTTTTCTGGCCCAGTGGCTCTTGAGAAGAAGATTTTTTAATGACCCTACCCTATTTTTGTCTTTTCTTGATTATCTTCCCTTGGAAGGGGGCTTGGCCCTTCATTTTAATAATTTAAACTCCCCTTTGCCCAAGAATGCTTTGTACCAAGTTTGGCTAAAATTGGCCCAGTGGTTCTTGAGAAGAAGTTGAAAATGTGAAAAGTTTACAGACGGACAGACGGACGGACGACGGACAATGGTTGATCAGAAAAGCTCACTTGAGCTTTCAGCTCAGGTGAGCTAAAAAAAATGGAACGCTCAAACAAAAGAGTGACATCAGAGGTGGATTTTAAGTACTCATAATTGGTGTTACTCAGAATAAATGGTAATCAACTTCTTATCTAGCAGTTCCACTTGTGGTCCAATGTGTTCAACGTGCGATCTGTTTAACATCTCAGGCTTTTCAACAATTGTTTCATTCACAGTTAACAATCGCTAAAATGACTCTTCAGGTAAACATCTAAGATTCATCCTAGTATGCATAAAGCACCTGTGGTCAACATCGTTGATGAATATAAATAGGCCTTTGACTTGCAATTAGTTTACCCTATAGACAGAAAACATCACTCTTATAGCAGACAAGGAGGTGATATAGATACATTACCCTAATGATGCCATCCCATGTGAGAATGTTCCTGTCTCCCATTCTCTGTTGTGAATTTATATCCAAACTGCTTACCACAGACTTTTTATTAAGCAAATTTTTCAGCTTCTCTACACTCCTCTACAACAAAGAACAATATTTGAGTTTCTGTACTTTTTCTTGACTATCAAACATTATTCCAAATTCTTCAAAAAATCAAATTGATTCCATGTCATTTTTTTCTTAATAAAATGAGTTAACCAAAATGTCTTTATGAGGTAAGTGTGGTGGATTCAGGAATGATGACCTGAAACCCGATAAGGTGAACTAACCTGAAAAAAATCAATGGCCTAGCTAAAGTATTGTGTCATTAGCAATCTTCCAAATTTAATTTTCATCATGTTCTCTTTAACTTTCGCACGAGTTCATCGGCACTGTGACTTATAACCATTGCATCAATGTTGACTATTTTAATACATGTACTATATACTGTATAGGGGGAAAATAACTCACGTTGTTAATATATTCGCTATATTCACGGTGTTAATAAATCCCTGAATTCAAGAAACAGTGAATAAGTTTTCAATAACCTCCATGTTATTTTTGGAAATTTGAGAATAGACTACAATAGGTATATATTCGTGTAGTACATGGTCATTTCAGTAATTAAGAGTCGTACTCATCATTCAATTATTTTAATTATCACGCTTCAATTTAGATCAGCAGATAATAACCTGTATTTGTAAAAAAGCTATTTTAATAGCCAACGCTACATATTTCATCAATCAAAACACGTGGGTCATGGGTTTTGATTGCGTAACTATGTTACCACGTGTATTTGTTACCTGCATTATCATGTTTTTATCGACATTTTGTTTTAAAAATTCATTCAAATAACTATCGATCTTGCTGAAGATGTGGAAGGATATTATTTCGTCGACCTACATTAACACTTTTCAAGATTACCGTTCAGTGGTTTTTTGCCGCGATGTATTATCCCTTCGGAAAGAAGATCTTGGGGTGTACATGCACTCATCGTAATAGCTTATAGGAAAGTCATTCGACGTTTATAGTTGAGGACTTTTAATAACTGCACTTGTTTTAATTAGTTGTCAATTAATTATTAAATCTAAGTATTTTATAAAAACCTACCCTGTTGTACGTGAAGCGAATACATAATGCTGATTAATGTCGTTCTAGCTATGCCATAGATTAAACAGATATAGACAAGGGAGGTAACTTTTATTATATACCGATTCTGCGAATTCAACAAACAGCGATCGTGTCAAAGGAGAGAAAAACGTGAAAATTACAACCTGCAAAATTAATCCCCTATACAGTAGTTATAGCATCTCCACATGACCGTCACTTGTCACAATTTAGAAGCAACAGTTATTTTCGGCTGCTGTGAATTTCTAATATAAACAAATGGCATACTAAGCATAAAGAATTGAGAATAAAAGAAACAGATATAAAACTACAGAAAATTATTGTAATTTCATTTCTATGCTTTATTTCTCTGAACAGGGATTTTTTTAGGGTCTCTCCAGGGCCGAAATTTGGCCCCATTCCCAATGCTGAAAAGTGCATGTTTTTCCCAAAATCATACCTAAAAATTCCCAATATGAAAAAAATATTAAGTTGTAAATTATTAAAATAAAATAATGACAAAAAGGTGTTTATGTTCTCTATGTGCGATGTACGAGCCATCCGAGGACTTCAGAGAAGTTATTCGGAATACTACGGATGTTTGCATGCATACTTTTTAAAGTGGGATCGATGTTTAAAAATTAAAGTAGGGATCGTTATCTAAAAAATAAATGCATCATGTCAGTCTCTCCAGTTTGCCTAGGACGGTAATTTTTTTAGGCTGGGTTGAATCGCTCTTATTCTTATAAATTGGTCAAACAATACCGATAAACCACTCATCTGGAACAAACCCACTATCAAATGTTATTTTAAAGAACTTCTTACATAAAGATAAAAAAGATGACAACGTATAAATATGTTCATTTACAATGTTATCATACCCTGCGGCTTTGCGATTTTTAAGCTTCTGAACTTCAACAGCCGCTATTATTTCATATCACTAAAGCTGGTTTAAGCCAGCTTCATACTATAAAAAATTAGAAAAATGATTAAATATTTGACTTTTGCTTGTTTTTTACTATTTATTTGTATGAAGATATTTTTCCTAATTTCAACCAAATATCGCTATTTTTCCCAATCTTGACGGCCCCGGCCCCTGGAATCAAAGGGTAAAAAAAATCCCTGCTGAAGCATCATGTTACTAAGGCAGCCATTTTGAATTTAGACTATCACTAATGGCACATCACTAGTGTTTCAGAACTGGTTGGAAAACACTATCTATTATCGAATCGAATTGGAAACACCATTTTGATTCGTAATTTAAAACTAGAAATCTGACCAGTCAGCAAGGGCCCAGCCGAGGGGTAGAAATATAAGGGTGCAGATTAGGGAATGAGAATTTTACTTGATTACAAAAATGTAAAAATATATGAAGAATAAGCAACAGCAACTGCTGAATATCCAACAACCTGTAAATAGTATCCTTGTATTTACATAAGGCAGTAAAAAAAATCATATCTATAATCACCAAACTTAATTGGTCAACCCTAAAAAAAACAGATGGATGGACAGACGGACAGACAGAGTGATTACTATTGGGTACCCGCAAATCCTTGCGGGGCCCTAATAATAGGATATTTCTTACGTTTCTTTCTATTTACATAGTTAAAGGCCCTGTATTGTTTATAGTTATCGTCACAAGTGCCTAAAAAATTGATAAGTACACATGTAAGCCTATATATTTAAGTTTTAATGAATCTGCTGATATTTTACTATAATTAAAGAAAGAATTACACTTGCTTAAATTTCAGTTCAATAGAAAGGAATTTTAGTTGTATATTATTATTAATTTGATAACTGAGTAAACCGTGTGTTTTATTTGTTATGACATTTATCATGATTATATAAAACTACTAATAAGATTATAAATCTGTTTAAAATTTCAATTTCTAAAAGATGATATATTTTGAATCTTGATTTTTTTTATATATATTTATTGCTTCTGTGCCACCAATGCTGAGATTTTTCTCAAATCTGAGATTTCTCAGAAAATTTGGGTTTTTCTCAACGAACTTTGCCCCTAAATAATTTTTTTTCTCAAACTCAGATTTGTCGTTTGAGTTTTTTTGCTCATATTCTAAAGAAGAAGTTGAAAATGTAAAAATTTACAGACAGACAGACAGACAGACAGAAGGACGGATGGACTACAGACAAAATGTGATCAGGCCAATCAAATAAATATGTTTGTTTACTGTTACATGCTGAAATGAAATAGGGTCGGAAGGTAGGATTTTCTATTTATTTTATTGAATTTTTTTTTATACACAAATTCACATAATTTGGTTGAAATACACAACAGGTTTACCATTGTTTTGTGTGGTGCTTTTTGTGTCTAGTATTTTCAATTTTGATTTCAAACCCTTGACCAATAAGTTGCAGGTAGAAGTTGAAATGACCGGCAAGTGACTTCCGGATTTTTACAACGAAAAAAAAAATTAGGTCGGCGATTCAATATAGGGTCAGTCCGGTAACCGTAAAGAAACATATTTTTGTATTACGCCTCAGAAAAGCTCACTTGAGCTTTCAGCTCAGGTGAGCTAACCAAGAGGCCCATGGGCCACATTGCTCACCTGAGTATTGTGGCTAAGAAAAAAGCAAAAATCAGTTCAGTATTGAAAAGCTTAAATGCATAAGAGGTCCCGACATACTCCTAAAAGGGGGGGGGGGGGTTTATGATTTGAACAAAATTGAATCTACAAACTAAGTAATGCTTACAAATTTCTTTGACTAATTGTGGCTTTCTTTCCTACAAGTTTGAACTTTCATATGTGTATGTGTACTCCCATTGGTCATGATTTGAACAAACTTGAATCTACACTATCTGAAGATGCTTCCATATAATTATGACTAATCATAGCTTTGGTGTTCTTGAGAAGAAGATTTTTAAAGATTTTTCCTATATACATGTACACCTATGTAAAACTTTGATCGTCCATTGTGGCCCCACCCTACCCCCAGGGGTCATAATTTGTACAAACTTGAATCTACACTATCTGAGGATGCTTCCATATAAATATACCAATCATGGCTTTGTTGTTCTTGAGAAGATTTTTAAAGATTTTTCCTATATATTTCTATGTAAAACTTTGATCATCCATTGTGGCCCCACCCTACCCCCGGCGGTCATGATTTGAACAAATTTGAAGCTATACTACCCGAGGATGTTTCCATATAAATATGAATAATCATAGCTTTGCTGTTCTTGAGAAGAAGATTTTTAAAGATTTTTCCTATACACTCCTATGCAAAATTTTGATCGTCCATTGTGGCCCCCCTACCCCCCCTCCCCCGAAGGGGTCATGATTTGAACAAACTTGAATCTACATCACCTGAGGATGCTTTCACATAAATATGACCAATCATTGCTTTGCTGTTCTTGAAAAGATTTTTAAAGATTTTTCCTATACATTCCTATGTAAAACTTTGATCATCCATTCTGACCCCACCCTACCCCCGGGGGGTCATGATATGAACAAACTTGAATGTACACTACCTAACAATGATTCTACATGAAATTCATCTTTCCTGGAACATTGGTTCTTGAGAAGAAGATTTTGAAAAGATGCCATTAATTTTTCACTATTTTGTATTATATCTCCCCTTTGAAGAGGGCATGGCCCTTTATTTGAAAAAAAAAAAACTTGAATCGCCCTACCCATGGATACTCTGTGCCAAGTTTGGTTGAAATTGGGGCAGTGGTTCTGGAGAAGATGAAATTTTGAAAAGTTAACGACGACGACAACAACAACAACAACAATGATGACAGACAACAGACAAATTTCAATCAGAAAAGCTCACTTGAGCCTTCGGCTCAGGTGAGCTTAATTTAAGTGATATTTGATATATCAAGTAACATAAAATTATACACGTAACAGGTGTTACTTTCCCATTTACAGTAACTAACCTTTTCTGAAAATAATGTACTTAGTAAGGAGAGAGATACTATACATCAACATGCTGTATGAAACTGAAAGTACATTTTAAATTTCTTATTGACATTTTTGCTTGGGCAAACTGAAACCCATTCAGGCCACCTAAGATCAGTACCTAGCTTGCCTGAATGACGAGACAATATTCTGACGAGTTTCGAACACTGAAACAGTGAAAACATTCACAAAATACTCTCAGATTTTTGCTGAGAAATAAATCAGCATTAGGTTGAAAATCAGGGAGTAAACAGGTTTTTTTTCCTTTATTTCAAAGTAAGGATCAGAGATCAATTGTAACAGGCAAAGTGTTGATGTTTATGAACAAAATCTCTGTGGACCTTACGACAATTGTTTTTTTAATTTTTGATTCCTAAGCGGCATTTCTATTAATTGAAGCGATAAATATGGCTGGTAGCCAGTTCTTAGGGAAAACACTGAGAAAATACACTTTCTGCTAAAAATTAATCTGGAGCTCTGATTCGTGGAACTGATTACACCCTAGTAGTTATAACAAGCATTCTGAGAGTATTGCATTAGCAATACTAGTCCCCTACCAGCAAGTGTAATCTGATTCCCGTTAATAAAATATTAAAAAATGCTACAATTCCGACAAAAATCAATGAAGCGAAACAAAATGCAAACTTGATCTATACCTCATCAAAGTAAAGTCACATACCAAAAATCAGCTCAATATCTGCAAGCGTTTAGAAAAAAATTGCGGAAAACCCAGAAAAATTGAAAAGGTCGCAATTCCGTCAAAAATCATTGAAGCGGAATGAAATGCAAATATGATCTGTAACTCATCAAGATACACTCACATACCAAAAATAAGCTCGATATCTGCAAGCGTTTAGAAAAAACTGCAGAAAACCAAGTGCAACAGACTGATAGACAGACAGTGGGCCAAAAAGACAAACAGACAGACAGACAGACTCAAAGGAAACCTATAGTCCCCTCCGGTTTCACCGGTAGGGGACTAATAATCTGTCACCGGGTTCACTGGTGTGTGAAAGTCAGTCAATATATCAGGTCTCAATAGCTTAGATCGCTGGCACGGTACATCAGACGCCCTGGGTTCGAGTGCCAGTTGCAACTTGATTTTTCACCACCTGAGACATTTGGCTCCCAATGTAAAAATATGACGGGTGATCAAAAAGTTCGCGAACCATCTCTATATTTACAAAACCACAATTCAGATCAAAATGAAATTTGATACACATATAGTCATAAACATGTTCTATAAATAGCAGATATTACATAATGTTTGCTCCATGTTTGTGACGTCACAATGTGAAAATGACATCAATATGTAGATGACTTGCAGGGCTCTCACACCAGTTTTTGGGACTGGGGCCGGGGCCGTGAAAATTGGGAAAATTAACGAACTTTTGAGGAAATTTGGGAAAATCATAACTAGACAATATCCATTAAATTCATTATATATTGAGTTTCTGGTGGGTGTTATCAACTAAATTTCTGTTTTGTTATATAGAGAAATAGAATAACAAGTTTAGGAACTACATATTTTACTAAATGTTCTTTAATACATGTATGTGGGGAAGTGACCAATTGGGAAAATTAAAACATTAAATTGGGAAAAAAAGGTACCTTTTTTGAATTGGGAATGGGGCCTTTAAACGGCCCCAATTATAGAGAATCAAGAGCCCTGACTTGAGACAAAAAATGGTTGACTTATTTGTACTCAAGCTACGAACGGCTTTAAAGTTTAACGTATATCTTGGAAATTCCTTTGCAGTAGCATATAATAATCTGTACAAGGTTTATGAAGACAAAAGACTTAATTCCCAGAAGTTTAATCATTAATTGGAATGATTGTTTTCATGAAGGAAGGGAGATCAGGTTAAAAATGATGTTTGTTCTGGTGCCCAGTGAAAGTAAGCTGGGAAAGAGGTGTGTCTTCTATTGAGCAATTTGTTATGAAAGATCGCCAAGTTACAGTTAAAAAGTAGATGAATATCTGAACAATAATATAACTATTAATTCCCTAAAATATTGTTTACTTTAGACTTTAAACATATCTGACATGATAAAAAGAATGTCCCATACTTTATCAACAAGCATAAACGACGCACCCAAGACAAAGGAGTGGGGTTGTGATGTTTACCATGCTCATTCTGGGGAAAAATATCCTTATCCACCCATCTTATTGCCAAGATTTGGCCATTTGTGACAAATGGACTATTCTTGTTATAAAAAGTAACTTGCATTGTAAGAAGAATAAGACTCAAAAAAATCTTTTAACTTCTATGAACAGAGCGCCACAGAGTATGTCATGTGACCGCCTGGATCACATGATTCGGGCATGGGCAGAACGGTGGCAGACATCCATTAAAATCGGAGAGGACTACTTCAAAATAATAAACACTGAATCCTGATTTTATTTCTTTTAAGGAAGTAATTCACTTAGGCCAAACAAAAAAATATGTGTGGTTCCGGTTACACCTCCAAAAAAATTAGGGTAGGTAGGTAGGGTCTTTTTTTTTTAAAACAAAATGATTTTTCTTAATTTTTCTAAATAATACCTATCACTCCTTTGCAAGTGGCTTTTAGATGTGGTTTGATAATATATACTATTCAATATTGGTAGGGAACACCTACATGCTAGCTTGCTTTGGATTTAATACTATTAAACACTTACACTATGTTTTGCAAGGAGGCTGTCATTGCTGAAACTAAAACTTAAACCGGAACCATTGATAGAAATCTAGGAAAATTCCAGAAAAAATATGAAAATCGCCAAGAAAAAGTTTAGGGTCGGGGGTATAAAATAGGGATGGTCGGGTAACCGGAACCACACATATTTTTTTTTGGCCTTAGTTTGTGAACTTTTTGATCACCCCTTGTACCCACTATTTTCTAGGAACATGTCTTACAGCATTTCCTTAACTCATAGAATTCGAGGAAAAATTTCTACAAAGAGGGGGAATATGTCACCAGGTTCACAGGTGTGTGAAAGTCAGTCAATATATTGTGTCTCAATAGCTCAGTGGTTAAATTGCTGGCACACCAGTGGCCATGGGTTCGAGTGCTAGTTAAGACTTGATTTTTCACCGCCCAGGGATTGACATTATCGGTTGTCCGATTGCCCGGGACAAGTTAATTCTCAGTTCGGGCAAGTGAAATTGTCGACGTAGTTGTCCAATCAGGCAACTGAATTTTTCTCATACAAATGTACATATTTATTTAGTTTACATTAATTTATAAATAAAACAATAAAATGAACACTTGGTTTCCACCACGCACCCGACTGACAATGTTTTTGCATTCGAAATTCCTTGGTAGCATTTCTGGATTATATACCGTTCATTTTAAAAATCAGGTTGGTTATTTTCTTTCGAAGTAAATACGCTCTACGTCTAACAATATTTTGTTAAATTCTTATTAGGAAATTAGATTATTTATTCACAAACAGAATATAAGTACTGTGTAACATGATGTATCTTGATCAAGATAAGATGTATGTTTCATAGCAACTATCTTCCTTTAGTGTTGCTTCACAGTTATCTCTGAAAATGACGAATCACAAAAGGATTCTACCGAAAATAATTTTTAAAAATATGAATTTTATTAAAAGGAAACGGAGGGTTATTACTGCATGGCAGTTAGGGCTGTCACGAGTACCCGAAATAACCGAGAACCGCGGTCCAAGTTGCTCGGTTCGGTTCCAGTTCCATTTTTCCGGATTTCGGTTCAGGTCTGGTTTATATATTAGAGTCTGTTCAATACAAAAAATGGTGTCGAAATCAAAGGAATGATGACGGTAACAGTGATAAATAAACATCACAACTGAAATCTACTTCATTCCATGACAAAACACTTGTCACGGAAGTATTAGATAATTATCAAAACGAGCAGGAATGGTCAGGTTGTGGCTAATAGTAGGCCAAGTCACCGATGTCTAGACGTTCGCATGGTTAAGACTTGTTTTCAGTTTAAATTTAATGTAACAAATAAAGAATTTTCAAGTTAAATTCATGAAATTAAGGTTTAAAATAGATGTAAATACCCGACCCGAAAAACCCGAAACCGAACCGAAAATTTACAGAACCGACCCGACCCGAAAAATTTTGGAACCATGACAGCCCTAATGGCAGTGTGTGTCAACAGGTTAAATTTACAAGTACAGCGGTATACATTTATATACAAATGCAGCATCGCCAAATTGACAGTAGTGTATTTGGTCACATTTTCTCTTACTGTACGGTTTACAGTAATAAATAATTTTCTTCTTAGTTTAAGTTCTTACCTAATTTTTGGCAACCAAGTTTTGCATTTGGACAAGTCAAAGTTTGAGATCACTTGCCCGAAGGGCAAGTGAATCTGAAAGTTAATGTCTATCCCTGCCACCTGTGACATTTGGCGCCCAAAGTACAAATACCCACTATACCTTGGGTTTATTGGAAGTATTTTACCTTGTATACATTTTAACACTGTTTAAGTGTAAAAACAAAAAAAATCTTCATTAACACAGTTCCTTACTTTTCTTTCCGTGACCTTTTCACTTGAGAGCTCGCGACAACACAAGATTACGTCTGACAAACTGTCCATGTCTGGAAACTATGATGGACCTACAATATTACACGGCATGGAAATCCTTAAGAATGTTACATTAGATTCACTTCCTGTACTGTTCTAGACGCATGACATCCAGAATAACTTACCAATTTATAAAAATTACAATGAATAGATTATAAAAAATTGCACCATTCTCTCATATTGTACGCCAATTATTTTCAAACATGAAAGGCTAATAGTGCAACGACTGTCAACTTCGTCTGCCGCGCAAATCACAGATTCTGCAATTTATTGCATTCCGATCTGGGTCATACAGAGCACAATATTTTAGAGCAATATGTTACTAACAATAATTGGAATTTTATGACAGTTTACATTTGATTATAAAAGATTTAAACATATATGTGAAATATTGCGAAATATACATCTGTCTATTATTATTTTTTTTATTATTATTTTTATTATCATCCGATCCCGATCTAAATATATAAATAAATATACTAAAATGAAAGTCCTTGCTGTTCATTTTTTATCGCCCTATGTTCCCTCAAGTGGAATGAATAAATAAATAGATGAATTAATAAATTAACTAATAAATCTTCATGAAAAATGTCCGTTTGTTAGATACTGTTCCGAATGTAATAAATATGTGTATATAATGCTGACAAATCGGCAGAAAGATTTGATCATATACTTTACTTAATAACGATACAACTACATGTGTGCATTCCACTTCAAACCAAAATACTGGTACAGATGTACGATATATAGCATATACATATACACATCACTGTACAACCTAGCCACAGGTACAAAATAGCATATACACATTATTTTCTCCCTCACTATGTTAAGTATATGTGATCAGTTCAATTTACACTTCCCATTCAAAAATATCTGTACAGGCATGACCAGCGTTATATCATAGGCAATTAAGGTCCTACAAAAACCTTCAACTCATATTCTACTTATGACTGAACATCACTCTAATGTTGTGATTAATCCTTCTTTTAACATTTAAAAGAAGCATATGAAATTAAAAATGGTTAGGTATTGAAATATTATTCATACTTAACTATCACATTTTTTTTAAAGAAATTAATAAAAGTTATAACAATTAAAATAAGCCAAATGATATTATATCAAACTCTGGTTTGCCGGGAGCATAAACACGACAGAGGTATCTAAAATGATACATACATCCAGATTTTTTTCTTATTATTTTCATTATAAAGTTCATATACTAGTATTGTAATTAAAGAACAGTAAAGGGTCGTTTAATTTGCTACCTATGTATGAACAAGCATAGGTATGTGATTATATGAAGCCCCAGGTCCTGATACATGTAATAGTGAAAATTCTGAGAATTAATTTTCATGTACAATGTGATGCGGACAAAAAGTTGTATATATACGATGTATACATGTATACGTTGCGCGTTTGTATGGTTAAACTCGAAAATAAATAGACATAGATATATTTCTTTGGCCAATTTATAGGTCGGTACTACCTTGGAAATACGGATATATATTTATTTGCTGTGGTAAAATTTAGAAATTTATTTCAAAATTAAGGATTATCTCCCTCAGGCATAGCTCTGATCCTTCGATGTATTTGGCTCCAGTCTTTGGCACCTTTTTTTTTTTTTTTTTTTTTTTAGCTCTTCCATATGGAATTCCATATACGACAGCCAACTGCTTACTGCCAACTGCTCACTGCTTACTGCCAACTGCTCACTGCCAACTGCCACACATATTTGAATAAATTTTCATATTTATATTGATATTTATGTAAATTTTCATAAATCCAGGCGCGGATCCAGGATTTTTTTTTTACAGGAAGGGCCCACCCCAGTAAAAAAAAAAATCCAACCCAGAAATTTCTTGACCAACCCCCCCCCCCCAAAAAAAAGAATGTAAACTCCTTTCCTAAACGTGAAAAACCTATTTTGGCTGGGAAGGGTTGACATCTTATGCTTCATATCTATGACTTTTCATACTAACTTAACACAGATCCGCGTTTTCTAGGGGGGGGGGGGGGGGTTCCAAGGTCACTTTTAGTTGGTTTAGTATAGGTCTATACATTAAATAACTCTATAAATTCCAGGGGGTGGTCCGGACACCCCTCCCCCAACGACCCCCCTCTAGATCCATGTATGTAAAACAACTTAATTTTTTGGGAAAATAAAAAGATATAAATCTTTAATTTGAAAAAATATTTCACTATAGAAATTAACGGATAATGGAAATTTATTTTCAAAACATCTTCCCCCGCGAAACAACAGATCCTCTTTTCAGTTTTTATTCTTTCCAAAGGTTTTGTTGTCTCACGGGACCGGGGGGGGGGGGGGCACGTGTTTAAAGATTAAACACAGAAAAATAGTCATTTTATTACCAATTTCAAATGAGATCACAAATAAAAAATGTACTTTATCACTTTATCAATTTCATGTTAAATTTTACATAAGTTAAAATATACGGTGAGATTTAAAAGTCATTTAATTATTTTCATTTTCATGAGTATTTGAAAATGGTGATGTTTTCAGCCTGATTTCAATTGATAAAATTTTCTACCCCCTTATGAAAGGAGTTGTAAATAAGAGCAATTAACTTTTTGTCACTGGTTTTTAAAATTAGTTCTTATTACTAATGAACTTTTCTTTGCATTCAAACAAGTCTTTATGTCCAAATTGTCATTTATATTGAATTAAATGGATGGAAAATGTAGGCGGGAATCGAGAGTTAGTGTGCGTAGTTCTTACAATACTAACAAAATTTGGCGGATTTAGGAATTTTTAAACTGTAAAGGCGAGGAAGGAGTAAATCGGAATAAAGGGTGTTTCCTCTTACAAACAAAACATTTAATTTCTGCATTTCGTTGCAGGCAAATAATTTGATAGCTTTTTTTATGCGGGTAAGGGGGGGGGGGGGTCACATACGACAAAAGAACAAACTTTTAAAAGGGTCTTGAGTAACATTTGTTGGTATATGTATTTAAAATAGAAATACAATGTATTACTGAAAGTTATAATAGCAAATAACTTTTGCCTAGTTTATATATATATATATATATATATATATATATATATATATATATATATATATATATATATATATATATATATATATATATATATATATATATATATTACATAAGACACATATAAAAATTCCCACACATAGGTACTTTTCCTAGGGTAAAAAGAAAATCCGAAAGATATTACTCGATATTTTAAACTAGGCAAAAGTTATTTGTTATAATAACTTTCAGTAATATTTCTATTTTAAATACATATACCAACAAATGTTACTCAAGACCCTTTAAAAAATTTGTTCTTTTGTCGTATGTGACCCCTCCCGCCTTTACCCGCGTCAAAAAAAAAGCTACCAAATTATTTGCCTGCAACGAAATGCAGAAATTAAATGTTTTGTTTTTAAGAGGAAACACTCCTTCTTCCGATTTACTCCTTCCTCGCCTTTACAGTTTAAAATTTCCTTAATCCGCCAAATTTAGTTATATTGTAAGAACTATGCACACTAACTCTCGATTCCCGCCTACATTTTCCATCCATTTAATTCAATATAAATGGCAATTTGGACATAAAGACTTGTTTGAATGCAAAGAAAAGTTCATTAGTATTAAGAACTAATCTTAAAAACCAGTGACAATAAGTTAATTGGTCTTATTTACAACTCCTTTCATAAGGGGGTAGAAAATTTTATCAATTGAAATCAGGCTGAAAACATCACCATTTTCAAATACTCATGAAAATGAAAATGGATAAATGACTCTTAAATCTCACCGTATATTTTAACTTATGTAAAATTTAACATATGAGATTGATAAAATGATAAAGTACATTTTTTATTTGTTATCTCATTTGAAATTGGTAATAAAATGACTATTTTCCTGTTTTTAATCTTCAAAAACAGCCCCCCCCCCCCCGTGAGACAACAAAACCTTTGGAATGAATAAAAACTGAAAAAAGGATCTGTTGTTTCGCGGGGGAAGATGTTTTGAAAATAAATTTCCATTTTCCGTTAAATTCTATAGCGAAATATTTTCTCAAACTAAAGATCTATATCTCTTTGTTTTCCCAAATAACTTATGTTTTACATACACGGATCTAGAGGGGGGAGGGGTCGGTGGAGGGGTGGGTGGGTGTCCGGACCACCCCCTGGAATTTGTAGAGTTATTTAATGTATATACTATACCAACTAAAAGCCACGGTGACCTTGGAACCCCCTCCTAGAAAACGTGGGTACGTGTTAAGTTGATATGAAAAGTCATTGATATGAAGCATAAGATGTCAACCCCTCCCCTTCCCCGCCGAAATAGGTTTTTTTTTACGTTTAGGAAAGGAGTTTACGTTTTTTTGTTTTTTTGTTTTTTTTTTATTATTTGTTTGTTTGTTTGTTTTTTTGTTTTTGTTTTTGTTTTTTTTTTTGTCAAGAAATTTCTGGGTTGGATTTTTTTTACTGGGGTGGACCCATCCTGTAAAAAAATCCTGGATCCGCGCGTGGTTTTATGAAAATTCACATAAATATCAATATAAATATGAAAATTTATTCAAATATGTGTGGCAGTTGGCAGTAAGCAGTGAGCAGTTGGCAGTAAGCAGTGAGCAGTTGGCAGTAAGCAGTTGGCTGTCGTATATGGAATTCCATACTTCCAAGTCTTTTTTTATTTAAATATTTTGGATTTTTCAACGTTTCGGCATGGGCATCGCTGAAGAGACATAATTTGTCGAAAAGCGCATCTGGTGCATCAAAATTGATAACGTATATGATTTACATGTAACCATTAACGTCTTTTTCTAGTAAAATTTCCAAATATGAAACAGATGTGTCAGACTCTGTGGTATCGTTTATTTCAAGTTCACTGGGATATATCGATTCGACATGGACTATCACTTTTCTGACATGTACATGTACCTGATGCGTATTGCAGTTACGGAAACTAAGTTTATATATTAGTAATTTTTTTTTTTGTAAACGGCACATACATTTATTTTACTGTTGGAATACAGAAGTAACATTGGTTTTACGTATTGCTATTTAAATGCATGAGTCGAAAATTTTATAACGTTTTTTTTTAATGTACAGTATTTTATACAACCCGGATTGTAATTTGATAACATTTATAAAATCACAGTCAAAATTACGGAATCATTAAAGAGATCACGTTTGGATGATTGGTATTCGTTTACTTGCATACATATTACGTGCGTTCGAATTAAAATCGGGCTTTACGTATACTAACAGATTGCTTGAGTACATTTTTTTCTCTACCAGACATATAGCTTGTGGATTTTGGTAAAATTTTCTAAAAGTTCCTTGGAGTTTTTAAGTATCCAAATCTGATTTACATCACTTCTCGAGTATATTTTTGTACAGTACTCCCGAAATTTCTCATTCACTGTTCTTAATATTTTAGTGAGGAGTAAAGAAAGAGGTTTGGTAGAACGAACATTTACTGGTACCCATCTTTGTTTGTAAAGATTTTTATGCAGGTTAGTATGGAATTCCATATACGACAGCCAACTGCTTACTGCCAACTGCTCACTGCTTACTGCCAACTGCTCACTGCTTACTGCCAACTGCCACACATATTTGAATAAATTTTCATATCTATATTGATATTTATGTGAATGTTCATAAAACCAGGCGCGGATCCAGGATTTTTTTTTTACAGGAGGGGCCCACCCCAGTAAAAAAAAAACAACCCAGAAATTTCTTGCCCCCCCCCCAAAAAAAAACGTAAACTCCTTTCCTAAACGTGAAAAACCTATTTCGGTGGGGGGGGGGGGGGAGTTGACATCTTATGCTTCATATTTATGACTTTTTATATTAAGTTAACACGGACCCCCCCCTCCCAACGACCCCCCCCCCTCCTCTAGATCCATGTATGTAAAACATAACTTATTTGGGAAAATACAGAGATATAAATCTTTAATTTGAGAAAATATTTCACTAGAGAAATTAAAGGAAAATGGAAATTTATTTTCAAAACATCTTCCCCCGCGAAACAATAAATCCTTTTTTTTTCAGTTTTTATTCATTCCAAAGGTTTTGTTAACTCATGGTGGGGGGGGGGAGGGGGGGGCACGTGTTTAAAGATTAAAAACATGAAAATAGTCATTTTATAACCAATTTTAAATGAGATCACAAATTAAAAATGTACTTTATCACTATATCAATCTCATATGTTAAATTTTACATAAGTTAAAACATACGGTGAGGTTGGAATTTCCAACTTCAAAGTTGGAATTACCAATTAAAAAAAAAACATTACGTGGCACTAATACGCTTCCGTTAAGGAGAACTACTGTATATAGTATATGTTGGAAATTTAGTGGTTACGCTCCCCAACCACCACCACCACGAATGTTTTCTACAGATCTAACAGATCGAACAATAGCCATTAAAACGATTTACATAAGACACATATAAAAATTCCCACACATAGGTACTTTTTCTAGGGTAAAAAGAAAATCCGAAAGATATTACTCGATATTTTAAACTAGGCAAAAGTTATTTGTTATTATAACTTTCAGTAATATATCTATTATAAATACATATACCAACAAATGTTACTCAAGACCCTTTTAAAAGTTTGTTCTTTTGTCGTATGTGACCCTCCCCCTTTACCCGCGTCAAAAAAAGCTACCAAATTATTTGCCTGCAACGAAATGTAGAAATTAAATGTTTTGTTTGTAAGAGGAAACACCCCTTCTTCCGATTTACTCCTCCCTCGCCTTTACAGTTTAAAAATTCCTAAATCCGCCAAATTTTGTTATTATTGTAAGAACTATGCACACTAACTCTCGATTCCCGCCTACATTTTCCATCCATTTAATTCAATATAAATGGCAATTTGGACATAAAAACTTGTTTGAATGCAAAGAAAAGTTCATTAGTATTAAGTACTAATTTTAAAAACCAGTGACAAAAAGTTGATTGCTCTTATTTACAACTCCTTTCATAAGGGGGTAGAAAATTTTATCAATTGAAATCAGGCTGAAAACATCACCATTTTCAAATACTCATGAAAATGAAAATGGATAAATGACTCTTAAATCTCACCGTATGTTTTAACTTATGTAAAATTTAACATATAAGATTGATAAAATGATAAAGTACATTTTTTATTTGTTATCTCATTTGAAATTGGTAATAAAATGACTATTTTCCTGTTTTTAATCTTCAAAAACACCCCCCCCCCCCGCCACCGTGAGACAACAAAACCTTTGGAATGAATAAAAATTGAAAAAAGGATCTGTTGTTTCGCGGGGGAAGATGTTTTGAAAATAAATTTCCATTTCTATAGTGAAATATTTTCTCAAATTAAAGATCTATATCTCTTTGTTTTCCCAAATAAGTTATGTTTTACATACACGGATCTAGAGGGGGTCGGTGGGAGGGGGTGGGTGGGTGTCCGGACCACCCCCTGGAATTTGTAGAGTTATTTAATGTATATAATTAACCAACTAAAAGCCACGGTGACCTTGGAACCCCCCCCCCCTCCTAGAAACCGTGGATCCTTGTTAAGTTGATATGAAAAGTCATAGATATATATGAAGCATAAGATGTCAACCCCTCCCCTCCCCCCGCCGAAATAGGTTTTTTACGTTTAGGAAAGGAGTTTACGTTTTTGGTTTTTTTTTTGGGTTTTTTTTTTTTGTCAAGAAATTCCTGGGTTGGATTTTTTTACTGGGGTGGACCCCTCCTGTAAAAAAAATCCTGGATCCGCGCCTGGTTTCATGAAAATTCACATAAATATCAATATAAATATGAAAATTTATTCAAATATGTGTGGCAGTTGGCAGTAAGCAGTGAGCAGTTGGCAGTAAGCAGTTGGCTGTCGTATATGGAATTCCATGGGTTAGGAATCCAGTATAAGTATGGTAATTCAAATTCAATTTGATTGTTGGGAATATTAAAAATATTTAGAACGGATATATGATTTTGAAAAATTTCCTCCTTAGAAAGGGTATAAGTGGATTACCACAAGCAGAATTAAATCCCAGCTCCTCTAAGTTAAGATAATGAGCCTTACAAACAACGACAGTGTTGTTACCTGTTTTGTCAGTTTGGACCTGTATATATTGATTGTGTAATCTATCTAATTTTTTTTTCACTTCTGAATTACTGAAGACAGAAGGATAGGTGGTTTTCATATTGCCCCTAACTCGTTTAATGCGAGATTTCAACATACACCTTATACTTTTTAGCTCACCCGAGCCGAAGGCTTAAGTGAGCCTCTTGCCCGTCGTCTGTCGCCTGTAAACTTTTCACATTTTCGACTTTTTTCTCAAGAACCACTTGGTCAATTTCAACAAATTTGCCACAAAGAATCCTTGGGTGAAGGGAATTTAAGTTTGTTCACAGGAAGTGTCACGCCCTCTTTCAAGGGAAGATAATTCGTAAAAATTTGGTGACATCTTTTAAAAATCTTCTCGAGAACCACTGGACAAGAGAAGATGAAACTTAAGTGAAAGCCTTGTTACATACTTTAGATTCAAGTTTATTCATATCATAGCCCCCGGGGGTAGGGCGGGGCCACGAGAGGGGGTCGAAGTTTTTACATAGGAATATATAGGAAATGTCTCAAAATCATCTTCTCGAAAACAGCAAAAGCACGATTAGTCATATTTTAATAGAAGTATCATCCTCAGGTAGTGTAGATTCAAGTTTGTTCCAATCATGACCCCTGGGGGTAGGGCAGGGCCACAACAGGGGGGTCAAAGTTTGCCATAGGAATATATAGGAAATATCTTTTTCTCAAGAACAGCTAAACCATTATTAGACGTATTAATATATTCTAAGTATCCTCAGGTAGTGTAGATTCAAGTTTGTTCCAATTATGACCCCTAGGGGTAGGGCGGGACCACAACAATGCGTCAAGGTTTACATAGGAATATATAGGTGTAATGTTTACGGGCCTTTTGAGTAAAACGCATTGAAGACTTCAAATAATTGAATGACCTGACAACCCTTGGAATGGACTAACCTAAGGGTATATAAGGCAAAGCTTTGGGAAAGGCATTCAGGAGGTAGCCATCGTCTCAAGCCACGGACCGGAGTCCGCATATAGCTGAGCTCTCTCCAGAATGAGCGAGGATCGTACATTTTGGCCGTGGTTTGCGACGATGGAAGGTAGCTGAAGAAGTTGAATGATGTATCAGCATTAAAGAAGTTAAGGTGTTCCATTCTAATAGCAAAAGAATACATAACAGATGTGTAGATGTTGAATACTCAGTATATTTAGACATAATTCCCATTTATAATTACTATTAGCATGTAAGGGTGGGATGTGTCCTAATTTATGACCTTGAATCATTTTGGTTTGAGTTATCTCCCTCTGTTTTTAATTAATAAAAAAATCAATTTAAAAAAACTTATCTGGCTAAAAAATCGTTTTCACTTGTCATTTTATTTCTAATATGTTCTAGTGCATTTTTAACTACAGTATTTATTGATATTCTTATTATTTGAATTTTTATTTTTTTTTTAAAAATTGCTCCATAGACTTCAATGCAATCTTTGTTAAGTATTCAGTGCTTAGTTAATTACATTTTGAAACTTTCTCTTGGTAAATCCCTTTCTTCTGTAAAATGCTTAAAATTAATATCAGAGTATTATGTACGTGATGGACATTTAAGGATGGAGAATTTGGTCCTATTAGGGATGGAAAACATTAAGGATAAGAGCAAAATAAAAGTATATTTAAGGAATCACTGTCTAGTTAGTAGAGTATGCCAGGGCATCAACGATAGTTGGAAACGTGGGATAATTTGCATAACGGGCGAAGCCCGTTATGCATAAATTATCCCACGTTTCCAACTATCGTTGATGTCCATGGCATACTCTACTAACTAGACAGTGATTCCTTATATTTCCATTTCATTGTGAAATAAAATTGTAAATTTAGATTTAAAAAATGTAGACTGATTGATTTAAATTACACGAGGCCTCACGTCAATTTCAATAGTTCCCGCCCACTGACGTCAAACACAAAGACAGCCGCGCGAGATTTACATGCATATTAGGCCTTCTTAGCGTCAGACTCCAAGACAACCGCACGAGAATTACATGCATATTAGGCCTTCTTAGCTCATGACCTTTCGCTTGGCGAAATTTACATTCCGGTAGAATGATCAAGAAATCAACTCAACTAACTTTCAAAGAGTTATCACACAGAAAACAAATAGAAATGGAAATGTATGCATATTAGGCCTCCTTAGAGTCAGACACAAAGACAGCCGAACGAGAATTACATGCATATTAGGCCCACTTAGCTCCTGACCTTTGGCTTGGCGAAATTTGCATTCCGATAGAATGATCAAGAAATCAACTTTCCTAACTTTCAAAGAGTTATCACTGAGAAAACAAATAGAAATGGAAATATTTCTTGATCATTCTACCAGAATGTAAATTTCGCCAAGCGAAAGGTCAGGAGCTAACAAAAACTATACCCCGGGGTATAGCTTTGCTATGTGTGGAAATTTTGAGACTATAAAGATAGTTATTCTACTTTCTTAACTTTATATAGGAAACATTTTAACAGAAGTATAATAAGAAGGCCTAATATGCATGTAATTCTCGTGCGGCTGTCTTTGCGTCTGACGCTAATGAGGCCTATAATATGCATGTAAATCTCGTGCGGCTGTCTTTGTGTTTGATGTCAGTGGGCGGGGACTATTGAAATTGACATGTGAGGCCTCGTGTAATTTAAATCTATTAGGCCTAGTCTACATTTTTAAAATCTAAATTTACAATTTTATTTCACTATGAAAAGGAAATATAAGGAATCACTGGCTAGTTAGTAGATTATGCCAGGGACATCAACGATAGTTGGAAACGTGGGATAAATTATGCATAACGGGCTTCAGTGGCAAGTATCCTAGGGAATTGATGTTAAGTTCTGTGTGTAGTAAATCTGAAGAAGATTGAGACAACTGGTTCTTATCTATCAATGGGAACCTAAGGAAAAATGTCATATTGTATTTTTTGAATTTACCGGGTGGTAGTAAATACAAAAATTACAGTTGTCATATTGTAATTTTTGTATTTACTACCACCCGGTAAATTCAAAAATTACAATATGACAAAAACATGGTGCAAGTAGTACTTTACCCAGTCCCCATCTCTAGATAAGAAAAAAAAATAAGTACTGTATAATAGACCTTCAGTCAGATCTGTCTTAATACTTAGTAATCATTACAATCATTAACTCAGACAGAGTAAAAGGAAAACCTATATATCCCTTGTAAGAACCTGATCATACACGTTACCTAGGAAATATCTTTGAAATCTTCTTCTCAAGAACAACTTAGCCGTTTATAAGTCATATCTATACGGTGAAATTTGGAGATAACGAACAGTCCATTAAAACAATACAAATCGGGAGCAGAGCAAACACGGACCTCCGAAAACATCAGAGGTGGGATCAGGTGCCATGGAGGAGTGAGCATCCCCTACTGACCGGTCACACCCGCTGTGTGCTCTTTGACATGATCGGGAAATAACGGAAAATCCGTTGACAATTCAGTGTGTAAATAATGGCCTAACAATTATTATGAAAAACGTCAGTCAGCACATGACTTTATGATAGATTGTATTTGTTGACAAGGTCATCGTATCGACCATAGAACTTACGAAATGATGACTTTAAACGAGACTGTTGATATTCTTGTTTCATCATCATTATTTGTCAATAACCTACCTCGTTTTAGAAATTGTTCATACGTAGAGCATGCTCTTGCGTATCGAATCAACTGAGAGATATATATACATCACATATGCAGGTGATAAGGGTATATTGCTATATATATAAGTAAGGGAAACTGACGATCGAAAAGTTAAAGTCATCAAATTTATCATAAAGCATTGTTGTTGGATTACCATTAAAATTATTTTCTAGTAAAATATCCAAATATGAAACAGATGTGTCAAACTCTGTGGTATCTTTTATTTTAAGCTCATTGGGATATGTCGTGTCGACATATGATTGGAATTAACTACTGTTAATTGATAATACGTCGTCGATATATCTAAATGTCGAGTTGAAGGCCACAGCAAGAAATTTCTTTTTCTCATGTATAAGATTTTGAATAAATTCTGCTTCATATGAATACAAAAATAGGTCTGCTAACAACGGAGCGCAATTGGTTTTTGTTTTGTTTGTGTGTTGTTTAACGTCCCTCTCGAGAATTTTTCAATTGGTACCCATGGGAATTACAGTAACAGATTGCTGGAAGACCTGGTCTCAAAAACCACATAGATATTGTTAATCAGAAACTCAAGCATCTTTTTAATATCAACTTCAGAGTACTTGTGTGTACAACCAGAGTGTTTTTTAACAAAAATATATAATTTTGTAAATGACCAATGAGTCAATGATGTCAAAAAGCCGGAACTTTAATTTATCGTGGGGAATGGTTGTAAACAGAGTTGAAAAGTCATAGGTTTTTATGTTATTGATTTTGGTAAAATTTTGTGATTTCAAATTTTCCAAAAGTTCCTTGGAATTTTTAACTATCACATCTGATTTAAACCACTTCTCGAATATATTGTTGCACAGTACTCCTGAAGTCTCCTGAACCCGTTTTCTATCATTGTTTGTAAGGATTTTATGAAGTTTCGATTAAAATAAGGTAATTCAAATACATTTTGACTGTTGGGAATATTAAAAATATTCAAAACTGACATTTGATTTTGAAGAATTTCCTTCTTAGAAAGGAAGCTATGCTCAAAAATGCAAAGCTTATCATAGAAGCATCCTCAGGTAGTGTAGATTCAAATTTGTTCAAATTTACGGTGGGTAGGATGGGGCCACAATGAGCAATCCGAGTTTTATATAGGAATACATATGGAAAAAATCTTTAAAATTCTTGTTTAAGAACAGCAAAGCCATGATTAGTAATATTGATATAGAAGCATACTGAGGTAATGTAAATTTAAGCCCCCCCCCCTTAAAACTTTTCAATACTGAACTGATTCCTGCCTCTTCCTAGCCAGTGTGCTCAGGTGAGTGATGTGGATAATGGGCTTTTGTTGCAACCACTATTGAAATATTATTTCAATAGTAGTTGAGAGTGCATTTCAAAACAGGTTGTAACCACTATTGAAATAACGTTCACTATTGAAATAATTATTTCAATGGTGGTTGAAAGTGCATTTCAAAACCGAACACAGGTTGCAACCACTTATGAAATAACATTCACTAATGAAACAATGATTTCAATAGAGGTTTGGAAGGCATTTCAAAACTTATACCAAGTTGCAACCACTATTGAAATAATGTTCACTATAGAAAAAAAGATTTCAATAATGATTGAAATAATGATTTCATAAGTTGCTGACAATGATTTCAATACCAAAACCACATTGCAAGCCTTATTGAAATAATCCTACTATTGAAACAAAATAAATAAGGATGAATTGTTCCTTACGTTTTCCAACATACTAAATTGATTTACTGAGTTTAAAATATGATGTGTAAATTTATGTTCTCCTTTCTTTTCTAGAAATTACCATTAATACACGGACATCTTTGATTTAATTGAATACCTTAAATTCAAACAAAATATGCAAATGTTATATGCAAGCTTCCGCTGAATCTGGCCGACTCGGTGAAAAACCAAAATGACAATCAATCAATGTATGCAAGTTTTAAGTAATTTTGTTATATAAGGTTCATCTTTGTCATTAATTTGGAAAGGAAAACATGAATACAGATAGTTGTAGAAATTAGAATATCTACATTAAAAAGAACAAAGAAGACTGATATCTGTGTACAAAATTCCAATGAAAAATTGTTATTTTTAATAAAAAGAATAAAGAATAGAACTAAATTCTCGCTTATATTCATCGGCTTGCCTACACTACAAATATGAATAATCCAACGTCTACTTGTTAAGACACTAAAAATCAAAACTGAACAAAACGAAAGTTAGTATAAGTATTATTACAATAGTGGGTGTTATTTCAATAGTAGTCACACATATAAAACCGCTATTGAAAAAAATATTTCATTAGTGATCGTTATTTCAATAGTGGTTGCATTAATATTGCCGCTATTGAAATAATATCTACTATTGAAATATTTTTTTTAATAGTGGTTGCAACAATGCACTCACTATTTCAATAGTGGATATTATTTCAATAGCAGCTTTATACGTGTAAGTACTAACCACTATTGAAATAACAACATCTAATGTTATAACACTTATGCTTAGTTTTCCCAAATAGTTGATTTTAATGTATTGACGAGTAGAAACGTTGGATTTACTATCCATATTAGTAGCGTTGGCAAGTCCATGAATATAAGCGAGCATTTACTTCCATTCTACATGTATATCCGTTCGATTAAAAATAACCATATTTTCATCAGAAAGTTTGTACACATATTACTGTAAAAGTGGTTATTTACACTGGTTGTTAAGTACGCGTTTGTGACGGTCAAACATTACGCGTGGGTGTAATATACGCGGTCGCACGAGTTACTGAGAAAAATTTACGCGGCCATCGTTTACTAACATCGAGTTGTTCCCCTTTAAAATGGTCAAGTAGTTAACACGCATGAATAAGAAAAAAAATAATTAGATATAATTACATGTACAAACAAACTAAACAAAAAGAATTTATACTGTTGGATAACTAAATATAACGGCGATCTGCACAGTCAAAAGTGATGAAGTGTGAACAACTGGTATACGTTTTATTGTAATTATTTACGCAAGCTCAAACTTCAAAGTGGGATTTACTTACCTGTATCTGCGCGGCGAGTGTTGGCAATTAATTCAATAGGTATGTTTTTAGTGACTGTGAGTTTGGGTAACATTTTGGACTAATTATTTGAAATTAAGAGGGACAAACACGTATATACAAAGGAAATGAAAATGAGTATCGATGTTTTTAAGCTTTAATTGCGTGACGTTGCTTTAAAATATGAAGATGCATTTTTCATTGTACAATTAAAAAAAAAGAACAGTTACTTTTTCATCACTGTTTGTGATGTATTTATCTACTCACGTGCGTTCAATACCACGATTAATATATGACTGGTTCGACCAGTCTAACAGTATAAGTCGTGGTATAGAATGATTCCAGAAGTTTGAAATTTTGTGACCATACGCGCGGGGGTATTTTACGCGGTTCTAAGCTTACCGCGTAAGTAGTGTAAATTTCCCCCACGCGTAAATAACCACTTTTACAGTAGATATCACATAGATGTCTTCTTTCTTCTTTTAAATGTAGATATTCGTGTATTAATAGTATTTCTAGACAGAAATTAAAATATAAATTACATATCATATTTTTAACTCAATGAATTAATTTATTATGTTGGAAAACATGATGAAGAATTTATCCTTATATTATTTTTCCAATAGTGGGGTTATTTCAATGAGATTTGCAATATGGTTATGATATTGAAATTATTGTCAGCAACTATTGAAATAATTATTTCAATCACTATTGAAATCATTACTTTAATCACTATTGAAATCTTTATTTCAATAGTGAACATTATTTCAATAGTGATTGCAACTTGGTTTAGGTTTTGAAATGCATTCCTAAGCTCTATTGAAATCATTGTTTCAATAGTGAATGTTATTTCATTAGTGGTTGCAACCTGTGTTTGGTTTTTAAATGCACTTTCAACCACTATTGAAATAATTATTTCAATAGTGAACGTTATTTCAATAGTGGTTACAACCTGTGTTTGGTTTTGAAATGCACTCTCAACCACTATTGAAATTATTTTTTCAATAGAGAACGTTATTTCAATAGTGGTTGCAACAGGCCTCTTGTAAATCATTCTGACAAAGTGTCAAAGTCTTCTTTTTCATGTTTGACTCATCGCCTGGCGTAATCTTCCACAGAATTCATAATATTTATGAAGAAATTGTGACACCAGTAGAAAGATCGGGGTTCTCTAAATTTTGGTCCTTTTAAAATAAGTGATTTAAGGTCCTCATTATTTACTATAGTTACGTCACCAGTAATGGCGTATACAACAGGACTCTAGTTGTAGGGTGAAGAAGAACATGAACACGTCTGAGGATAATTTTTTTTTAATTGAAAACTTTGGAAGCAATAGTCGATGTATATCTGCAAGAAATAGAAGGTGTGGACTTCAACTTGAAATATGATGGGATACAAGACTGGACCTTTTTGCGATTCAGAAGATTACTTATATTAACTGCGTCAATTCCTTTGTTGGCAAATTGAAGTTTAAGGAACAAACAGGTTGTTTGAGCAGTGCTTTCTTCCATAAAACGCTGCGGTTTTAAAAAAACCCTATGATTTCATGATAGTCTTATCAATGATAGGATATCAAAACTCGCACTGGCTTCATTTTCTGATGGTTCCCCCGTCTTATTAAGGCTGTCTAAATAAATCGTTTTCTTCGTTCTGCTTACATAAAATATTTTCATTCTCTGTTCTAGAAGCTATGTCTCATGACACTTAACATCTACAATGTCAAAACTTACTAATAGTCTAAATTGCACTAAGCAACAAACGCAGCAACCTAGTATATAAATGCCGTGTTTTGTAGTTGTACCTTGTTTCACTTCAGTTTACTATTTCTAGGATGAAAATCAAACAAATAAAATTCTTGTTTGTGCTTTTTATTAATAATGGATGTTTTATTAATGACACATATGAACAAATCATCAGGGTCTTTAAGTGATTTTTGAACTGAAAGGTCGAATTGCAGACAATCAGCAAAACTCTAAGTCTATGGTTCCACCAGTCTCGTTATTATATACACATGTACACTTGTTGTTGAGTATCATACATTTATAATCACTAATAGATACAGTTTTCATAAAGCAGATGAACTAAATCATCTATTGATTAAGATTCCACATTTGGCTAAGATATGTACGAAACAAAAAAATAAGTGGTCCCGACAGGATTTAAAGTAGGGTGTAAGTTCACCCTATTCATGGTCTGCAGCAATTGCTTTTCGCCATTTTTGTTACATCCTGAGTACTAAAAGCTATTACAGGCAGAGTCATCAAGGATGTGGGTTTGGTCTAACACACGATCAAGACAAAGGGTTCACAGCGGGTGTGCCCGATTAAGAAGGATGTTTAATCCTCCATTGTACCTGATCCAACCACTGGTGTTTTCAGGGGTCTGACTTTTCCCTGTTCACAAATTTATTGTTTTATTGAATTCAAAGCCTTTTTTATGTATTCTTTTGGTCTCAGCCCATTAGTCTCTCAAAGATATACTTTTATTCCCGTTATGAGTCTTAAGATACTCATTCTCTCTTCATTTTTTTTCGCGTTCATAACATCAGTTTCTCATTAAATGTATCAGATTTAGGGTATTCTTGATCTCAGACCGAAACCGTGCGTCGAAAGAACAGCATATAAAAGCGTTACTGGTGTGGTGGAGAACATGGAGTCTGTAGATCACCTCAACAAATCGCCGAAAATTATCGGAGAGACCATCCCAGAAAGTGGCATCCAAGGACTCAACAATCAGCAAAGTAGCTTTAGGAATGTAACTCACCATAGCAACAACAGTTATTGTCATGAACATGCACGTAAACTGGTCCGTTCTTCTATTCAGCTTCCGGTAATACCGCCCTAAAGACTTTGTGCTCGCCGTTTTGTCCGTTTGAATAAAGTCCTAAGATACTCATTCTCTCTTCATTTTTTTTCGCGTTCATAACATCAGTTTCTCATTAAATGTATCAGATTTAGGGTATTCTTGATCTCAGACCGAAACCGTGCGTCGAAAGAACAGTATATAAAAGCGTTACTGGTGTGGTGGAGAACATGGAGTCTGTAGATCACCTCAACAAATCGCCGAAAATTATCGGAGAGACCATCCCAGAAAGTGGCATCCAAGGACTCAACAATCAGCAAAGTAGCTTTAGGAATGTAACTCACCATAGCAACAACAGTTATTGTCATGAACATGCACGTAAACTGGTCCGTTCTTCTATTCAGCTTCCGGTAATACCGCCCTAAAGACTTTGTGCTCGCCGTTTTGTCCGTTTGAATAATGTGTGAATATTTGGAGTCGCAATGTTCAAGCTGGTCATCAGTTTGGAATCGTTCTGATGTTTCCTCTCCTTGGTTTGTCATGGTCGGGAATTCTAAGTCGATGTTAGTTTCTTGTTTGAGCAGTCCGATTCTTCTTTTGGCACTTGTTCGTCGTTTCTTTTTCAGGTTCGTTTGCTGAAAAATTGTTCTTCCAATTAGGCTGTACAGAATCACTAAGCATGAAATATTAACAAAGACGAGAGAGAAAAGTAATATGTTGTAGATGATGGGCTCACTGTTGTGCCAATGGGTTTGATCTTGTTTGCAAACGTAACCAGTAGCATTGAATCTAGAACTATATATTGGAACAACATCGTAAATTGGTAGAATTGGTATTGTAATGGTTGTCGATATGAGGAGAGCAGCAATTAATAATAGTCGCCTATATTTCAATGTCATTTGCTTTCCGCAAGGTCTGCAGATTTTCAAATACCTCTGAACGGCAATACCAATCAACATAAATGCAGACAAACATCCAATAACAGAGCAGAGGTACCAAAACATTTTACACAACAGAGCCAAACCATCCCCATCCATTATACTACTGTAATATTGTGACCATATTGCAACCATATTAAGGACGAGGCCGATAAAGTCAACGATTGATAGGTAAGGTATGAAGTATCGGTCATCGCGGGAGTGACGAAGTCGTGCTATAAAAACGAGTATGACTGCCGAGTTCGCGATAAGACCCATCACAGAGCACAGGGTCACCAGAACCAATGACGGAAGATAGATCCATGACATATGTGTATTCCAGTTTTCTAGATTCAGGGGAATGTGTGAATTATTACCATTCCATCCTACGTTCTTATCTTCTTGCAGCATCTGAAAGTAAACGTCAAACATTTCCTGTTTTACCTTGCATTTCTTGTCATTAAAAAGTTGCATTTAAATCTAGAATATGTAATGAGGCTTTCCCTTAAGGGAGCCGACTGGGGTTTTGTTGTGTGAAAACTACTATAGAGAAACTCTTTAATTTTATACCATATGCACCTTACATTGACTTCAGTATACTTTCCAAGTTTAGTGAAAATCTACCGTTTGGTTATTTTTTAGAGACCATCTCAAAATACAGGTACATTTACTATAGGATTATATAGGAAAATTCCATTTTTTTCGCACTTCGGAGCAAATTATACAAATGCTACAATAGACTTTTTGCTGAAATCATATTATTTGATGGGTAATACTATATTGTACATTTTGTGCAAGAAACACAAAATTCTACCGTCTAGTTTCCAGAGGGGGCATCTAAAAATGTCAAAATTCATGATATTTTCCTGCTTATATAGAACAAAACATGACAGATACCACAGATTTACATAAAAAGTACTAAAAATGATTGTTAGATTCTCAATTTCCTGTGTTTAAAATTTCAAAAGCATGCATTTTATACTTTTTATTTTATGGCATAATTAATGATCTCGCTTAAAGAACCTTGGTTATTCATAACGTCAAAAACACACTATTACGACGTCTATCTACCCATCATTTGAAAAATCATTCAAAAAATCAGTAATTTAAAAAGGTAATACGCTTTATTTTACTATGCTGCGCGAAGTATTGCACAATGAAAACCCCAGTCGACCCCCTTAAATTTAACATTGTAATTGCATCCGTTTTTTATACCTATAAGGAACCAGATATTTCACATAAACATGAAGTTATGTGGATGCATCCAATAAAGTGACTAGTATTATAGTTAGTTTTGTGTTTGAACATTCAAAGAAAGGACAAACATGCATTCATAAGAAAAGTATCACTGCTTAAAGATGAATTTAAATGTGCAGTGTGATGATCAGAGATAACTCTTGTTAGAAATTAGGAACTCTCTAGTAGAGAGAAGATAACTTTTAGTCATCAGCCAATGAGAATCAAGTATGCTAATTAGAAAAGGTATAAAAGCGCTGTCTTCTCAGTGCAGAGACACAGCAAGACAGAGTCACACTCGGTCAGTTGGACAATCGAATAGAGAAGCTGCTGAAGTAAACTTGGATAAGGTGAGACAGGGATTAGACGTGACTGAACAAGTCTTTCCTTCCCTATCTTACATTTAAGTTAAACTTTTAATAATTAAAGTAAACTTAGTTATTCTTATAAATAGGTAAGCCAGCAGTTGAGACGCATTTGAGACTGTTAATTTTAATATAGAGCTAAATTGAGACTTCAATTATTTACCCCGTCCCAAAGGTTTTTGTACATAATTTCTCTTTGTTAGGTTCTCAGAAGTTATCTGAGCTTTCCCACGAATCACTTTTTGAGCAAGTAGCTCAGTTTAGATTGAGGATAATATTTTTTGTAAATATTTTTGATTATTTTTGTAACATCCGCTCGGTTACACGCCACATGCAGATTGGTTAAAAATGTATCTTGATATGGTTTCATCATACTATAATTCTTGACGTATTATTAATAAATGAGTAAATATTTAAATACAAACTGGTTTGAGTATACGAAGAGCAGTTCATACATGTATCTATATGTATTGGCATTTGCGTGACTGATATTTGCGAAAAACAGCTGATCCACTTTTTAAGAAGCCGTTAAAATATTAAATATTTATTACATTATTAAATATTTCTTTAAATCCCAAATAACTTGTTTACAGAATTAACAACAAATAAAATAGATCGCCATATTATCATTAAAAAAAAACAAAGATAAAAATGATATTTTACTAAATTTTTTCCAAAGCAAAATTCTTAACCTTAATATTAGCTGAGGAAGTGACAACGTCGACTTTTCCAATAGTCATATCAAATTCTGAGTAGTGTAAAATGTTGATAAGTAAAATATATTTACCTCTCCTCAATATGTCTTAAGGTAACATGGTTAAATCGAAGAATGACATTATAATAAAAGTAAATATTGACAGAAATATATTTTACATCTTCACTTGAAGTTCACATGCCATTGTTTATATTACACAAGATTCACTAATTTTCAAAATATATTTCCGGAAAACGCCATATTTAGACATGTTTGTGTATGTAACTTCCTTGAATTTATCAATTTGCGATCGATGTTCAAGTGCCACGTACACTTTTAATTGGATATTTACGGAAATAATGTTTTCTCAATAAATATTATTTATATACAATATTATCACCATAACTACAATATACATGGAAAGTCCTAAAACTGCCAGCACTTGCCGCATATGCACTTGCCGCATATGCTTTGTACATCATAAATAGCTCTATAGCATCTGTCAAAAGGAACAAAAAGTATACATTTAGCAATTCATTAAATCATTGCATAAATTAACAGATTTGACTGTGCATATTGAGTTTGTAAATAAATTACTAATGAAGTTCTACATGCATATACATGTAGAAGTACTACAATGGAAAAAACCTTACAGTAGCAGTTCATGCTGTTTCGGAGGAATCTACTCGAATAAGGTGTTTAAAAGAAAATTCGTTTGTCTCAAGTTTATTTTGCACTGAAGTGTGAATAACGTGGTTATATTACATTTTATTTGTTTCTTCGACACATTGATTACAAGAATTTGACATTTAACGAGTGCAAAATTTCATAAGCTATAGTATTCCAACGTTCGAGATGCAGTTGTTATATAAATAATAACAGGTTACACAGAAGTGTAATAAAATCAGGTGTACATTGGAGCACATTGTAATTTGCATGTTCTCAAATGTATATGTCTTCATGCGTAAACCCAAAAATCTACACGATTGCAATACTGGAATAGAAAGACTTCTATCAGGCGGTAGAGTGATGGGTGATCTTTCAAGTCACATAAAAAAAAACAATTTGTTGTGATTATCTAATATTTTGTTTAGTCATTTAGTCATTCGTTTTTATACTCGCACTTTTTAAAGAAAGTTCGGGTATACTTTGTATACATGTAGTTATCCTGGTCCGTCCGTCCCTCAATCTGTCACACATTCTTCTTCCATAAACTACTCGAATATTTTAAGTAGCCAATTTATCTTTTCGAAGATGATTGGTGGTGCCTTGAACATGTGCAAAACGATTTTGAAATTTTCACTTTAACCCTGGTGCCAAATGGGGCTGATAAAAACATTTTTCCCTACAAAATCCTGGTTCCCTGAACTCCTCTTAAACAATCCATATTTTCGATTGTGGTTGGGAGTGTCTTGTAGATGTGCAATCATAAATTAGGACAGATCTTACCCTTCCATGCTTATAGTAATAAATGGGAATTATGTCTAAATATACTGAGTATTCAACACCTACACATCTGTTATGTATTCAATATCATTGAATCTTTTGCTATTAGGGATGGAATACCTTAATAATAATAACTTAAACATGTTCAGTTTCCACAGTTTTAATTATCTAAACGTGCAAAAAATCAAAATAAAGTTTTCTTTCTTCTTCATAAGTTATTAGAAAGATTAGCGTTTTTAAACTCTTCCCAATTAGTTTAAAAAATAGCGATTTTTAAGAAAATTTTATCTCATAATTATCTTTTAATTTCGATGAATGAAGTCTTAAACTTCTTCTCATAAAAATATAGGGAAGATAAAAAATGTGAAATATATAAATCTTAAAAATATCACACAGGACTGAATCAATATGCCTCTGACCTTCATCAGGGGCACAAAACATGATTAGCTCAAAAAATTTACCAGTGTCTTTTGTTGTTTTCTAGTCTCAACAAAGCCTTCACAAAATGAAGCTTTTTACAAAGAAAGAGGTGTTTAACGCAAGCCTTTACATGGTAATATCATCTATCCTTCTCCCTCCCTCTCCCCACTCCTTCCCCACACCTCTCTCTCCTACTCTCCCCTATCTCTCTCCCTCCCACTCTCTCTCCTCTCTCTCTCCACACTCTCTCCCCACTTTGTCTCTCTCTTCCCCCCTCTCTCTCTCTCCCCACTCTCTCTATCCACTACCCACTCTTTCCATTCTCTCTATCCACTTTCTCTATCTGCTCTCTCTCCACACTTGCTCTCTCCCCTCCCACTCCCTCCCTTCTTTCTCTCCGCGCTCTCCCCACTCACTCTCTTCCCTCTCCACTCACTCACTCTCTCCCTCACTTTCCTCTCACTCTCCCCACTCGCTCTCTCCCCTCTCGCTCTCTCCCTCACTCTTCCCTCTCACCCCACTCTCTCCCCACTCTTTCCATTCTCTCTCCTCGCTCCCCTTCTCTCACTCCCCCTCACTCCCTCCTCCCCACTCCCCTGCTCTCTCTCACCCTCACACTGCCCTCCCCACCCCATTCTCTCCCCACTCTCTCTCCTACTCTCTCTTTCTCTCCCCACTCTCTCTCCTATCTCTCCCCACTATCTCCCCTTTATCTCCCTCTCTTTATTTTTTTTTTGACCGTCTGACTCATTTATTATTAGACCCTGTGAAAAAAACTAATATATATGCATAATACGTAGATGTTTCAAAGTTATTTACAATAAAATTAATGGAAAAAAATACCTATTCGAGAATAAAGACAAAATTCTTTCTGTTAGTAGAAAAGAAATTATAAAATGTTTATTCTTGATCTTTTTACTTTAAATTCGATTTGGCAAATTTGTTTATTTTTGCAAAACAATGAATGTAATCTAAAATTACAAGGGCGATAATTTCAAACAACAGAAAATACTGCTTTCCTGTTCACAATTTGTTCATTGCGTTATATGTTTGCGCATTTAATATGCTTGGAAAACAATATTTATATGCTTACTAACATGCAAGGAACATATGTCAGCTTGGAATCTAAGTTGGATATTTATTTGTTGTACCGTTATGAAAAATAAATGTGTGGTTCATGCCCTAAATTATCCACATGCAGAGAGGAGGTCTATAAATATCCTTTATTTGATCTAGTATGTAATAAGGGTTTGACATTCACTATCCTTTTCCCTTGTTAGCTTTCAGTTTACTATATTTTCCTAATTTTTATCTTGTTCAGACATCGTGTCGTTGCTTTCAATGGTAACCAAAATGTACTTGCATCATGACTCACTCGTTGTTCTACGTATTACCAGGCATTTCATATTTTCTTATTGCATATAAACATTCGTTTGGTATTTGTTCAAATAGTACTCTTAATAAAACTATGTATAATCTTTATTTGTTGCATGGTTCTACTCTGCTAACCATAGATTTCTACATTGAATGGACAGTGTTAAATGATTAACCGTTGGGCTATCAACGTAATTTGAGTAAATGTTCATCTTATTACAGGTCCTAGCAAAGCTTCTGGGAAAAATAAAATCATTCACTTAAGTAATTGAGCCATTCAATCAAAAAAAGAAAGTCAAGCAAATTGTGGGCTTTTCAAAAATTGTACCAAAGTTGCCTCTGTCGCGCAAAGGAACCCTCCTCAATCTACATGTACTGTACATAACATTACAGAGACAGAGTTTATAAATTGTAAAACACTTGAAGTAAGCATTTAATTCTAAATCTGAAGGAAGAATTTAAGAAGGAATGCCACACCATTTTTTTTCATAGATCTTTAAGACATCCTTTAAACTATGGTTTTAGCATTAAAAGGCCGATATTAGCTCTCAATTATTTTATAAGATTTTCCCCCAATTTTTCATAGAAAAAAAAAACAATTTAACAATTTCATTTCAATTTCTTTTTAAAATATGATTGACTAACATATTCTCCCTTGTTGTGACTAGTTTTATGAAGATTTTATCCATTGATACAAAAAATATTTACAAATTTTGTGTTTTATATTCATAAATAATATTTGATTTATCACATTTTATTAGACATTCATATTATGCATTAATTAATAGCAAATTTTAAAAATTGGGATTATATCAGTTAGATATTCAGGAACTTGGTTATTGTAGTTAATCTCGTATTTTTTCTTCTTTCGTGTAATGGTTCCCACCCAATTTCAAAGTATAGTGCATCTTTGGAAGCTAATAGAGTTAAGAGCTATAATTTTTCGCTATCGCCTACATTACATCCACCCCATACCAAGGAAGCATATTCTAATTGGGGTCTAAGAAAGATTGTGTACATGAGTGAAAGAGTTTTCCGATTTACAACAATTTTGATTTTTCTTTTAATAGGCATCTTTGCAAATAAAACATTTTTTTTCATTTTCTCTGAAAAAATACCCCCAAAAATCGTATTAAATAATTAAGAGCTAATATCAGTCTTTCAGTGCTGCAAACATAGTTTAAAAGGGATGTCTTAAAGATCTATTAAATAAAATTTTGGTGTGGCATTCCTCCTTAAATTGTGAAAAGGACTGGGGAAAGAGGTAGAAAACATGTTAGAAATTCTCCAACTGCAGTGCATGATTTGGAGATAAGCCAAGGCCATCTTTAAAAAAATGTTTGTTAACCTTCTCCCGACCGACTGGCTAAAATGGCCCGACTCAATTTTTTTTTTTTACCTCCAGAAAACAAAATATTTTTTCTTTTCTCACCCGTCCACATATATATGTATGTTGAAATTTTTAGGGGGAAAAATTAACGCGTATCATATCTCATTTAGAACTTAAGGATTTTTAACAGGTTTTATTATATAATATTGTGAAAAAGTAGGGGGTCAGATTTCTATGGGGGTCATTTTTCAACGTGAGAGGAGTCGTAGAATTACCGGCCTGGGAGGGTTTTCTACGGTCGAAAAATGACCCTACTTGTCGTGGAATATTGACCCAGGATCATTTTTCTACGTAGAAATTTGACTCCCCTGGTCAATATTCTATGGGGGTCACTTTTCGTCGTTACACCGATACCTCTCTATTGATAAGCAAGAATCATACCCCTAGACCACGGAGGCACTTGACTTTGCAGCAAATTAAATGCAAACATTAGGTCCGTATAATGTTTATATTCACGTTCGATATTATCAAAATTTTACACAATACATGGTGTCTAATTTAGCCTTTACTAAACTGTTTATCTCATTTTATTATATTTGGGAAGGCAACACTAAAGCGATTATTCTTACTATTTATCCCATAAGTGGACTAGTCCAATCATAAACAAACTCCCTCCACCTAGTAAATGGGACATCCCTTCTTGATTCAGTCTATCTTCCACCTTTCCTTTCAATATTTCATTTATTAATAATGTACTTTACAAGGTTAGGGTTTTTTAAAAAAAGCTTAGAAAGTCAGCCAGTAGCATATTATTTCATGCATTGTGATGAACAAGGGTTTCCTGTTAATACAGTGACAAGAGTGTAGGTCAGTAGAGGAATGGGCTTCACTCCCGTAAGAGTCGGAAAAATGAAGACATCATTATCTGTACTGGTTTTCATTTCATAAAAAGGCACGTTATTATAATTATGAGAAAGGTCCTAAAATCGATTGAAAAGAAAAACTAAACAATTTTAAAACAAAATACAATCAATCAATCAATCAATCAATCGAAAACCATTTTCAACCTCGGCTACACCTCAGTTGACAATAGTTTTCTTGGGGTGAAAATTTCCAATGCTACACTCAACTATATGCAGTATTATAAAAATATTGCATATAGCTCAGAGTAACATTGAAAATTTTCACCCCAAGAAAACCAGGCTGCGCTTCGGTTGACAGTGGTTTTCTTGGGGTGAAAATTTTCAATGTTACACTCAGCTACATGCAATATTTATTATATTATACTGAATGTTTTATACAAATACATATAACAGTGAACCTTGTGCGCAGAAATTCTGCGCAGTCACTATTTTTTAGAATATCACCCGTCGTCAAGCAATGTTAACTGGATTCATTATTCAGCTGGTAATAGTGTTTTTTAACAAATGCTTCTCGACGAATCAGATTCAACTAATTTACATGAAAGTATAATATTTATATATTAATCGTTGGCACAAACATTCTGCGCATTCAACATTTTTTGGAGTATCATAAATCGTCAATCAATGTAGACTGATTCTACGTTAAACTAGAACTATCACGCTGGAGGACAGGGTTTAATAATTCAGAGGGCAATATTTAGCGTTTTTTAACAAATGTTTCTCGACGATCGAATCATATTCCACTATTTTACAAATTGTTAAAGTATATATATAATTTTATATAATAGTAGAAAATAATGCGAGTGATATTATTAATAATCTCACATCGAGTTTAAATGTGGATATCGTGGCAAATTATTTAACAGGGATGGTCCAAAAGGCCCGGGGCAACCCTAACAACAATAAGTCTTCACATTCTTTTTCCGTGGTTTTACTCTCTTTTTTTTGGGGGGGGGGGGGGGTCACAAAAAGGCATTCCCACCCCCACCAGTAATTGTATGAATAAAACAAAATTCTTGCATTCTACAATTACATTTCCAGACAGTGCATGTTCAGAATCAAACGTTTGTAATTTCCTTGAATTCATAAATTTTCCATCGATGTTCGAGTATTTAGAGTGTTATGTCCACTTTGTGTAATGGTTTAATTATTAATAATGTTACCTTTAGAATACATGTTCATGAGTACACCTGCTTCGTTAATTAGGTTTTAAATCGGAAGTAATGATTTTAACAGAGTGGAAGGTCCAATACCGCCGGCACGCTCTGTTCTGCCACTCTCTTAATCATAATTTATGGAAATTTTTCGGCTAAAACTGGAAGGCGTTAATTTTTAATTATTAACGAGGTTAATTGTTTGTATACTTTATATACTAAATTGAAAAATTCTGGCACTTTCATGCAATTTTGTCGGAATACTTACAGCTTAAAGGGGTTTCTTTATATCTCAAGGTTTAGCACATGTAATTTTATTTCCTTCAGAAATGCTTTAGTTCGGTTTACCTCTGTTTATACACCAATAAATACACCAATAAATCTACAAATATAATACTGTTTACGATAAAAAAAATTTCAGTTCTCTTGAAGGGTGATTTCCTGTCACAAACTGGGAAAATAACTGAAGAAATTTAAGGCAAGCTATACATCAATCAGTTCAAAACTAACAATTTACACACATTCGAATAAAACACAAGCTTAAGGGATTTTCACTTCTTGTAAATAAGAACAATTTTTCGGATCATGGACTAGATAAAGTCTATATTTGAGGAATATAGCGAGATTTCAGATTGTCCCTTTGATGGTATTTATTTGATATTTAGTTAATTTTTCTCAGTTCTATCTCTATAGAGAGAAAGTCAGGTAAAGGTCAGTGAATTCCAGTCCTATCCTAAGAAGTATTTCATTTATCATTCAGACACCCGTTTACAAAACTTTTTAACCTCGGCGCGAAAACGTGTATCAAAATACCCGTATATCAAAGCATTGCACGCGTGATGCAAGGCATGGAGACGGTAAGCTACCTCCACAACACTTCTCCAAAAATCTGGAAAACTTATCCAAAATTGGGAGTCCAGTGACTCGAACATAAGCAGAGTAGCTCTAGGAACATAACTGACCATTGCCACCATTGTCATTATAAGGAACATCCACGTGAACCGATCAATTCTTTTTCGGAGATGGCGATAATGCTGCAGAGATTTTGTTTTACCTCGGATGTCTCTCATTTTGTCCAGGTCAAAGGAATTCCCTGTAGGGTATTCTGGCAAAGTGGACATCTCCGATCCAACGAATCTTTTCTTATTGTTTCCTCGTCTGTCCAGTGTCCAATCGGAGTATTCTGAAATATCATCAGCTTGACCATTTTTCAAAGTCACGTTTTCTCGTTCGTTCAGCGATTCCACATCGAAGCTGGATTCGAGATTAATTCTTCCCATTCTGCGTTTGGCGCTCAATTTTCGTCTATTCTTTAAACGCGTTTGCCTGTAAATAGTTTTTCCTATGGAACAATAGATTATCATTAAAAGAAGAATGTTAATAAACACGAGGGATGCAATAGTAACGCTGTATATGACAGGTTCGTTGTTCAGCCACTTGCTCTGTCCACGTGAACAAATGTACCCAGTGACGTTATACATGCGACTTTCTATTGGAGCCATGTCGTAAAATAATGTAAATGGAAATGCGATGATAGCTGATATAAATAACGCCACTGCCAAATACAATCGTCTGATTTTCAGATCCATCTGTTTTCCGTGTGGTCTACAAATTTTAAGATATCTTTGAATAGCAATGGCAATCAAAATGAATGCTGAAAAAGATGCGATGCCTGAGGTTCCAAACCAATACAATTTACAAGGAATGAACAGACTGTCGTTGTCGTGAACATAGGGAAAATACTGCAACCAGGCTCCCAAGCAATTTAATGTTAATCCTAGGAGATCAACAAAGGAAAGGAATGGAATGAAATAGCGATCATCTCTAGAACTCTTCATCCGAAACAAGACGACTATGACAACTGTTGGGTTGGCAACAGTTCCCACCACGAAACACAGCGCTAGAAACGCTGTTGCTGGGATAAAAACGAGGGCCATATGCCCGTTCCATTCCTGAAGTTGGGATTCCTCAGTGTCATTATAGAACATCTGAAATATATTTGAAATCATGGTCTAATTTAACGACGAAGTATTGTCGATTTTTTTTGTTCTGGCATCAAACACCTCATTTTAATTGACTTAGGTTTCACCAATCAGTAAAGTGCGTATCCAAAATTAAATAGAGGAATATCTTACCTAACTTAAAAAATACTTATGATTATCCAAAATTAAATTGAGGAATATCTTTTTTAAAAAAAATTCTTTCAATCGGTAACTGCAAGTAAGATGATAGCTGTGCACGCTAAATAATGACGATTCTAGTATGTTATGTATGACATGCAAAGTAGAAGTATTAGATTTACAACTGGTGTACATTTTATATAATGCTAATCATTGCTGTTGGAGGAAAGCCTCATTGTATGTCCTTCTTTTAAAAAATAGCTTCTAAGTGTTTTCAACATTATCCATAATTTAACAACAAAGTATCTGAATAGATTAAAGTACTATAATGTAAAATAAAATGACAAAATGAATAAGAAGGCTATCATACCATCATTGTTATATATCCTCAGAAACTTTTACTAAGCTGAATATTTCTCCCATACTACATGTATATATAAACTGCTTGTGAGAATCGACAAAGTGTTAATTTTGATAATTTCCTCGATTGCATTCATATTTTCCATGAGAGAACATAAGGCTATAGTGCATAATGCGGAAATTTCCTTTCAACAACATCACTTGGTGCTGTATGTGAAGCTTTTGGTGTTGCAGTCCAATAGAACTGATAATAGGTATAGGTTGCCCATAAAGCGCAGCAGTTTAAGTAAATAAAGATGATCATGGGTTTGAATATCAATGCCGGACACGGAAGTCGATCTTTTGGATAGTATACAGTAGAACAGAGTCATTTATTGCATCTGATTATTTCACGGGTCCATATTTCAGTACCTGCACGTACAAGAGAGGGAAATACTTCTGAAGCAAGGAACGTACACAAAAATGGCAACATTCTACTTTGGTCATTGTGTGCAATAAACATTTTTTCCCTCTCAATGTTTGAAGGCTGCATGTTTATTTTTTCTTTTAATTAAAAAATACGTAAGTAATAAATGTTTATTTCTCAGTAAATGTCAATAACTTATGTATTTTCTATTTAATCCAATTAACGAATTTGTTATAAATCACGAGTGTGGGATCTGTATATCATAATAATTATGAAAAAAAAAATATGGTACCTGGCTTGGACTTGTGGAGTTAAAATGAATCAGACTAAAAATTATAATTAAAAAAAAAAAGAACGGAAAAAAAAACAAGGAAGTTATTGAAACACAGGCCTAATTCATTGGTAATGTCGGTTTAAAAATTAGCAAATTCTAAATCAGTAAAAAAAAAAAATCACGTCGTGTAGATTGTTTCTAAATGAGAGAACTACTTAACCGTACAAAAAAATTCATTTGATTTGTTCTTAATCCCATTTCAAGTTAGTGCACTTGCGACAGCTTAGGTTTTAAAGCACACGCTCTTTACATTGTCCTGATAAACGTCTATTCGTCCTTTAGAATCATATTTTTTTTATCAGAAGAGAAAGAAATTTGATATTCAGCATATGTATTGCTTGGCGTAAAGCACTAGGATACTGACCTCATTATCCAATTTCATCTTTGGTTATTTCATGATGAAAGTAACGCTATAGGGGTAGGGCTGTAATATACTGGAAGGAAGATTAAAAAAACATCAAGGTTTATAACTTGGAACTTAACCTCTTACCTAACGTTAAAAAAGGTTATCTCCTGTTCTCTGAATACAAAAGACGTGCCTTTGATTTTTGTGTCCCTTAATCGAAGATTTGGGGGATATATTTTGCTCTGTCCGTTGTCGCATAATATTTGGTCCTCCTCGTTTAAAGGTCCGGGGGGACCTAATACGATAACATATAAGGTCCGGCCTGCCTCTATAATAAAAGGTCCGCCATCGGTTTAATATGCAGATTTTTCTCCTTTATTGATTCGAAATTAATTTGCTTTATTAATCTTTTTAAATTATTTAAGGTATAGTTGTTATAAAAGTGTCCCTCCCAGCAAAATGGAGTTCCAGGGACCTACATGTATGTACATTGTATATATACTAAAAGGATCAAGTCTTGCGATATCTCGCTAGTTGCTGGATTTCGTTAGCCAATTTTAATTAATTATATTTCTAATACTATGATATATTTCAGTACAAAACCTCAAATTATCTATCAAAAAATTATTCAAAATTTGATGTTAGCACTGATTAACTGTTTGCTCCTTATCGTAGTACATACCTCCCAGGTAGTGCACAAAACAAAAAATATAAAGATGCAAAGATCTGTTATCGAGTTACCTTATGGGAAAATCATGTACGACATGTGTCTTTTATAGTTTAAGTGATATCAATATTATCATTGCAAAATAAAAAAAAAATACATATATATAATACGCATACCTTCACTGGCACATTGTTCAGTATATGGTGTTCGTAAGTCCAACAATGATCATTTCATTACAGTCTATTTCCTAACAACGTTCGACTTCCACTTCCCAAAAAGAATTTTCATATCTTTCGAAAGATATTTCATTATATCATTAATAATAATTATGCATAATTCTTACGATTCATATTGTACCTAACTATAAAATAATTGGAGGGTCACTTTGACAGGGACTTGTGTTACGGTGTACTAGCCTATCCCGTTGTTGTTAAAACAACATGTCTGTGCTTTGGGGGGTAGGCCTATTGTCTCACCTGACGAAACTTGAAGTCGCATATCCCCCGTGTTTTTATAACCATCGTTTCTTATCCAGTTAAAGACTAACGATTATTTCATTCTACTTGATATTACCCCGGGGTTAACACTGGTTAAGGAAGATGTGCATTAATTGGCAAAATCAAACCAAAGTCAATCGAGTTGAACATTTTAAGCAATAAAATACCCCCTCCCCCCAAAAAAGGAAAAGATTATAAATGGTGTTGTTGTATTTTTGGTGGGTGGGGTATAGCAAAATTATGCTGATACATGTCAAATAGTTTAAAAAGTACTGATGTTGTAGACTTTCCTCCCGCATTAATATTTTTTCCCGGAAAAACGAGCTTGGGTTTAGAGACCCCTCCCCTTTTGGAAAATGAGCCCAGCATAGGATTTTATTTCCGGGATTTTTTTTTTAAATATTGTTTATTTCATTCCCTACAAAATTGTTAGGTAATATCCGAAACAACATATGTGCAATGTATAGCATTTATGAAAATCGAACTTCAAAAATTCTGTCATGACTACATGAGACCGATTGTATTATTTCCTCCATGGTTACCACGGAGAACGACTGAGGACTTCGAAAAGGATAATTTAAGGAGATTGGCAAAGTTCCTAGCTTTCGTAAAGAATTTTTCAAAAACTCTTGAGCAGCACTCGGCACACCTCGGCCGATTCGTACCTCATCAAGGTGAAGGAATCAGCCGAGGTTTGCCGAATGTCTTGAGCAGGTGTAGTGGTACTAAACAATACACTTTATTGGTTTTCACCGCGTAGAAAATTCTACACGGGAGATCACTCTCAATCAAGCTCCAGACAGCTCAGTATTACTCCATATCATTATTCGTAGGGAAAGAAGTCCCGGAGAGTATGGAGTATGACTCTCAGTCATACTCCATACAGTGTCAGTTCTCCGGGACTACTTGGTATGGAGTTGTAGCGTAACGTAATACTGAGCTGTCTGCAGCTTGGACTCTCATGATGGAAAACCCCATCAATTACCTTTTTTCTTCGGATAACCGTGAGTTGCCACTTTCCATAAATGAATAAAATAAATATTCATAAATAATCAGCGTTTTATAAAAGAAATATATTTTTGATTTAAAATTAGACTGAAACGCTTCTAGTCGACATCACGAAAATGTACATATCATATAGCTTGAAATGGGAAATATGACGCACGCTTGACAACGTCCCCAGAAACAATCAGTCAGTATATTTCTGGGTGCATTTGTGTGTGGGGGGGGGGGGATTATAGCACAAATTAATGTAGAAAATAGAAATTCCTTGATACGCAAAAAAAAGGAAGAGGATCAACTGATGTTCCCTCCCCCTTCCCCCGTTCATACAGACGTGAGATACATAAATGACTTGTATATAGAACTGGACATTCAACTTTGCCCAAAATGCTTCATGTCGGTAATAAAAGAAAATATTTTACAATAATGATTTCAAATTTTAATCTGTCATGCAATACAGCCTGCTAGATTATCCCACAGTCTGTCTATTATACTCACAGTAAAATGTGTAATTTCTTTTTCTTTCTTTTTCTTTTGGCAAAAAAAAAAAAAAAAAAAAAAAAAATACAAAAATGAAATATTATTTCATATGTAGTTCATTATGACGAGGAAGAGTGATATTTTTATAAGAAAGAATTAAATCCAAACCATGATTATACTTTAAATCTGATGTATATGTTTTCAATATTGAATTACCTGTTTTAAGCTTTAACATTACATGTATTTTGTTTGTGCAGTAAATACAGATCGAATACAACATTAGGCTATATATTACCCTATCCACAAATAAAGGGCAAAATATTATTATAAACTGAAAACAAGTTAATTGTTAAAACTAAAGGGAAGCATATACATATTTTTATTTTTTATCGGTCTTAGTATTAAACTCTACATGCACTTGGAATAAGAAATTTCTTTAAATATTGTAATAAAAATAGACTATATATAATTATATAATTATATCACAATTTTGATGTGTACGCATGAATATCATAATAGTATTATAATTTCTTCTTCAGCATAATTTATTAAAATAGAGAATTCATATCTATTGATTTAAAGCAAACAGATGACCATTACATTGTCATTGCTATCTGCCGCGGGCTCTACCAGCAGGTACCTGTCAGGTATACGAATACTTCACACCCCCATTGTTTTATTGCCTATACACAGCGGCAGATTTCACACCTTTAATCATCCTAATTTACACAAAGCAAATGCTGGGGAAAAACAAACACAAGCCCAATAAATGCGACATTTTTTTTTAAATCATTGCCCTAAACGGTATTGCTAAAAGCACACTAAGCATGGAGTAGCAATTCCTGCCCTAAGAGATATATTGTACAAAAAAATAAACACAACAGCTAGGGCAAATCCTTAATCTTTCTTCATATGATGTAAACAAACTCTCTTTAATTTTATGTGTTTAAGTCAAGATTAAAACATTTTGCACCACCCGGACCTTTAAACTTAGGCGGACCTTTTCTTATACGGGCCGGACCTTTTCTTATAAAAGGCGGACCTTATATGTTATCGTATTAGGTCCCCCCGGACCTTTAAACGAGGCGGACCAAATATTATGCGACACCGTCCGCCTGTCAAAAACTATAACCTTGCCCATAACGTTTGATTGGTTGAAGCTATGGTTTTCGTATTTTCATGTGTATTCCTTGAGAAAAGACCTTTTTGGTGTACCAACATATTTGACCTTTAGGAGTTTAACCCACTTTTGCAAATTTTAACCTTGGGCATAACTTTTTAAGGGTTGGTGCTAGGGCTTTCATACTTCAAATGTGTATCCGTGTATAGACCTTTCCTTCGGTACATATATTTCTTTTACCTTTCGACCCAAACCTAGGAGTTTGATACACTTTAAAAAACTTTAACCTTGAATGATTGGAGCTAAGAGTCCTTTAAAAAATTTAGAATTTTTCAATTTAAATATGTATATGAAAATTAATTGTCAAATACAAAAAACTGAAAAAATCTAAATTTCGTAGGACATAATTATAAGGCTTTCATAAAATACAAGTGTATTCCTTGTGACAAGACCTTCCCTTGGGTTTCAACAATTTTGACCCTTTGACCTTGGAATTTGACATAATTTTGAAAATCTTTAACCATGGCCATAACATTTGAACTGTTAAAGCTAGTGCTTCCATATTTCACAGACCACTTGTGTATTCCTTGTTACAAGACCTTCCCTTGGATACCAACATTTTTTTACCCTTTGACCTTGATCTTTGAGTTTTATCTACTTTTGAAAAACTGCAATCTTGGCCATAACTTTTGAACAGTTGTTGCTAAAGCTTTCATATTTAACATGTGCTATTTCTGTGCAATACCTTTCCTTTGGTATCAACAAAGTTGACCTATCGTCCTTGACCTTTGAGTTTGATCTACTTTTAAATAAACTTAAGCTTGGCCATAACATAAGAATGCTTGATGCTAGGGCATTCAAATTTCAAAAGTTTTTTTTTACTTGTGACAAGACCTTTCTTTGGGTACCAACATTTTTGTTCTCTTGTCCTTGGTGTTTGACTTGCATTTGAAAAACTTTAACATTCGCCATGAGCTGCCATACGGGGGCATCAGTGTTTCACAAACACATCTTGTTTTAAAATGCAAAGGTATATGACTGTGAAATTTCCGTTATACTTTTATAGTCGAAAAATGGGCATAGGCATATCTGCCTTAGCCCCCCCCCCCTCTCCATTTCTCTGCCACTTCACCTAAAGCTGGTAACATCTCTATATGAGTGAAAATTCACAAATACGATGTAAATGTAAAACAAACAAATTGTAACCAAGTTTCTGTGTAAAACTCTACCCCCCAACAAAGTGTTGCCCTACATATCCTAGACCACAGGTCCAGGGGTCCATGATGTAAACATGCAAACTTGAATCTTCACAATATTATATATGTGATTATAAGATATTTACTAAATATAAAAATTGTTTCCTCTTCCTATAAAATATACATACAAATTAAACCTGTTCTTTCAGAGTTTCCCCACACACAATTTTGTCCCAAAAACTTCATTTACAAGGAAATGTTTATTCTAATGACCACTTTGCAAAAAAAAGTGACATTACATCATTTATTTTGTGTACTTTATTTTTGAAAATACTACATGTGCAACACCTGATATAAGTGAATTATTTGCAAATTCTAGGATGAGTTGAATAAGAGGGTAATTTGGCCCTGCTTGATGTTCATCCATAATTTGCTTTTTACTTGCATAATTATGTTCAAGGGCCAAGGACGATTCACTATATCCAATGACTGGAGTGCCAAATCCCTGCCAATGTAAAATAAAAGCTGTCATAAAAACAGGAAATATGTGATTCACAATATCACTGGATGGTGGTAAATTGTCAATGCACCTGATGTGCTCCTGCTTAAAATTGTCCACTCTTCTAGAAATCACATGAGAACAATTATGAAATTCATTTCCTAACCATGTCCCTAAAGCAGTCAAAAACTTCAGCTTGTTTTTTGATATTTGGAGATCACTTTCTGGTTCATCCACTCTAAATTCAGAATCTTTCATTTTATCAAAACAAAACTTTAGGAAATCTAAGTCAAAGCCAAAATCCTCATCTGGGGACTTGACATGAAAGTCAAGAAGTTTTAAGATGGTTAGACACTTTTCTAAGTGCGCCCCAGTGGGAAGATGAGTGTGCAGAACTTCTTGAATTAAATGCTGCATCTTATCCCAAGATAAAAGTGTTGAACAAGCAGTATCTTCTTCGATCATCATTGTAGAATTTTCATTGATCACATCTGCAGAATGTTCAACATATTCATTCACCATACCACAAAACTGACATTTCAGCATCCTGGTACAAAGATTAGGTTGTCTATTCTTTTTAATGTTCTGGAAGTCAAAATTACTGTAACTCAGCTCTTTTGAACAACTTTTATGTATACTTCTTTCATTTTTTGCATTACATGAACCAGAACTGTTGTGTTCAGTTTTAGAGCAAGCACAACATGATTTATCTAATGCCATCTCAATATCTGCATCACAAATTTTACAGCTTATATTTTTTAAGCATAGTATGCATGTTTCCTTTTCATCCTCAACTTCCTTTTCAGAATGATCTATAAGGAAGTATTTTTGACTACAAAGTTTTTTATTATTCTTTGACCCAATCATATTTTCAGAATTGTTCACATTGCAAGTTCTGCGAATCAGTTTTTGAGAACATTTGTCACAAAATTCACCATGAATTTCCTTTCTCTTTTGATTCTTTTCACTTTTATTTCTTCTGAAGTCCAGATTACCTGCTTTCTCACTTGTATTTTCCATCATTTTTTCATTAAAAACAGAACAGTCTCCTGCACTTTGCTGATCATAAAGCCCTTCAGAGTTCAAGATCTTCACTTGTTGGTTTATTTTTTCTTGTGCTGAAGTGCAACTATTTTCAGTGACTTTGTCTGATGAAAACGAGCCTTCACCTGAATGGTTTTCATCTTGATCCATTGTATCTATGTGTTTCAATTTAAAAGGTTTCATGATTTTTTCCATCAGAGATTCCTCTAATGTCACATCTATACTATCAAAGGGCAGAGGTTCTTCCTCATAGAATTTCATCCATAGGTTCTGGAATAAATAAGGAGGACATCAGAAATACTGTTTAAAATAATATTCTATTCAAAAGCAAAGAGTGTTACAGAAAAAACTCTGTCCTAGCTAAGTCAGGACCTGAAGATTTACTTCAATATATCAGTAATTTCTTATATAAGCATCCAGATTACAGATTTGTTACACTACATTTAGCAAATTCACAATTGAATTTTTCTTTCTAATGATTATTGGATATGATCTTAGATATCTAAAATATTTCAAATTGATTTTTACTACACAGTACTAGAACCCTAAATAATTAATCACAATACAGTAAGAACTATCTAATCCAACACCTGTGCAATCTATTTCAGGGTTCTCCACATTTGAGATACAGGATAATTAACTCTCAAGATAATTGACTCTCCATTGTCACGCTTCACAGCATAGTCGCCGATCAACTACCGTGTTTGTTTAGCACAGTCCGCTTTCTCTCGAGGTATGCGAGGTGCATGGCAGTCGTAGTATAAACACAATTAACTACTCAGGTCATTAAAAAGTAGGTGTCAAAACTGAAATGCAATCAAAATTTAATCATGGCGGCCGCCGATTTTAACCATGGCGCAGCTCGTTTAACCATGGCGGGCCGCCATGGTAAAACCCCTTGTGGAGAACCCTGCTTTTTCACTGGAAATTCCAACCTTTTATTCATTTCCACATTAACATGTGCAATCTGTTACCCTGTCTATTCTAACACAATATTTGTGTCCGACTGCATGTTGGTTCTTCTTGAGCGGTTCTCAAAAAAGAAAACTTATCAAATAAATATTTCTGAATTATCTCTACCTGAAAAATGACCTAGGACTTTGAACAAATCTGAATCCCACTCACAATGTGCAAAGCTTTGCAAGAAACAAAATTATCTACAGTCAGCACCATATGATAACATGTTCATCTGACAACAGGCATTAATTAAGAACAAGAGGTCCATATATCACAACACTCACCCGAGGCACAAATACTGTCAATGTGTTATATATGGCACGCCAAATTCACAAAAATGAGCTAATCATAGTTTCACAGTTGATAAACTAGGTTTATCGACTGTAAACTATAGTTTACAGACCGTAAACCATAGTTAACGATGATAATCTATATTTCACATATGTAAACTATAGTTTACACGTAAATCTATGTTTCACAAGCGTAAACTATAATTAACACGGAAGACAACCATTTGCTACTGCAAAATATAGTTTATCTGATAAATATAGTTTCACGATTTGTAAACTATGATTTACAACTCTAAACTATACTTAACAAATGTAAATTATAGTTTAGGCTTTGTAAAGTATACTTTACAGACATACAAAGCGCCAAATTCACAAAAATGCGATAAACATAGTTTTACACTTGAGAAACACAGTTTAGGAACAGAATCTCTTATTTTGTATCGGAGATGCACAATTTTCTATGGCACGCCAATTTCACAAAAATTAGCGAAACTTAGTTTCACAGTTGATAAACTAGGTTTATCGACTGTAAACTATAGTTTACAAACCGTGAACTATAGTTAACGATTCGTTAACTATAGTTTTCATCTGTAAAACTATATTTAACGGTTGTTAACTATAGTTTACGAATGCTAATCTAAGTTTATCTGTCTGTAATTAAACGTTAACAATAGATTTTGTTGATAAACATAGATTCACATCTGTAAACTATAATTTACAATCGTGAACTATAGTTAAGAGTTGTTAATCATAGTTTCACAAATCGTGAAACTATATTTATCAGATAAACTATGTTTTACATTCGTTAACCATAGATTTCGGTTGTAAACTATAGTTAACTGTCATTTATACTCACAAACTATATTTAACAGATGTAAACTATACTTATCGATCGTAAACTATAGTTTTGAGAGCTAAACTATGATTCACATTTGCCAATCATAGTTTATCGTAATAAACTATAATTCACACTCGTAAACTATAGTTAAGAGTTGTTAAATATAGTTTATGAATCTAAACACCTGTTAACGATAGTTTTCAATTCGAAATTTCGCGGCACCAATCTATCAGTGCGGAGAATATTAAGGACACGTGTTGGGCATTATCTAAAGCAAAGACCGAGTTATATATAATCAATATTACTTTCTCTATTTAAACAGGATTAATTGTATTTGTTTTAAAATGTCGTGTATATATACATTTCCTATGGGGATATTTTTAGAAATATGATAAAATTTTAATTTTTTAAAAGACAGAATATTACGAGATTTTTGCTCAAGCAGAGGAGGGTGAAGCGCGTTTTACAATGTGCCAAGCATTTTCCCGCCACATCTCATCACCAAAACAAAGAAACTGAAAGAGAGGAAATGCAGTGGCGGATATAGATAGGGTTGTGGGGGTTTCAACGTCCTCCTTTGAATTTAAGAGAGAGAGAATGAGAGAGAAGTCCCAAATATTTGTTGTGTTTGTTCCGTGAAAGGCCACTTTTATTTATGTATGAAGAAAATTCGGTTGTTGAAAAATAAATTCCGCGCCTGCAATGTTACATGTACTGTGTTATGTCTTTATTTACAGATGAATATAAGATATACATGTATTTTATTAATGACAGATCACGCATTTCGGTCTCTATTTTTCTCTTTTAAATCAAAAAAATAAAATTTTAATCAATAATTTTCCAGTCATTTTTCTTTTTATTTAATTCCAACTAGATTTGCTTTAAAATAACAGAACATTTACTTATAACGCCAACAAGAAATATACATGCATATATATTTAACAACAATTGTCGTTTCATAGCAAAATCTTATAATGCTGTAACTAGGATTAGCCGATCTATAATTTACAAAAAAAAAAAAAAAAAAAAAAAAAAACTATTGTTAACTATAGTTTTGATCGTAAACTATGGTTTAGAGTCGCGAAATCTAGTTTCACAGAAAATTGTGCATCTCCGATACAAAATAAGAGATTCTGTTCCTAAACTATGTTTCTCAAGTGTAAAACTATGTTTATCGCATTTTTGTGAATTTGGCGCTTTGTATGTCTGTAAAGTATACTTTACAAAGCCTAAACTATAATTTACATTTGTTAAGTATAGTTTAGAGTTGTAAATCATAGTTTACAAATCGTGAAACTATATTTATCATATAAGCTATATTTTGCAGTAGCAAATGATTGTTTTCCGTGTTAATTATAGTTTACGCTTGTGAAACATAGATTATCGTGTAAACTATAGTTTACATATGTGAAATATAGATTATCATCGTTAACTATAGTTTACGGTCTGTAAACTATAGTTTACAGTCGATAAACCTAGTTTATCAACTGTGAAACTATGATTAGCTCATTTTTGTGAATTTGGCGTGCCATAATTTTCTGTGAAACTAGATTTCACGACTCTAAACCATAGTTTACGATCAAAACTATAGTTAACAATAGTTTTTTTTTTTTTTTGTAAATTATAGATCGGCTAATCCTAGATACAGCATTATAAGATTTTGCTATGTAATGACAATTGTTGTTAAATATATATGCATGTATATTTCTTGTTGGCGTTATAAGTAAATGTTCTATTATTTTAAAGCAAATATAGTTGGAAATAAAAAGAAAAATGACTGGAAAATTATTGATTAAAATTTTATTTTTTTGATTTAAAAGAGAAAAATAGAGACCGAAATGCGTGATCTGTCATTAATAAAATACATGTATATCTTATATTCATCTGTAAATAAAGACATAACACAGTACATGTAACATTGCAGGCGCGGAATTTATTTTTCAACAACCGAATTTTCTTCATACATAAATAAAAGTGGCCTTTCACGGAACAAACACAACAAATATTTGGGACTTCTCTCTCATTCTCTCTCTCTCTTAAATTCAAAAGAGGACGTTGAAACCCCCACAACCCTATCTATATCCGCCACTGCAATTCCTCTCTTTCAGTTTCTTTGTTTTGGTGATGAGATGTGGCGGGAAAATGCTTGGCACATTGTAAAACGCGCTTCACCCCCCTCTGCTTGAGCAAAAATCTCGTAATATTCTGTCTTTTAAAAAAATAAAATTTTGTCATATTTCTAAAAATTTCCCCATAGGAAATGTATGTATACACGACATTTTAAAACAAATACAATTAATTCTGTTTAAATAGAGAAAGTAATATTGATTATATATAACTCGGTCTTTGCTTTAGATAATGCCCAACACGTGTCCTTAATATTCTCCGCACTGATAAAACATATACCCCATTATTGCTTCTCGCGATTGGTGCCGCGAAATTTCGAACTGAAAACTATCGTTAACAGTTAACAGGTGTTTAGATTCATAAACTATATTTAACAACTCTTAACTATAGTTTACGAGTGTGAATTATAGTTTATTACGATAAACTATGATTGGCAAATGTGAATCATAGTTTAGCTCTCAAAACTATAGTTTACGATCGATAAGTATAGTTTACGTCTGTTAAATATAGTTTGTGAGTATAAATGACAGTTAACTATAGTTTACAACCGAAATCTATGGTTAACGAATGTAAAACATAGTTTATCTGATAAATATAGTTTCACGATTTGTGAAACTATGATTAACAACTCTTAACTATAGTTCGCGATTGTAAATTAAAGTTTACAGATGTGAATCTATGTTTATCAACAAAATCTATTGTTAACGTTTAATTACAGACAGATAAACTTAGATTAGCATTCGTAAACTATAGTTAACAACCGTTAAATATAATTTTACAGATGAAAACTATAGTTAACGAATCGTTAACTATAGTTCACGGTTTGTAAACTATAGTTTACAGTCGATAAACCTAGTTTATCATCTGTGAAACTAAGTTTCGCTAATTTTTGTGAAATTGGCGTGCCATAGTTATATTAAGTGTGTACAATATTTGGCGGAAATTGATTTTTGAACAAGTTAGCGTAGATGTGATTTGGCGCATTTCTTAATGTTCTTATTTATGAATATATATGCAAAACATTTAGCATTGTTCTTGAATTAGCAGTAGTTTCTTTCCACCAAAGGCGCTAAAAAGAATACACAACCAAACGTAATACGTCTACATTATGCAAATGTAAAGTCCATATTTCATCAAAGAGCTGGGTACGTTAAGACCGATTTACGGCCCTGTAAAATCGGCAAAAATTAAATGCACGATTACATTCTATCAATTGTATCAATTAACTGTTAAGGTTTCCCTGTGTGTGAAATAGGAATAAATTTTTCTCAACTCACGTGCCCTTTCATTTATATAACGTTCAAAACCGGTCTAATATTCCGGAATTCCCCTATTTTGGACGTTTTCCTCCTCTTCAGGTCTATATTTCGATATGGCCGCATCCGAGTATGTATGCGAAACTTTGCAGAAAGAACAAATACACTACGACTTTTAATATTAAAGAGAAAAAATAACCTTACAAAAGTGCGGCCACATCCGTTTTTACAAAAACTTGAAGTAAAAAATGCTGCATTTTTGGATAGACGTCACCTTTTCTACACAAGAAAATCTATATTTTTAAAGAAATTAATTGTTTAATTCTATATCTGAAGGCTTCATTATTTTTTATTGTCTTTTAAATTCAATTCTGCATTTGAAAAAAATTAATTTAATACAATTATTTATGCAAATGAAAACCTTATGAACCTTTCTCAGTGAAATTTACTATGGGATGTTACATGTAAATTAGTGACGCAATGCATTGAAAAAATGACGTCACAAAGAGCAATCATGTTGAAAATATGTACTTGAAACAATTTCTTCAGTCTTCGCAACTATGATAGATATTCAATCAATATTTACAGCGTGAAAAAGTAATTTAACGACATAAGTTGGGATGGGGGGGGGGGGGGGGGGGATTGGAGCTTGACTTACATGTATAGCAGTCACCATTTGAACATTTCTTTTCAAAACTTGTTATCCTTGTCACTGTATTGTTGCAGATTTTTATTTGACAAAATTGATTATGTCAGAAAGGATTCTAGTGTTTTATCGCATAATCAGGAAGTGTTTTATATATGACAAAATACTTCTAAATCTGCCACTGCCGGCCTACATTTACTTATTGAAGGTCAGCAGCTGGGAATGGAAAAGTTCTTACATGTATTTACACTTATTAATTATATATACATTTATCATGCTGATCGGAATATTGACATCAGTGTTTTCAAGTAAAATTGGGTTTAATTTATAATTTACAAGGAATTTTAGATATGTTGACCAAGTTTATAAGGCTTAAAAAACGTATACAGTGGTGTACGCTTTCGGTATTTTCTATGAAAATTTAAGTGAAACGTGATACAATCAAACTTTTTTATTGTCTATAAATAAAGATTATCTGTTCCCATGCAGTTCTGTGAAAAATACAAACACGATCTTGCATTACTTGTGGACACGACACCCCCTTTCCGCTCCATAATCGATGGTTTACCTCGTTATTTTTTTTTTTTCGGAAATTGTTTTCCTAATACATTTTAAGGCATTCCAAGTCTTGAAATGAAAAAAAGAGAGAGAAAAAAAAGATTACTCCTTAGATATTTATCTGTATAAAAAAACGAATGTACATATTAACTACATGTACACTATTGTTAATCTTGAAGTAAGCGAGTATTTTTAAAAGGATTTTATCCAGATTATCCATAAAATAATAGTAATATATTTCATAGGAAATATGTTTAGTATTCCAATAGATGTTCATCGGGGCTGGAGGAGCGTCCTGTCCAATATCACCTCTGTGAAAACGGCGGTGCACATTATCGCTAAATTTTAAAGATTCAACGTCCGTCTGTGATGATAATCCGTTTCAGAAAAAAAACAAAAACAAATTAAAAGTATTATCGTCACTACAAGGACAAATGCACAAGGAAATGCCCCAGAGAGTTAATGTATCCAAAGGAAGTGATAAAATTATCATTGTCACCGAAATAATAATTTATCAAATACATGTATCTTACCTACGGCTGCGTAACATGTAAACATAGGGAGGAGTTCTAAAGAAAATCTTTATCTATTTTAATGCAGTTTTTGTCTTAGTAGATGACGTGATGTATCTTCTTGCAATTCATGTCAACAGTTTGTTAGGTATATTTTTAAAGATTTTTTTTATCAGACACTTACATGAAAAAGAAACATAATCAAGCTAGTGATATAATCCGGGAATGGCAAGGATAACTCTATAAAGAAGCACTGTGACGTGTTTTGCGTATTGTTCCCACAAGTAACAAAATAACATAAGATTTCATATAATTTGATAACTGAACTAGAAATAAAATCTCTATGTAGCTTATAAAAAGGGACGTGAAAGTGAATTTTGATTCTTCTATGTGAGTGTTCTGTTATTCTGCATTTCAATTACTTGTATTTTGTCTCATGTAAATAGAAGGGGGGGGGGGGCTTACTGATAATCAAATTATACATGTACTGTAATGAGTACCAATAAAAATTATATCAAGAATTTGATTTAAAACCAAATACATCCCTTTCCAGTATCATCTGGCTCCCCACTGGACTGTGACCGTTGATCGATCTTTTACTGATCGATATCAATGCAAGTGTCTGCCGTTTCATGCTGCATTGCTTTGAAGACGACATGCGCATATTTTCATAGCTGACGCGGATAAACTCTATATGCAAATCATACATATAATATTATATCCTTTTAGTTTTAGGGAATTATGCCCGTTAGAGTGTACTACAGGCTTCTGAATCCCTTCCCGAGAATTCGTGTGCATTTCCTGTCAAATTCACTACGCAGATTTAGGCATGTGTGAATCAAGTAATGAGTATGTACATGCAAAGCAATGTGTTTGTCTCTAAAATTAAATTATTAGCATTGGCTATCTAAAATATTTTGTTCATCGAAAAATCGCACACCCTTTTTAAGCCTTCGGAGATTCACGGTTTTTATTTGAAGCAAAATTTTTCAAGGTCTGTAACGCAAGTTATGATAAGGCCATTCCAAATTTTTTTTTTTTTTTTTATGTGCAATGTACGCGGACGAATTGGTTTTGAGGTTATGAAATTAAAAACAAACACAAATTAAAATTGACAAATACAAAGCTTTGAAACGCAAACACAAAGTTAACTCAAATTAAAATCAGCAAATACGAATCTCTGAAATGCATTTTACTCTTTTGGGATTGACATCTCTCTTTTTTAAGTGGTGTATTATTTTTTTTTTATTTCAATAAACTAGTAGTTTAACTAAGTTTTATGGCGAGGAGAGGTCTCAATGATAATAAGAAATTCTATAACTGTTCTGAAAATGCTGCGTTTTTCCCCTTTTGGTTTGTGTGTTTTCTCGGATAGGAAGATAGTTAGGATGGACGCTAAACAAAGAAAAAACTTGGAATGGCCTCATCAATCAGGACTCTTATAACTGGTCTCCTCTTGTGGTTTTAACGTAGAAAGTGATTGTGTGTAAGTATATTGTGGATTGTTCCTGGTTAGGGTAAAAAAAAATTAGAAAATACGAAATTAATAGCGCTGCCATTTGTTGGAATGGAAAAGGGGAGTGATGTTGATGGCTTTTTCATTGCCAAAAATCCAATTTTGACAACTTTATATGGGACGTTCCAATTTTCTTTTTAATACTGATTCATGTATCTTTAAAAATTTTAATGTAACTTCATAGACAATGCAGAAAATGATTGAAGAAATCATTAGGACATTTTTACATAAAAAAAATGATAAATCTGATACGAGCACAATTTTAAAAGAAGTACTACCTTGTCTCGTCTGTATGGATGAATCAAGCTTCATTACTTGTCTGATGAAATCGTTTGTAATAAAATTATATTTCCCTTAAATTATTTTACTCCTTCCAGCTATCAAAGATACATTACGATGAATTGAAATAAAAGTTCAAAATTGTTTTCTGGAACATAAGGCAGGTTAAAGTAAATAGTTTCCGGTTCAGAGAATTTACAGATTTCCTTTAACGTAACGATAAAATCAGTAACGCCGTGATGACGTTATCACGTCAAAATTTGTAATTTCTAAAGAAAACTCCCCATTTTTCGAGACTTCTGATGGAAAAACGGTTTGTGATAATTAAAAAAAATAAAATGATTTTGAAAGGACACATCGTAAGCATGTTTGTAAAAAACTGAAATCAAATTTGAAGACAGGGCCGCTCTGTTATACTTAACGTACCCAGTTCTTTAGTTTCTAGTATATTGAAGTCAATTTTACAAATTCAAACCTTGAAACCTTGTTTGTCTTGCACAGTCTTCAAATTCCAGCAAAATTGTTTTTTTTCCCGATTTCAAAAATTTTAATTATATATTTTTTCTTTGTGAGACTTTGATTGAACCACTTACATGTAACCTCTGAGAGCCAAGTTCTGAATAATTTGAAAAACTTTTTATTTATTTATTTATTTTTTGGAAGTATTATTTTATTTATTTATTTTGGTGGTGGTGGTGGTGGGGGGGGGGGGGGGGTAAAATCCCGAGTAAAACTTTTATTCATTGTGGTCATGCCTTGGTCAAAGGGGCAAAGATTTGAACAAATTTGAATCTACACTAAATAAGAATGCTTCCATATAAACTTTATCTCTTGTACATGTAGTCTCGCTGTTTTCTTGAGATAAATATGTTAACATTTTACCCCCTTAATTCCAAGTGAATCAATATTGTGGCCTCACCAATACCGAAGAAGCCAATTTGAACAACTGACAAGGGATAGCCATTCACTTGAAAACAAATTTAAATCCTCTTGATTTGTACCAAAGAGTTGAAATCCTAACAAAGGCTCTGAAGAAGTTTGAGATTAATTATGAAGAGTTAAAAGATGATAGATAGCCAAAATTTAATCAGAAAAATTTATTTGATCTTTTTGTTCAGGTGAACCAAGTGTAATAGAAGAGGAGAAAAATGCAACGGACCAGACCAGGATTCAAACCCAGGCCCCCTGACTGGCCTGAGTCTCCAGTCAGGTGCTCTACCAACTGAGCTATCTGGCCATTGGCAATCAAACTCATCTGACCAACACATTCCTCCCTCCCTAAAGGTCTTTGGGTCTCGAAGACACCAACCCAGGCTCTTTGCTGGCAGGTCTCTCACCTGTCACTTCCAGGGCATGGCACGGCACCAAATGTAACATGAGAGGAGAAAAGCGCAACGGACCAGACTGAGATTAAAACCCGGGCACCATGAATCTCAAGACTGGTGCTCTACCAGTTGAGCTCTCTGGCCACCAGCGATTGAACCCATCTGACTGCCACACTAGTAATATTTAATCCAACACACACACACACACACAAAAAAACCTTTAAAATTTTCAAATTGTAACTTACACTTAAACGTTGCAGACATTCTTTCTGTAAGAGCTTTAAGTGATGGCTGAAAGCTAGGTCAAAGAGACCATGAATAGTAAAGAACCAAAGTGTAGATGTCCTAGCATATCCATCCAATCTGAAACCTGGTAATAAAAAAAAATAAATTATAACAATTTATTTATAAATTGATCAGAATCATTTGTTCTTTAAAGAAGATTCTGAAACTTTAAAATTGGGAATACATGTATCAAAACAGAAATACTTTTTGAAATCGTTGCTTTTTTGGTCTGGTTTTGTTTTGATGAAATGAATATAGTTGTTAAACTTTTCAGAATTGCAACCACTTATCATAACCATTCCCCTTATAACAATACCCATGTGTACTTACCTTTCAAATTGAATTTGGCTGCCATCCCAAGCTTGCCATATTTAGTGCTAATCCTTGACATATTAGGGTTATCAGGCATGAGATCACATGCCAAAAACAATGGTGTACCTTGACTCTGAAAATTGATATCAATTTTTTTTTTTTTTTAAGAAAAGAACAATTTTTTGAAAGCTGTATATTCTAAATTTTAAATAATTATAAAAAGTAAACAAGGTTTGATGCCAGTTGATCTTCACTAAAGTATTACGAGTTTGACCAACTCATCCTAACCTGACATTAGAGCTCTGAAGCCAGGTTACAAGAAAACAGTTGACAATTACTTCATGTTTGTCATTTTGGATGAAGTTTGTTTCTTCGATGCTCAGGAGTTATGTTTTTTAAAAGATACAAAGTACTTTCAATGTAGATGTATTATCAAATTAGCCCCATACACATCTTACAGCTAATTGAGCTCAGGGGACAGAAATTTCACAATTTGGTAAACAGACATTGATGTAACAGCTCATTCCCATCAAGATTTACAGTTTTAAATAGAGAATATTATATACTAAAATCCATATCATATGACATATCAGCCCGAGTGGCACCATATCTGCCCATTGGCTGATGTGCGGCCCGAGGGTTGATACGACATATGATATGGATTTTATTGTGCGGTATCCAATTAATCATATAATTATAATATCTAATACATGTAGTTGATTCACATGAAATCATTCAAGAATTTTTTGTGTCTTTAAATCTTTTTCTTTAAAACTTGCCAATTTTAGGTCATTTTAAAACTAATTAAGTCACAAATTTTGGTACACGAATTGCATTACAATTAATATATATTTCAATAAAATCAAGTTAATTAACTTTTAAACTGTACAAAAACATATTTCTGGTTTGACATGGATTTTGCATGCCCCTCTGATACATGTATGTTATATGAGTTTTCCAACCAATAATTGATATGGAGTATTGTGACATCATCTGTATTGCACAGTGCAGAAATCAGTATATATTTACTAGTAAGTATATGATAAAAATTATTTATAAAACTACATATTTTTTTAAAATCAATCTGAATAAAATCAGATCCTTTGATCTGCTCATATTGATCGCTACACAAGGATCTTCTTGTGTAGAAGGTCCTGGGATCCCCCCCCCCCCCAACAAACCTGCATCTATTAAAAATAGGTAGCAACTGTTCATTTGCCAAGCGCTCCGCACTATTAAAGTGAAAGTTCCAGGTCTTAAGGATGAGACCTTAAAAACTGAGGAAAGAGTTGGAATTTTCACAAACCTTTACTGCTCAACAGCCCCGAGTTGATACCGTAGTTAAAGGGGCATAGACTTACATGTCATTTTGTTTACAAGGAGATGGGTGAACAAAGGGGCCTTACTTGATTATACCAGCATATTTTGCTTGTCGGAGTTCAATATCCACCAGATATGATCAATGTCACTTTTCGACATGACGACTTTTGACACCCTGACCACAAATTGACATTAACTGTGCATCTTTCATATCTCTGAATCTTTTTGGGTATTTAAAAACAAGCTGGATGCACTTTATTTTTCTGTAGCCCGTTTAAACATTCCCTAGGTCTATGCCAGTTTTTCCAGGTGCGAAACTTTATAGAATGTTTGAAAAAAAAACACTCCCCCTTTTTGATGTCATTTTCAGGCCCTTAATTGTTTGGACACTCCATGCAAAATTTTCGATAAATTTCTTTTTAGATATTACAGAATGGGGTAAAAATTGTAAATTTTTATGGAACAAATGTGTCGTGCCACACGCCTGAATTAACAGGATATTATTTTATGACAAATGCTCATATCAAAAGAGTTTTTCTCAGTTACACTCAGGTAGAAAAAAAGTCAGATTTGAGGTTGCGCCGCCTGGACATACCATTGCTTACAAAACCATTAACAATTTATTAAAAAACAAGAGGCCCATGGGCCTTGAATCGCTCTTCTGATTAACTGTACAACCTATCACTTCTATTTAAAGCCTCGAAGTATCCTGTATATTTACATAAACCCTTGAAATTCCAATTCACACTCTGAGAACCCAAGATGATTCTAAGCCAATTAGTACCTGAGAGTTGCTCATGGTGACCTACTTATCACTTGTCATTCTCTGAGGACCCATCAACTAAGTTTGATGATTCTAAGCCAATTAATACCTAAAATATTTGTTAAAATTATAATCATAAAATTTTATAAGTAGGTCAAAGTGACCTACTTTTCAATTGTTTTACTCCAAGGACCCAAGATGCATCAACTGACAAAGTTTGATGATTCTAAGCCAATTAGTACCTGTAATATTTAATTAAAGCCATAAATTTTCAAAAGTAGGTCAAAGTGACCTACTTTTCAGTTGTTGTACTCCGAGGACCCATGACGCATAAACTGACAAAGTTTTATGATTCTAAGCCAATTAGTACCCGAAATATTTTATTAAAGCCATAAATTTTCAAAAGTAGGTCACCGTGACCTACTTTTCAGTTGCTGTACTCCAAGGACCAAAGATACATCGACTGACAAAGTTTGATGATTCTAGCCAATAAGTACCCAAAATATTTAATTACAGCCATAAATTTTCAAAAGTAGGTCACAGTGACCTACTTTTCAGTCAACCTACTCCGAGGACCAAAGATGCATCAACTGACAAATTTTGACGATTCTAAGCCAAATAATTCCTGAAAATATTAAATACAGCCATAAAATTTCAAAAGTAGGTCACCGTGACCTACTTTTCAGTTGTTGTACTCCGAGGACCCAAGATGCATCAACTGACAAAGTTTTATGATTATAAGCCAATTAGTACCCGAAATATTTTATTAAAGCCATAAATTTTCCGAAAGTAGGTCACGGTGACCTACTTTTTAGTCGACCTACTCCGAAGACCCATGACGCATCAACTGATGATTCTAAGCCAATTAGTACCCGAAATATTTAATTAAAGCCATAAATTTTCAAAACTAGGTCACGGTGACCTACTTATTAGTCGATCTACTCTGAAGACCCAAGATGCATCAACTGACAAAGTTTGATGATTCTAAGCCAATTAGTACCAGAAATATTTAATTAACGCCATAAATTTTCAAAAGTAGGTCACTGTGACCTACTTTTTAGTTGACCTTCCCTGAAGACCCAAGATGCATCAACTGACAAAGTTTGATGATTCTAAGCCAATTAGTACCTGAAATATTTAATTATAGTCATATAAATTGAAAAGTAGGTCACGGTGACCTACTTTTTAGTTGACCTTTTTAGAGGACCCAAGATGCATCAACTTACAAAGTTTTATGATCATAGGACTTAAAATGTCCAAATTATGCCTCTAAAATGCTTTGAAATCGAATGCCTGCAAAGTTCAAAAAGTAGGTCACTGTGACCTACTTTTTAATAATTATGTTTTTTGGCCCCAAGATGCATCATCTTACAAGATTTAATGATTCTAAGCCTCCCCGTATTCGAATTAATGACCTTAATTGTTTCAAAAAAGATTAAATTCAAAAAGTAGGTCAAGGTGACCTACTTTTTAGTTGACGTACTTTGAGGACCCAAGATGCATCAACTGACAAAGTTTGATGATCATAGGCCTTAAATTGTTCAAAATATGCCTCTAAATCATTTTGAAAAAGAATGGCTGCAAAATTTAAAAAGTAGGTCACCGTGACCTACTTTTGAGTCAACATGATATGAGGTCCTTAGATGCACCAACTGACAAGATTTGATGATCCTAGTCCTTATAGTAAGCAAAATATCAACATTTTAATAAAATGTAATTTTTGGTCAACTTTGAAGTGACCTTGAGACCACGCCCTTTGCCCCAGGGTAAATCCCCGTGCAAATTTTAATCTACAACATATCCTCATCCTTTTGTGTAAGTTTGGTGATAATCTGCCCAGTGGTTCTTGAGAAGAAGATTTTTTAGCAACCAGTACTTTTGTTTCTATTTTCCTAATTATCTCCCCTTGTTAAAGGGTCACAACCCCAGTTTTAGTATAAACGGGAGCCCTTGGGCCAAGGATACCCTGTGACAAATTTGACAATAATTGGCCAAGGGGTTCTTGAGTTATGGCCCATATTCTAAAAAGTTTACGCACACCGCACAAATGGCCATAGCATTAGCTCTTTGAGCCTTTGGCTCAGAAGAGCTAATAAAACTTATGATTTATGGTTTATTCTATAGATAGAAAAGATGATGCTTACTAAATGTATTAAATTTCATTGATGTACCTAAATCGGTTTTAATTTTAAGGCGCTAGTCCACGAACTTTTTGATAACCCCTCGTATATACAAAATAATATAACAAGAGGCCCATGGGCTACATCGCTCACCTGAGCACCTTGGCTAGGAAAAAGCACAAATCAGTTCAGTATTGAAAAGTTTACATTTGGGAGGGATTTGGATTTTAAACTACCAGAGGATGCTTCCATATTAATATAACAAATGGCTTTGCTGTTCTTCAGCAGAAGATTTTTCCTATATATTCCTTTGTAAAAATTTGATCCCCAGTTGTGGCCCATCCCTATACCCAGGGGTCATCATTTGAAAAAAGTTGAATCTACACTATCTGAGGACACTTCCATATCAAAAAGACTAAACATGGCTTTTCTGTTCTTTAGAAGATTTTTTCCTATATATTCCTTTGCAAAAATTTGATCCCCCAATGTTGCCCCATCCTTATCCCCAGGGGTCATCATTTGAAACAAGTTGAATCTACACTACCTGAGGATGCTTCCTTATCAAAAAGACTAAACATGGCTTTTCTGTTCTTTAGAAGAAGAATTTTCCAGTTTTTTCCCCATATATTCCTCATATCAATATGACTAAACATAGCTTTGCTGTTCTTGAGAAGAAGATTTTTAAAGATTTTTTTTCTATATATTTCTATGTAAAACTTTGATCCACCATTGTGGCTCCACCCTTCTCCCGGGCATCATGATTTGAACAAACTTGAATCTACACTACCTGAGGATGCTTCCATATCAATATGACTAATCATGGCTTTGCTGTTCTTGAGAAGATTTTTTTTTTTATATATTCTTATGTAAAAATTTGATCCCTCATTGTGGCCCCACCCTACCCCCAAAGGCCAACTTTTCTGGCCTAGAGATTCTTGAGAAAAAGATTTTTAAAACATGTCACCAAATTTTCACTATTTCTGAATTATCTCCCCTAGAATGAGGGTTTGAACCTTCATTTAAAAAAACTTGAATCCTCTTTACCCAAGGATGCTTTGTGGCAAGTTTGGTTGAAATTGGTGCAACGGTTCTGGAGAAGAAGTCAAAAATGTGAAAAGTTTACTGACTGACTACAGACAAAATGTGATCAGAAAAACTCACTTGAGCTAAAAGAGATCAGGTAGCAGGGTTCTCCATAAGAGCCAGCAACCCACGATTTCTCGCATCCTTCCTGGGGCAAATTTGATGCCTATATTTGGAATCTATATAGGCATCGAATTTGCCACATGTAAGGGACAAGAAACCGCATGTTGCTGGCTCTTAGAGAACCCTGCTACCTGATCTTTTTTTTAGTAAATAAATTTTTCATCTTTTTTTTGTACATATAGTCTGTATTACTTTTTAGGTTCTATACATCCAGAGTTGTTAGAATTTTCAAATCACTGTCTGACATTTGGTCTGACAATATATATAGTTAAAGATTTTGTCAAACCATATATACTTGTCACTCCAGATACATGTATCTTATTTTGTACAGAAATGCACCAAAATGCCTTTTATTGTTTTCCACAAAATTTCAGCTCACAGTTTTGTTTTCTTACTTATAAACAGTCTTTGTATTGGCAATGTAGCAAAATAATCAGGGGCAATCATACACCAAGAACAATCCTGATCTCGAGTTCTGCATGTAAACTGTGATGGTGTGTAAACTTGAAGCAAGAAAAAAAAAGGTTGAAAGAATGTATTGATTTTTTTCTTCAGATGGATTTATTTTAGTGTAGAAGATATAAACAAGTTCAAAATGTTGTGTTATGTGTTTTATCTTCAATGCAAGTGCATCATTGAATTTTTTATTTTCTCCAGAATCATTTCTGAGCGACTCTGCAATTTTCAGCTACATTGTGGACATAAGACGCATTCTAACTGTGGTGAGGGTCTGTCCAAAGACACAGTTAGATCATTCTAACTAAACATAATGCAGATTCTAAATTGTTTATATCAGTATCTGTCTCTAATTGTTCAAATCATGGCTAGATCAAAGAATCTTATTTTAATCAGATTGAAAAATGAATTGAGTTTTTTTTATTTACATTTTCCAAAGAGTCTGGAATACAAATTACGTTTCCGATAAGAAGGGTCATGAATCTTATGCGGTATGGTCCCAGATGAAGAATATTACATGCAACTTTGGGTTTGTATGTGCTCTTGTCCTCCATGTTGAGTGCTCCTATTTACCCAAATGGACCATCAAAACCCCAAAAGAAGTTCAATACCACATATATATATATATATCATAGAAGTTATTATATAAACTATATATTGTATGTAATCACACATTCAAAATTATACTATTCACTAGGTATATAAGCATTTACGTATCTAGCTCGTGCTTTCAATTTTTTTCTGCTTACATTGGGATGAATGTGAACCCCTCAAAGACCTTTAAATGAAAATTATTTTAAGAAAATTCTTAAGCGTTGTCATTAGAAAATACATGATTAACAATAACAAAATATAGATTATTTTGCTCTTCTTTTTCCCCCAAGAGATTGCGTTCATTCAGCACAATCAGGACATTATGCTTTTAATTGTCAACTTCCGGTTGGAAAAATGGAAGAAGACGTGTTTACTAGTGTTTCAGAATTATTCGACGAATTCGAGAAGAATAGAAATTCGTCAACTTTCATTTCATTTGACTGCAAGAATGACGGACGTGAGGACAAAAGTAAAATCCTCTTTACAACCGAGGGGACCGATGGCGATGGAGAATTAACTGATGAAAGTGAAAATGAAAGTAACTATACAAGTAGATTGAAGGAACACGGCACGACAGATGACGATTCGTCGGAAAACGACGATTCACTGATTATTCCAGAGAGATTTTTCAATGAATCTGAAGCCAAGATTAACAAAACTGGCGATACGAGTTATAAATTGATCCATGAAAGTATCCTATATGAATGACGAACAGAGACACTTCACAATGTATACATTGTAACACTGTTAACACTCAGTATTTTTCTTTTTTTTTACCAATAATATTTCAGGGACATAAGTAACAGAGATTCACAACTCTGCCATTCATATATTATATACTAAAGTATGTAATGTTCCCAGCATTATCCTAAAAAATACTCTTTATTGGCTTTGTATTTTAATCTAAAGAAAATTTAAATAAATTTTATTATGGTTATATGATTTGAAAAATTTTAAAACTATATATTGCTAATTATTAATGAACTAGGAAAACGAAAGAGATCAATGATCGAAAGTTGGTGAAATTTCTGAGATATGGCTAACCATGAGTCACCCGTTGCAAGGGCTGGGTATCGACTGGGAATTTTGTATTGTGATATCCTGCGATATTTTTAACTGTATTGCGATATGTATTGCAATATTTTCAATAACAGTTAAAATGACCTTTTCTTATTTAATTAACCTTCATTTATAAGCAGAGTGTATATCTTTATTATAAAGATGTTGTAACAAGAAAGTTCTTGTTGATTTCACTAGTTTTGCAACGAAATGCAACCAAACAACAGCAGCCTTACTGTTTGACATGATTGCAAAAGTTTCTGACATCTTAAATTTCATATTTTACTTTAGAAATCTCCAAAAGCCCAAGCATTTTGCCTGTATATTGGTAAACATATCGCAATACAATATTTTTTGTCGATCAGCAAATCGCAATTTACTTGAATGTCGATATTATTGCGCAGCCCTACCTCTTGGTATGTCAGATTTCTTCTGGTATTTAAAGAAAGAAACTTGTAAAATAAAACATTCTGAATAGTTAATTAGTAAAAGTTTAAAGGTTTCACTTGGTTATCATTGATAATTTTAAAGATTTATGACAAGATACTGATTTAAATTGTGCAAGATTTAAGAAAAGTAAACAAGAGGGACCACAAGATTTTGTTGCAAATCTCTGTTCTTTATGTCTCTGAATATATGAATATATATATATATGAAAATACTCAGGGAAAGATACTGGGATTAATATTTCATTTAGTTTTCCTTAATATAGTTACAGGAAATAAATTCAAAAAATTTGCAAATATAGTTGATTCTACTAGGTAAGTTCAAGTAAGACAAAAATTCAAATTCAAATGAGGCAATTGTGTTTTAGCATGCGTTTGTTTTCTTGTGTTTTAATGCAGCTGTACTCCAAGTAAAATAATAGGTTCAACATTATTATTGTTGGAGTAAACACAGCTGCCGAGCAGTATTTGTTGAAGTGTTTTAAAACGTATAAGCACCTTTCTTCATAATTATATTTATTGATGAACCCAGTCTTCACATCTGTTTTTCAAGTACATGTAGCTTTCTTCACCAATTACTTTGTTGAGTGTTCTCTGTTTTTACAGATATGTTCATGATGAGGAAAGCCCGGGGTGTCAAATAATATTTCACAACAACAGATTTTCAAGGCAAGATATCTAAGACTCATAAAATGTATCAGTTTGCAAACTATCCAGGCCTTGGAGATAAAGTGAGAAGAAAGTATTCCTTTGTTTTCTTTTTATCTTTACAGAAAATACCGTCCTGAGATTGAGAATTTTATAGCGCGACTGATGGAGAGGGATGCTCGTGATTCGGAAGTTCTGCCTGATCTAAAATTGAAGGTAAAATATGCAGAGATGAGTGTGAATTTATGTGTTACTTAAATATTTAAATTTTGCCGATGCAGGGTTCTCCATAGGCCCCGCCACAGTTAAATTCCTTAGCGCCACCGTTAAAAAATCAGCGCCATAGTTCTGCCACAGTTAAAATATTAGCGCAACAGTAAGATTGTCATCGTCAGTAAGATAAATATATAGATTTATAAACCAAACGAACACTCCAAATTATGTACCGTTTTTCAGTTTCTAATGCTAAACCGTTATTTACTCTAATTAGGGCCCATTGTTTGGCTTGCACAAGCAATTATCTTCTAGACGTCGCTGGACACTTGAATGAAAAGAGACAAGTCATTTTTTTCCACACTTCACGATAATTGCAAATGAAAATTTTTAATATTAATGAGTTCATGCTTTAATAGTTCTACAGATAACCACGTCTCTAAAATTGCATTGGCACTGCGAGTCAAACATCGTATGTGTATTGTAATCGTGTATTTTTGCAATGTGAAAAATTAACGATAGATCCACCAAAATATTATTTTATGACATTATAATTGCAAATATATGTAGATGTAAGCGAGATTGTGTGACTTGCCAGAATTTCCTCTGTCCTTTAATGAACACTATAATTTACCTTTTGTAAACAAAATTATTTTTTCTTTAAATAGGGTTTAATGCTTAAAATGTGATGTTACTGGTACTTTTACTTTTCAGATTCTATAAGCTTATATTTTATTTATAAGTGCGAGTTTTTTCTTTTGTGTGTGTGGTTTTTTTTTAGGGGGGGTCTTTTTCACAATGTGCATATATTTTGGAAACATCCTATTTTTTGTTTTACACTATGTTTAATCGATATCGATTAATTGTTTTTATTATTAAATTTATTAATCAATTTGCCGAATAAAAAATGTCATTTGTGTATTAAACAATTGATTCATTGGGGTTGTGTGTTTTTCAATTTATTTTGTGGTTCCTTCGTGAATTCTGTTGCGAAAATGACTGCGAATATTAGCACTTTGCGTAAGTCTTGCACCACATTTAAATTTGAAATGATGGAGAACCCTGCCGATGGATTACTAATGTCCTTGCCTTAATATATCAATGTTTAAAAATTTCACTACATCTTTTTTCAAATGCACAAACTCTCAGTAAGACTGAGACAATTGAATGGGATACTTTACCATGGATAATAATGCAGCAGTGATTATAGCATTATATCCTGTGAGTAATGTCACAACATGAAATAAGAGTTGAGTAAGTACCGGTTGATGTATTTTTGTCATTATTTATCCTTTCTCTGATTTGTTTTCAGGCATCAACTCCGTCCTGTGTTGATATCAATGAAAAGTTAGATGCAACAATGAGAACATCTGAAATGTGGGAGGCTCATGCAGTAAGTTTGATTCTTGACCCCATAAATACTTCTTAAGTACTTTATATCAGGTTATTTTGGTGTCGGAAATATTTGGCGAATTTGATATTAAAAAGGACTCTTTTGGTGTTAAAATGTGTGATGATAAATTTTTAAACTGTTTCAGAAGAAAGACTTCTGTACAGTTCAATATAATTATAGTATTATATAAGAAATCAATATTGTACAGGACGACAGTTATGAAATTCTGCTTCAATCAAAGCTTAAAAATAGTTCTATTGCAAATGTGAACAACAGAAGTATGTAAATGTTATTTTTTTCTCTCACTGAAATAGTAAATTACAATTTTGCAACAAAAATTTCCGACTCCAAAGTTGCAGCTCATATATTGCTTTAATGTTCTTTATTTCACCAAAAAGAATTACTTCCAACTTCTTGGACACATTTATTATCAATGTCAAAATCAATTCGGATCCATAATTGTATCAACAGTGTTACATATGGTAATGTCATCTTTCCAAAAGTGGTGATCGAAGTACTAAGTAATAAGTAGAAACCAAAAATGGATACTGATTCACAGAACTGCACAATTTATAAATGTCACCAATCACCATTCATAAAATTTTTGTGTTTATATGAATTTAATGTAACATAGTTAATGAACCTGAAAAGCTTGAATCAAATCTGTTAGGCAATATGGAGAATATCAATGAAAAACATTAATCCAAGAGAGTCAGGAGTTGGCAGACTTGCTAGATTTACTGCCTGCCAAATAAATGGTCAGATCATCTCAAAAGATACCTGATTTACTCAAGTATAACCTATAAATGTATTAGTGTTGTTTTGATCATTGTCATCTGATTTGCATCATTTGTCCTGAAAAACCTGTTTATAAATTTATAATTTAGTAAATTTAGTGGTCAATCCTGAAATGATAAAGGGCCCTCTACACAGTGGACACTTAAAGTTTTCCAATTCCATGGTACTTTTTAGTTATGCTTTATAGTGATGATCTGCAGTTTGATTTGAAATTGAATAAACTGAAATCTGCAGTGTTATACAGCGATTGAAATAAAATAAAATATTCTTTACATTAAATTAGACCAAGATGAATTAATTGGACACTTTATTTGCATGATTCTATGTTTCTCATTTAAGTGCTCAGTCAAACTTTAACAGACATCAAACAGATTGCAACTTTTTCGATTTATTTGTCTCCATTATCATACGTTTCTAGTCTGTTTCTTAATTGTTGAATATGTTCAGTGTCTGGGGAAGTAAATTTTATCTGTTAGGAAGTCCGATAAGGTATGACTGAGCCCTTAGTACACAACAAGGATTTCTATTCATCAGTACATTTTTACTGGGGGAAATTAACAGGAACCCTTTGTTGAAATGGATCAAGTAATTATATACAGTCAAACCTCATTATCTCGAACTCGAAGGGACTATAGAAAATACTTTGAGATATCCGAGGATTCGAGATATCCAGGGTAAAATACTGAAAGAATAAGCAGCTGGGACTTCAAAATGACCTCGACATATCCATGGTAATCGAGATATCCGTGTTCGAGATACCGAAGTTCAACTATATATCTTTTTACATTTTAAAGTTCATTACATTTTTTCTTAGTGTATAGAGGGTCCTTAATAACAGAATACATTAAGTGTTTTGTATGCGTCAGTTTTGTAACTTAAAGATGCTACATGTATATGCTAGATTTGGTTAGATTTAATTGGCTTAGTTCAAGTTCAAAATTTGAAAAAATTACCAGACAAGTGGATGATTTATGAACCTCAATATAAAAGTCACTTGAACTTTTGGCTGAAATCAGCTAAAAAGAAAATTTAAAAAAAAAAAATGTTTAAATCATGGAAATTAAATTTTACTAGTCAGTTTTGTATGATTGTAGATTATCGGTGCTGATCAGTTTTACAGAGAGTGCATTGTAGACAAAATGGGTTTCCCGCTGACAGGAAATGACACAGCTCTGACGTATGGCTGGGTGGTGCCTGTGTATCCTTTTGATTACCAAGTACATTAAAACACAGTAATAGCAAAGAGTGATTTTCATTCCCTGTAGTCTAAAGGCATTTACTGAACTTATCAGATATGACAAATTACATTTATAACAAATCAGAAATGACTAGGGATGGCAATTGAATACAGATTTTCTAATCGTTAACCGCAAGACATTCCAATCGATTAACTGGTTAATTGTATCAGAATACACATTTTTGACATTTTCTTCAAGTAGTACTATTCATATACAAGAATGCTTAAAGAGACAATAGAAGATAGAGACATTCTGTTATACCTGAGTAGAAAACTACATGTATTTCAGCTTGTCAATAGACAAGAAAAAAAGAAAACCCTGAAATATGCCTGAGAAATCAGACATTGAAAATTTTCCAGAACAAATGTCATATTAGTTCATTCTGCATTGTCACCATAATCAGAATTAACTCTGAAGTATCACATAATTTACAATATTTGTTAAATGATATAATTTAATAGATAACGCCAAAAGATACACATACCAATTTTATACCTATGAGATGTAATGTCTCTGGTTCAAATAAAACAAAACAAAAAAAATTCACATTGCTCAACAGTGATTTAATTAATATATCATCAAATAATTACAGGACAGTCAAGGGGTAACGACATGGTGTTTAAACAGAAATTAACACTTCACAAACTGACCAATTACTCCACTATCTCAATTCAGAGAGCCATAATTACCTCCAAATCAGCTTAAATAGATATATGAAAACACTAAATTATCAACATTTATGCTGAGGTTTCTTTTTTTAAAAAATGAATTTAAGAAACTTGCCTTCAAATTTCCTTATATTTAATTTTTTTTTGGACTAACCGATTATAGATTTTGTAACGGATAACCATTGTGTCGACCAAGTAATTGGTTAACCGGTTTCAAATCGACATCCCTAGAATTGACACTTTGCTTTAAACCTGTTTTACTGGTATTTACAATATGAACCTAATGTGTATGAACACGCAGCTGGTGAAGCAGCAAGACTGTAGTCACTGTGGTAATACAAGAGCAATGATTAAGATAAAGGCATAATTCTCAATAACAACTGTCATTAAGATTCATTAATTTGCAATGTTTATGTAGACAAGGTTTAAAAAAGTTTTGAATAATCTGTAGGGATGAAAAGAACATTAAATTTTCTTTAATTATTATTAGATATGAACAAATTTTCCTGGATGCCTTGCCAGCAGATGAAAAACCTTCAAAACCTGAAAAGTATGTAAACCTTTAGTTACTAAATCGGAGCACATCCAAACTTAAATCTCAGTTACTGGTAACCTTTTATGATCAGAGTTTGTGTGCAGTCAGCATGTTGTATCTGAGTAGACTTCACAAGATCTAAGGTTTGAAATAACTGGTAGACCGGTGGCCAAAATCTATCACAAAAAAGTAGAAAAATTTAGAAAGTCTGTCAGCTGTATTGAAAACAGTGGACTGCCTATTCAGTCATATTCTTTTGATAAAAAAAAATGAATAAAAAACTTAAAATTATTGTATTTCTTGATGTGTGTCTGAAAGAACTGAAATGTTTGTGATCCAACATTATAAAGTAAACACTGTTATATTGTCCATCACTTGTTACTTGGTGACAAAGGGAAGTAAAGAAAAATAAATGTTATCTTGATAGTCTTGTGTGCAGAGAAATCCTGACTTATTTTCTCAGCAAAATGACTCGGCAATTATTTATGAAATTTGAGATTTAAAGAAAATAGTTAAGTACAGTAAGCTCACCTGAGCCATAGACTCAAGCAAGCTTTCCTGATCAAATATGTGTGTCCATTGTTTCATCTGTGAAAAGTCTTTTGTAGTCTCTAAACTTTTACATTTTTTACCTTTCAAGTATCACGTCCATTTTCAAGAAAAGTTGGTATAAATTATTCTTGTTTGAAGGAGATTAAACATTTAGCTTGTCAATTGTAGGGCCAAATCCTTTTTCAAGGGAAGATCATTAAATGCAGAGAATAGTGTGGGATAATTCAAAAATAATTCTCTTCGTCAAAACTTCTGGGTCAGAAAACACCTACATGAAAGCTTCTTTAATGAATGTAGATTAAAATTCGTTAAAATGGGGCTAGGATGGAGCACATCAGAAGGTCAAAGAACAGCAGGTCAAGGTTACACTTGTGTGCCTTTTAGCCTGTGAGCCTCTTGGTTTAGAGCAAGTTTGCCCTTTTTTGAAATTTTGGCAATTCTGAAAGAAACCTTAAAAAAAAAAAATGGTGTCCAGCTATATTCATTTTTATGCCCCGCCATGAATATGGCCGGGGAATATAGTGTTTGTCATGTCCGTCTTCTGTCCTTCCGTCTGTCTTTCCGTCACGCTTTAATGCATTTAGCTCTGTTCAAAGCTCAGTTTCAAAGAAACTATCCAAGATATTTTATCAAACTGCATATGCTGATAAATACTAATGAGAGCTATGCAACTGCATCAACATTTTTTGGCCTTGACCTTTCCTTTGACTTTGACCTCACTTTTCTTAAATTAGTGTTTAGCTCAGTTTTAAAGATACCATTCAAGATAGTGTAATCAAACTTCATATGTTGATACATACTGATGTAAGCTATTCAACTGCATCAACATTTTTTGACCTTGACCTTTCCTTTCACCTTGACCTCACTTTTCTTAAATTAGTGTTTAGCTCAGTTTTAAAGATACCATTCAAGATAGTGTAATCAAACTTCATATGTTGATACATACTGATGTAAGCTATTCAACTGCATCAACATTTTTTGACATTGACCTTGACCTCACTTTTCTTAAATTAGTGTTTAGCTCAGTTTTAATGAAATCATTCAAGATATTTTTTATCAAACTACATATGCTGATACATACTGATGTAAACTATTCAACTGCATTAATATTTTTTCCTTGACCTTTCCTTTGACCTTGACCTTCTTTTCTTAAATTAGTGTTTTGCTCAGTTTTAAAGAAACCATTCAATATAGTGTTATCAAACTTCATATGCTGTTACATACTGATGAGAGCTATTCAACTGCATCAACATTTTTTGACCTTGACCTTTCCTTTGACCATAACCTCACTTTTCTTATATTAGTGTCAAACTTCATATGTTGATACAAACTGATGTAAGCTATTCAACTGCATCAATATTTTTGACCTTGACCTTTCCTTTGACCTTGACCTTTTTTTTCTTAATTTGTGTTTAACTAAGTTTTAAAGAAGTCATTCATAATATTTTTATCAAACTTCATATGCAAATACATACTGATGTAACCTTTCCAACTGCATCAACCTTTTTTTGACTTTGACCTTTCCTTTAACCTTAACTTCATTTATTTTAAATTAGTGTTTAGCTTAGTTTTAAATAAACCATTCAAAATATTTTTATCAAACTAATGCCCTGTTCACACGGAGAGTTTAATTCGAATTAAACGTAAGTTACTGCGAATTAAATTTGATCTGCGTTCACACAGAGAATTTAATGCGAATTAGTTTAATTCGAATTAGTTTACTGTGCATTAAATTACTTCGCATTAGCTCCGTGTGAACGCTAAGCGAAGCTAATTCGAATTAAATTTTGACGCATGCGTAAGGGCAGATTTAAGTCATAGATCATATGTCGATGGTCAAATATAGGTACTTGTGCTATTTTTGAGTGGAAAACAAAGGAAAATTATTTTAATCACTTAAATGTATACAGACACTATGACATTATGTCAAATGTATCTGCTCTGCACAATATGACGTGATTTGTAAATGACGTCATAATAGCCTTACTGAATAGCCTTGTTGTAGAAGTAAAATTATAATTCGCATTAGTTTACTTCGCATTAGCTGTCGTGTGAATGCAATTTAATTCGCATTAGTTTAATTCGCATCATTTTACTTTGCATTAATTTACTGCAAATTAAACTCTCCATGTGAACAGGGCATTAATATGCTGATACATTTTTGTGAGAACTATTCAACTGCATCAAAAACCTTTCCTGTGACCTTGTCCTCACTTTTCTTTAATTTGCATTTTGCTTAATTTAAAGAAACCATTCAAGATATATTTATGTAAGCTTATGCACTTATACATAATTTGTTGAGAATTTATCATCTATATCCAACTTTTTAAATTTCAATTTCAATTTTAAAGAAAAAATTCAAGATATTCTCATCAAATTTCATACACTAATGCAAATTTTCATTTTGCATTACTAATATACCCTCTGCGGGGCATTCATGTTCTATGGACAAATTTCTAGTCTTAATTAAAATAAACATTCAATAGTAAATGGTCACTGAAAGGTAAAGTATGAAATTCTTCTTTGGGTTGAATAATCATAAGGAACAGAGAACTTGCTTACTTGCAAGATGGTGTTTAGACATCATGTTCTAGGGATTCTATGTAGATAGGTATTGACAAAGGTCTTTAGTTTTTCCTTGTTGGCATCATACTGTGGTAGTGTTTGAAACACAGCTGTCTACTAGCTTTGCCTAGGGGGTTAACCTTTATGCTCATTGACAGAGCACTGGACTGGCATACCAGAGGTCCTGAGTTCAGTCCCAAGTCTCCCAATGAAGGCAAATACATGTCTCTATTGAAATACAATAAGACTACCTTGACATTACTATTTAAAGATTTTAATAATTAATTTTTTTTTTCAATTGTATGAAAGCTATTCTTGCTTTTCCAATCATGACCCTGACATATGCTTCTGTTCCTCCCCTACTGGTCAACATTACCTTAGCATATGAAGATCTTTTCTTCTAAGGGTATTTTCAAACAACAAAATATGCAAATTTTTGATTTGGCAATGAAATTAAACAGAGCAGCATAAGGAACATGTATATAACACACAGCTGGCTCAAGTATAGAAGCATTCATCGTATTTCAAAATGATTTAGACACTTGGTTGACCATCAAGGCCCATGGGCCTGTTGCTTATAATTACAGTTTGTGAGAAATAGGAAAATCCTGAAGAATACAATGATTTTTAAAAAAAAATTAAATCTGTTAGAAATGTATCTTTTGAACATAAATATTAGTCTGTTATTAGTAGTACTTTCCCTAAGTTTTAAATTTTACAGGACTAAGCAGAGTTGCTTTAATTGTGGTGGTGATCACAGAATTAATGAGTGTACAGAACCCAAGGACTTCAGAAGAATCCGGGAAAACAAGAACAAATTCATTCAGCAATCACAGATGCAAAAGCAATCGTATGGATCATAGGATTCAAAATTTTCCTTCATTAGGGCCCTGCTTTGCTGGTGCCTTATAAGTGATCAGTCTGTCCATCCATCCATCTAGTATCCATCCAATTTCATTTGTCCATAGCATACTGTATGTGTACTTAAAAAAGCGGGCTTCATTTTTTAGCAGCTTTGGCGCAGACAACAATGCGCTAATTTATGAATACCGCTAAGAAATCTATATACAATATATGGCACGCACATGTGTAGCGCTAATTCATGATTACACCAACAACTCCATACCCAGAGACTGCGCTAAATTTTGAATACACCAATTTATGTACACGTACAGTATTTTTTCTTCCCTTGGCCCAGTTGAGCTCTTGACTTCTTCCATAGAGTGCCCATGGGTATTACATAGAGGGTATGCAGTGACCTTGAACCAATTTTCTAGATGATGGGTCAAGGTCCGAAAATCTCTTTGAGTAAAATCCTTGTATTTAGTATATTTTTTCTTCTCTTGGCTCCACCTGGCTTAAATTTCACCCATACAATGCCCATGGGTTGAGAGTTTGCAGTATCCTTTAGCCAAGTTTCTAGTTTAGGGGTCAAGGGTTTTGGCAAATCTCTGTAAAATTCTTTTTTTTGAGCATTTTTTCTCCCATTGGTCCCATCTGTCTCAAACTTTACCTGAAGAGTGCCTTTATATAATGGGTCTCCTAATGTCCTTTGCCAAAAGTGGGGCCCTTTGAGATGCAGTCAATTAGTTGTTTAATGGTATTTAAATATATTTCATTTGTTTAATTAAAGGATAAGGGTTACAATATATGTATGTAGGAGGGAGAAAGAGTGTAAGTGATGGAATGAATTAAATGATGTGTCATCTAAAATGATATTGTGTAACATTCCTACTATCTTCTAGAAAGATCTCAAAGTAAACTATAATTTAATTTACCTTGTGTTTGTATTATTTTGAATTGTATGGTAACAGGTCACAAAGATACCATGCAGAAGAAGAGATGGATCCAAGATTTGCTTCATTTAAGCCTGGTGTCATTAGGTAATGGAAAATTAAACCACTGTGTACTCCAATCAAGATGATAAAGAGTTTTTGTATTATCATAAAATCTACTTACTGTTGGTATTTGTGATCTATACTGTTGGTTTTACAGTCCTGAATTACGCAGAGCATTAGAGATCTCTTCAAAAGAGCTACCTATTTACATATATCGCATGAGAGATCTTGGGTACCCTCCAGGCTGGATGCAAGAGGCTTTGTTGCAAGATTCAGGGATATCTATTTTTGACAAAGATGGAAATGGCTAGTTTATTTTCATTTATACTGATCAGTTTCTGGAAATGGATCAATTGCTTTAAATTTTTAGATTGGTAAAAGTTAATGTAAAACAAATAGCTTGATTTTCTTGAAAAAAAAATTAAATATCAACTATTTTTGGCATCAGAGAATTATTTGCTTTGGGTACATACTGTTTCTTTGATTTTTTAAGGTGATACTTTAAATTATTACATTGCAGAAGTGTTAGTAACAGGAGAAATGATGGAAGATGGTGAAATAAAGGATCGTATCCCAAATGAAGGTAGGAATCATGAGACCTGTACTTTTGTATTTGATGTACAGAGCTGTAATTGCAACAAAAAATGCCTACCAATTTAAGAGTACTTTTTGAATGTTGTTAAAATGGATTGTTTTTATACTCCTCCTTGCAGACTTTGGGAATATGGTTTAGTATGAATTGATTAGTCAGTAGTTCAATGGTTTCTAACCAATATCTTTGGGACCATGTGACGGTACATATTGTCGTTTTGTACATATTGTCGGCGGCGACAATATGTACCTACCCTCACTGCACATATTGTCGTCCATCAGTACATATTGTCGACGGCGACAATATGAACCGAGACGAGCCTTATTTTCCTCCTGCATAATGGACGACAAAATATACAGTCAAGCACAAGCACATATTGTCGTCGGCGACAATATGTACAGTCAAGGTCCGCATACATTGTCGTCGATATATTGTTTTGCTGAATATTTACTTGAGAAAAGAAAGAGAGATTGACAAACACACACATACGCATGGAGGGAGACAGACAGCATTACTCACAATACTGTAGGGAGAAAACTTTTTGGTCAGAAAATTGTGTCCAGGATTGATGTACATCACTATGACATTATATAAATAGTGCACGTTTTTGAGGGTAACAGTTGAAATTGACACCCCAAGGAAAACCATTGTGAACCGACGCGTCAGCGGAGGTTGACAATGGTTTCCGAGGGGTGTCAATTTCAACTGTTACCCTCAAAAACGTGCACTATTTATTTCATTATACTGAATGTCTTTGTTATTGATTTCGGATGTCATAAAAAAAAAAATTCGGAGATCGTCGTTAAGTTCACGCTTAGAAAGCTTTCAAACTGCCTGCGTCTATTTTTCTCAATAAGAAAGCTTCGGAAAAGATTTACCAACCTCTTTATTGTTTGTTTGCTACTTAAAAAGTCCTTTATCATCTAAAGTTAGCACTCGCAAGGATGTTTCGTCTGTTGTTTGTTGTTTTCAAGTAAGCTACATCGGACGCAAGCTTTCATTGACGTCGTTTATTCGGCTTCTTTCAAACGCACAACCAACGTTTTGAGAATTCTACGGTGAACCGTACGCGCATGATTTGAACGCATGTGATATTTTCGTAATGTTACCCGTTGTCAAGTGGGTTGCTAACGCTGAGGGTAACATTACGGATTGTTAAATGCATCTAAACCAATCAGATTTTAGTATTTAACATGAAAGTATAATAAATATAGATACCGTAATTCTTGACATATCTGATAAACCAGCTATTCTTTTTTTCTTGAAACATATTCTTGGAGATTGAATACAGCTATGTTTTTTTCTGTTCAGTAGTAATGATTATTTGGAAATTATTTTTTTGCATTATTCTTATATGCGATCATGTGCCGATAAAATATTATAAATATAATTTATTGTTAATAATAATATAAGAATGACGCAAAAAATAACATTTTTAGATCACCTGAACTGGTTAGTTCAAGTGAGCTTTACTGATCACATTTTGTCTGACCGTCAGTCTGTCTGTAAACTATTCATAATTTTAGCTTCTTCTCAAAAACTATTGGGTTAATTTCAACCAAACTTGCCACACTTGCATCTGTGGATAAAGGGGATTCAAGTTTGTTCAAATGAAGAGCAATGCCCTCTTTCAAGGGAAGTAGTGAAGAATAAGTGAAAAGTTAGTGACTTCTAAAAATCTTCTCAACATCCACTGTGTCAGAAAAGTTTAAACTTGTGAGAAAGCTTCATTAAAAATGTAGGCTAGATTCAGTTTTATTCAGATCATGTCCCTCGGGGGATAGGTGTGGCTACAATTGATGATGTAAGTTTTTCATAGAATATTTGGAAAAAAAAAATCTTTCAAAATCTTCTTTACAAGAACTACTGGGACAGAGGGTATGATACTTATGTGAAAGCTTCATAGCGTACATTCAATTTTGAAGTGTTGGCACAAAAAAGATCCCTCACTGCTCAATGATCCTGAGTGCCAAGTATAGGTCTAAATTTGCATCCCTCCACCGGAAAGTGGTGATCTCTCAATATGAATGAAAAATTCTTGAGAGGGACATTTTAACAACAAACAAACAAACAAAAACAAAATCAATTCTGTTCAAGTCATGACCCCAGGAGTAATGTGGGGCCACAATGGGTGATCAAAGTTCTACATAGGAATATATACAGAAAATCTTTAAAAATCAAACACCAAAGACAGATGTAGCACCCCCCTCGCTTGGAGGTTTGATTTTTTTTTTTACTTTGGTAAATTCTGTTTGTCTAACTTGTATATACTTGGTCCACAGGTAAAATTTCATAATTAAATAATTAACTTAACATATACAATAATACTGATGGACGACAATATGCGTAGTGAGGGAAGGTACACATTGTCGCCGGCGACAATATGAACAGGACAACAAAATGTACTGTCACAATCATGAAATAGCATATGAGACATGTTAGTGTGATTCTCACACCAATTACATTCATAAAACTACCAAAAAACAACAAAAGACATCTTTAAACAGCAATATCTGTGTGGCGACAATATGTACAATGAGGGTGAGGCACATAATGTCGCCAGCGACAGTATGTACATATGTAACTTTTCAGTCGGCGACAATATGTACCGATGGACGACAATATGTGCAGTGTTGGTAGGTACATATTGTCGCCGACGACAATATGTACAAAACAACAATATGTACCGTCACAGACCATTTGCCTGACAGTCTGTAATCATTGTGTACAAGCTAATATTTAGAAGTAGATGACAAAATCATATTGATTCTCAGTTTTAAATGGGAAACGTCAAATGGTTTTCTGTTATTCATACCAAGTGTTCATGACTTGAGAACCATTTGCTTTATTGTCATCAAAACTTTGTACAAAGGTTGCCCATGATAAACAGATGAGTTTTAATTTTTAGGTCAAATGATCAAAGGTCAACTTTTATCTATGATACCAGTATAAAATATTATTCAACAAATATCTTGAAAATCCCGTTTTTGATAATTATCAAAATTTTCTGTGATTAATTAGATTTCTACAATGGTTTTCTGTTCGAAAGGTCTAAGGTTACTTTTTTAGCAATGTGTACATCAAATGTGGTTCCTTTTCTTGTAGGTCAGATTGACCCTGAGAAGATCATTGAGTATCCAGGATTTACAGTCGATCCTCCGGAAGGTGTTAAAGATGTAAGCTTTTCTGATCCAAGATTGAAAATCACAGGAGTTGTGGGACATACTGTAAATGTGTATATTTTCATGTGTTGCTAATTATGCAAATTAGTAGAAAAAACATTACGCGAGGGGGATATTGCAGTGAAACCAGGATTATGTATTGTTAAACCTGAATAAAAAAAATTATAGTGGCATTGGTACACAAGGAAATATTTATGCAAAAAGGTTTCTTTTTGCATATTTAGCATTAATTAACCCCCCCCCCCCCCCCCAACAAATTTCCATGTTTACAGTATTGCATATTGATTTAGATCATATTTGAAGGGAGGATGTATAGAAATCACTATGTTCATCTGTCTGTCTGTTTAGCTTCCCATGTGTTTTTATTGCTTTTTGTCCAAGTCATAGCATGTTAATAAAGAAACATTAGAAAAACATTATGTCTGACCAGCTTTGTGACTTGACCCTGCACTTCATCATTGAACAAGATAGAAATCACATGCCACTAAGTAATTTTTTTGTTTAGGTAAAGCTCTGTAACAGAGGAATAGAAGAAGCTCATACTTGGCACACTTCAGTTGTTTTTGTCCGTTGTGTATGTCATGGTCCTCAGCCAAGGTCATTTAGTCAAGGTCACAGGATTCTGAAGCATTTGAAATTTTATCTAGATTATAGCAACTAGTATTTTGTGGAAATTGTCTTTACTCAGTGGTTGTTTATGATAAGAGGCTTTGTCATTTATGTGCACTAAATACACTTGAGTAATAGCTCATTGTTTACGGAAAAATATTGTATTGTAGAACATTTTTAGTACAGCTGGTTGGGACCAGAAGAACTTATTCAAAGCATGTCATTTGTCTGTCTGTTAACAATATTTTAGGAATATCAATGAATGGTTGTCATGGTTAAAATGAATTATATGTCAGTTATTGAATGGTAAGGTATTTACATGTATGTCATCCTTCCAGCTGTCTATTTGCCCAAAAACAATTTTCAAAATGCTAATCCTCCTACAGTTTCGGTCCAATTTCAATTAAATTTAGCACATAAACAGATTGTCCTAATATATATATATATATATATATATATATATATATATATATATATATATATATATATATATATATATATATTAATATATATTGAATGTGTTTGTAGGAATATGAAAAGTATGGATATATTCCAATGCAGCATTGCCAGCTTGTTACAACACTGAAAAAGGATTTACAAGAACTGGTATGTATTAATGCCTTTCACTAGATTAAAACAGCTTATGGTCATGGTACAGTCCTGCTATCTGTCTGTCTATCGACAATGCTCAAAATGCTACTTCTCTCATAGTGTAGATCTAATTTTTGTAACACTAAGCTCACAAATACAAAGTAAGGAATTCTCTATATTGGTTTTTAATTCTCTTGCCATCATTTGTGCCATGGTAGCTAAAAATAAGTTAATCTGCAATTTTCTTTCAAAATGTTACTCTTCCTACAAATTGGGTCTGCTATCAAGATACAGTGTACATATTTATACCGTATTTGGCTGAATATAATACGCACTTTTTTCCCAAAATAATTTTCTGTGAGAAAGGGGTGCGTATTTTACACCACAATGGGATTTTGGTAGGTTTTTCTTTCCTGTGAAACACGGCTATCATACGCACATACCGCAGTATTACCTAGAGACTTAGGCAATTTCTTGCTGTTTATCGCCGCATTTTAAACTTCGGAAAGTTATTGTTGGAATGTAGGCTTGTTTAAAATGTTATATTTATAACCTTTTGATAGTTAAATTAAATTTAAAAGCAACTTAAAATTAATCTGAGCTGCATGTTCATCATCTCCGTGTAGGCCGCCATTAACGATGTTATTTATAGATGTTCACACATTCCTTTGCCGCGTGCTTCCGTAATCATACTACACACTGTCACATGTACCTAATCAGTCAGACACTCGGTCAAAAAAGTAATACGTCATTTTTTTCAATGAAATACAATAAAATAAAATTTATTTTAGGTTTTAAATAACTAAGTGAAAATTCATTTCAACATAAACACCCCTCTATACGTCCCAATGAATGGAAGCCAATGTTGTGAACACATGCGCTTGACACTTGATAATTACCCCTCAACACCCCTCCAGGCAATTAAATTGTTTACCGACTCCAAAGCATTGTTTTTACAGTTAGAGCACTGATTATTTACTGCCCTTATTAATGGCTTTGATTATTTTCTTTGTTAAAAATCGGGGGTTGGTTTATGATCTTTCATATGTAAAAGCGTGTGTTGATTACGACACATTAAACAGTTAAACGCTTGTTAAATTTAAATTTACTTTATCTTTTATCGGCCTCGTGTTAAAGTGATTGAGAGTTAAAAAAGGAAATATGAAGTATGTTGAAACTTAAGTGTTATCATTTGCTCGTGCTCTGTAGAAAATAAGATATCTACGAAGATTACCTCGATGTATGAAGACATATATCCCACCTTTGTACATCATTTTTCACAGCTTGGAGGTGTGTTAACTACACTTTACACGCTTGTTAAATTTTGATTTTATTTTTATTATAACATCAGCTATTTATTTAATTAATTAATTTCAAGTTCAAAAGAGGAAAATCGTAGTCTATGAATACTTTGATGTTGCAATATCGCTTGCCCTGTTAAATATACATAATTTTCAACATGATTACCTTAAACTAAAAATAAATATGACAACTGTTAAACTTGCAACAATATCTAGTGATTTGTTGAAATAAATTATTTCCAAAAAGAATAGTTAGAATACGGCGACGTATAATTTCAATATCACCTTATGCTAAAAAAAATTAATAATAAACTCTGTTTATACTTTAATGCAACATTATCTCATGCTTTGTTAAAATAAGTCATTTCCTCCAGATTGCCGCTATGTGGAAAGTCAAGATTAAGAAATAAAAACGCATTTGAATAAAATGATGTGTTCTGTAAATTTTCGGCACTTTATCTCCGCGCCGATTGTCATAGCAAACTACCGCGATTTTCAAAAGTTCAGAACACCGCTTGGTAAAATTTTCTGCTGTGTATAATACATCCGAACTGCGTTTTTTCCCCCAGTTTCAGGCTCAAAAAGGGGGGTGCGTATTTTACACCAATGCGTATTATATTCAGCCAAATACGGTACTTTAAATATCAGGTTTTGATGTATTCTGATGCCATTGTTACTAGAAAAAGAAAGAGCTATCAATTTCTTTCAAAAAAGTAGAATACATCAGGATATATTTCTGTAAATATTACATGGTAATCTCAACATTAAAAGAAGGTATTTTTTTCTCCTCATCTCTAGAAAGATATTGTGCTGTCTGTCAATCTGTTGATGAACAATTCAGTTTCTAAAGACTTGATATTTGTCTTTAAAAAAGAGCTACAGAAGTTTGATTTTCTTGGGTCCAATATTGACAGACTTGTGGCTCAATATTGACAGACTTGTGGCTCAGTATTGACAGACTTGTGGCTCAATATTGACAGACTTGTGGTCCAATATTGACAGACTTGTGGTCCAATATTGACAGACTTGTCGTTCAATATTGACAGACTTGTGGCTCAGTATTGACAGACTTGTGGCTCAATATTGACAGACTTGTGGTCCAATATTGACAGACTTGTGGTTCAATATTGACAGACTTGTTGCTCATTATTGACAGACTTGTGGTTCAATATTGACAGACTTGTGGCTCAATATTGACAGATAGACTTGTGGCTCATTGATGCTAATTTTCTTGACTTTTTAGCTCACCGGAGCCCAAATCTCTAATGAGCTTTTCTGATCAAAATTTTTTCTGTCGTCAGTTTGTTGTCATTGGCATTGTTGTCATTTCACATTTTCATCTCATTCTCCAGAACCACTGGACCAATTTCAGTAAAGATCAACAAAAAGTATTTTGGGGTATTTAAATGAAGAGGGATAATCAAGAACTAACAAAAATAGGGTGGAGTCATTGAAAGAACCGCGAGGATAGAAAAAAAAAACTTGCATGCAAGCTTCCTGACAAAGTGTAGATTCTATTTTGTTCAAAGCATGGCCCCCAGGGGTAGGATGGGGTCACAATAGGGGAATCAAAGGTTAACAAGGGGATATATAGAAATTGTTTGTTTGCATTATATAGGAAATTAAAAATCTTCAAGAGAGGTGGTGCCACACTAAATCACAATAATATGCAACATTTTGAACTTGTGTGGATTTATTTTTTGCTCACCTGAGCTGAAAGCTCAAGTAAGCTTTTCTGATCACTTGTTGTTCGAAGTCTGTTCATCTATCTAGTTGTCTGTCCATCCATCTGTAAACTTTTCACATTTTGAACTCTCTTTGAGAACCACTGGGCCAATTTTAATTAAGTTGGCACAAAGCATCATTTGGTATTGAGGATTCTAAAATTGTTCAAATGTAGAGCCAAGCCCCCTTTCAAAGGGAGTTGATAAAAAAAAAAATTAGCAAAAATAGATTGGGTACATAAAAAAAAACAAACTTCTTTTCAAGAACCACTAGGCCAGAAAAGGTGAAATTTATTTGAAAGCTTCCAGTTCCTAAGGTAATGTTGATTCTAAATTTGATGTTGTCAGGATTCAAGTTCTGTGAAGTCGTATCCGCTTGGCACCATAGAAGTAATTTTAGTGATTTTGTGGTGCACAGAAAGATAATGATTACTCTAATACGGAATGAATCGTTAGCAATATTTAATATTAGTGATCTCAACACCCTCGCTAAAAATGCCAAACTTGAATCCTCGCAAAAATTTCTGCTTATACAGTAACTCATTATCAGTTCAGCGGACCAATAATTTACTTCAAAATAAGCAATAATTCAGTATAAGTGATTTCAATTTCTCTGATATTTTATTGCAAAGATAATGAGAAACTGAGGCTGTAAATTTAGTTTATTTCAAAATAAGTTATATTTCAATATAAGCTATTTCAATATAAGTGTAGTAGGCTATAGTTGTTTACTACTTTCACTTTACCGATACTTACTAGATTGCAGTGTGTGCAGTCACTATTAGAATGGTTCTATCTTACTCTGTGAGGTCTGGGTTCATCTAACTTTGTTAGGTAATGCCCCTTGCAATAAGAGAGTATCATAATCCAAATGTGGTTAAATTGATCTCCAAACAAAGAAATTTTTGTAGATAAGTCACAATTATAACTTTTTGTAGGAAATGCAGACATGTACAGTTTACATGTATATCAGTGATCCTTTGCAGTGTACTTGATTTTCTGAGTTGAAAGTGCAAAAGAGGATTTTATTTCCATTTCTTCTAAACTAGGCGGAGAGCAGGAAAAGGAAATTTGAGGATGGCATAGAATCAGAGAGAAGGCGACAGAAACTGAAGTCAGAGGAATGTGATGATATGGATATTGAGGATGAAGGTAAAATTTATCACTGAAAATATACATACAAGAGGATTATGATTATGTTCTCCAAATGTAGTGTAGGAACATATTGTTTTTACTCTGATTCTTATTTTTGAGGTCTTCTGTCTGCAGCAGAAAACCTTAAAATGTTTAACAGTTCTTATTAATAAGGTCTGTCTCAAGTGGAACTGTAGTGATTGTATCATTTCTTACTGAGGTTTCTTCAGTTTCTTTTTTGTTAATTTTTATTTTATTTTTTGCCCATTTGAAATTGCAATATCTCGGACACAACTTTTCAACAAAGCTTGCTGTGAGTAATAGTGAATCCAGTTGTATCATAGGTGTAGTGATGTTCCTTTGATTTCACGTCCATGATAAACCCACTAAGGATAAACCTTTAGCTTCCAGTATGTTAAGAAGTTATGGCATAGATAACCTATGCCCATTTTCTCAAAAACTCGGCAAAAGAATAAAATACAGGTACATATACACGAAAGAGAAACATTTTAGTGAAACATTTTGAATGAGAAAACCATTGGAGCTGTCCTGTGTTTTACTACTATGTATTCTTGTTTTAAAAGCAAAGAACATGGTGGGGATAAGTTAGTAAAAAATTCCATGATTGAAAAAAATTGAACTCAAAACCATTAGGAATTTTCTTTGTATGTCAAGTTAACATTACTGTGTACTTGATGTAAAATTTATGCCATATGCTAAAATTTCAATAGTATTGAATTATTCATTCATAAAATAGGATGTACACAACAAATGAGCAAAACTGATTATTTCCATGTATATGTTCTAAATTTTGAGAATTCTCTTTTAAGCGGTTTGTGACAAAAATACTTAGATTTATCCAAGATTAAAATGTTTAAGATTGTATGAAGTACTATGAACACCAAAAGTGTTTGAGCATTTTTATTTTGAAACCATGAATGGCAAGCATTTGTTCTGTACTGGTTATTTTATTAGAATTGCATTTTTTCCAGGAACTCCTTCAAAGTCTGTCAATGGTCATGCCTTTGTACCCCCACTACCTTTGGATACACCTCCCACAAGACCACCCCTACCCAAAGAAACTCCACCCCCAACTCCACCAGTCCCAAGGCTGAGTCTACCAAAGGTAGCCCGAGAGATCTCCATGACAGAATCGGAAAGATCCGAGTCTCCATCACTGGAGGAGCTAGAGAGTCAGCTAAAGCTGCTGCAGGATAAGTTAGCTTCTGGTGAGGCAGATACAGATCTATTGGATAGTGTAACCAGTGATGAGGACAGTAACTCAGAGGTGGCCGAACTCCTGGCTCTAAAGGAGAAAATTCTAAAGAGGACAGATTCCATCTCTTCTATACAGACATTTGGTGAGCTGGGTTCTGGTGGATCATGTCCTGGCACACCGCAAACACCCAACATTTCACTCGGCAATGTAAACTCTCTTGTTGGTTTACGTCAAAGCAAGTCTATATCCAAGGATTATGGTACCCCTATTTTGAAGGGACCAGTTGAATCATTGCCTGATTCTTCTAAATTTGGTGTCGGTATAGAGGATCACATTCCTTATGAGAATCTACCAGATGCCACTGGAACATTTGACAAAATCAGAGACCTTATAAGTAAAGTCAGGACTATAAAAAAGAAAAAGAAAAAATAATTCTAAAAGGGTAGAGAGTGCATCAATTTGCCATCAATCACAGACTGACATCTTTGACATACTTTCATGCTTTTATGCAGTTCATATTTTGCAGCAATTCATTATGATAAAATAATACATGTATATCAAATTTTGTGGTTGCAGCAATGTAAGAAAAAGTCATTCTCTCTAGGGAGGTTTGAAGAGAACTGTTAAATATATGTTCACTGAAAAACTCAGTCTTCAGCATATAAAATTTATACATGGGACAAATGCCTCCATGCCAATTAACTCCATCTACAAAGTAACTAGTTGCAGGCATTTTATGAATTATGATTTCAATCTTTTCCCTCCATTTATTTTGAGAGAGTAGACATTAATTACTGACATTGCTTAGTAAAATAATTTTAGTTGAATAAATTTTTAAAACTTTCTTGTTTCTTTAACCTCTTGTTGTAGAGTGGCTTACATGTTAGGGGTTGTCAATAAAGTTTGTGGACAATGACGTTTTTGTTAAACTAAATGGTCCTAAATATATTTATCGTATACCCAAATATTTGTCATGAAAATCCAAGACAGAATGGTTTGGTTTTGGTTGTTTGAACTGAATATTTTTGTTAAAATCGTAGTCTTCAAAGTCATAGATAATGCACACGGCCCCAGGGTTAAAATGTCAGAAATTTAAAATTAATAAAGTTTTCGGATTAATTGATTAAAATGGTCATTTTCTTTATAAAAACAAGCCATAACTTAATAAAAATTAAATATGTCTCAAATAAAGCAGATGTCATCATTTTCTGATATCTTTAGTATTGCTTATTAAACAGCATGAATGCATCATCATGCATACATGAGTTAAAGCTAAGTATGAGCAAATCAATAGGAATGAATGATTAAAATACATCAATTTTGTTTAATATAACTTTACTACATGTATATAAATTGTATTTAGACATTTTGATCTGTTTCCCTATTTTTTTTTTCTTAAAGTTTGTGCACATTAATGATGTTTACAGCTAATATTACTTAAATGTAAATTTAAAAAAAAAAACTGATAATTTTCAGTGCTGATTACACATTTCTGCATATTTATTTCCTGCATCCAAGACTTCTATGAAATTTATACAATGCTTCTTTGTGTCTATCATGGTTTTTAGGTCACTTGAGACACTTGGTCTATTTCTATCTTTTCTCATTTATTGTCCTAAACTTTACAACATTTTCAGCTTCTTCTCCAAACTTTCTGTACCAGTTTCAGCTATTTGCATGTCACCTGAGTCACTCCCTGTATTTCGAAGATGTCTTCTTAACTTTTGGACCTTAAGCAAAAAAAAAACCCTTTGCAAGATTATAACCAATACTTTGCTCTACCAAAATGGTCAAATTTATGTCCCACTGTCCAAAGGTTCACGTGTACTCATGTGTACACTGTTTGCATGATTATATTAGATACTCAGCCCTCTGCCAAAATTGTAGAATACTTGGCCCCCACTACCCACTGTTCAAGCCCCAAGGTTGTTGGGTTAAATTTGATGACATATTGAAAATATAATACTTTAAAATATTTTTTTTCCAGCAGACAAACTGTTTACTTGATTTAAGCTCTTCACCCAATTCATGATACTCATATCTTATGGGTCAAATGATCAGTCTCCAGAGTTTGGCTAAGTTTATCAGGTTGAGGAAACTATATTCTCTGATGTCAGAATAAATTCAAATACTAAATGAGGTAAAACGTGACTTAAACACTGACCAATTGGCTCAAAGAGTTGAATTGCATTATGGGTTATACTACAAGAACACTTCTGAAATTTTATGCCAATTTTCTACTGGGTCTAGGAAGCACATTATATTTTTTCCATGCATTTCACAGATTAGGTACAATGTGTACATTATTATCTAATATTTCCATGCTCATATTCCCAAATGATTTATAGACGTAAAATTCTAGCTTTCTCCATTCTCTCATTTAAGGCTACTTTTGGACAATTTTCTGTATTCCCGTTTTTGTAGTATCGGTGAATACAAATTTACATGGATTCCCTGGACCAAAATTACAGTCACTGATTATAAGATGTCCACATGTATTATCATGTGTTGGCCATTACAAGTTTTAAATGCTAGTCTGTGATGGGATTTCAATCTCTTTTTTTTTTTCGTGTGAACACGGAACATCTTTTTTAGTAACTGATCTTTGTATTTTTAGCTCACCTGAGCTGAAGGCTCAAGTGAGCTTTTCTGATCAAAATTTGTTCGTTGTTTGTTGTTGGCGTTGTCGTTGTAAATTTTTCACATTTTCATCTTCTTCTCCAGAACTACTGAGCCAATTTCAACCAAACTTGGCACAGAGTATCCTTGGGTGAAGGGGATTCAAATTTGTTCAAATGAAAGGCCACGCCCTCTTTCAAGGGGAGATAATTACGAATCATTGTCAGGTAGTGTAGATTCAATTTTGTTCAAATCATGACCCCGGGGGGGGGGGGGGGGGCACAGTGGACGATCAAAGTTTAACATAGGAATATATAGGAAAAATCTTTAAAAATCTTCTTTTAAGAACAGCAAAGCTATGATTGGTCATATTTATATGGAAGCATCCTCAGGTGGTGTAGAATCAAGTTTGTTCAAATCATTACCCCCGGGGGTAGGGTGGGGCCACAATGGACGATAGAAGTTTAACACAGGAGTATATGTATAGGAAAAATCTTCTTCTCAAGAACAGCAAAGCCATGATTGGTCATATTTATAAGGAAACATTTGCAGGAGGTGTAGATTCAAGTTTGTTCAAATCAGACCCCCAAGGTAGAGTGGGCCACTATGGAGGATCAAAGTTTGACAAAGGGGTATATAGGAAAAATCTTTAAAATTCTTCTTCCCAGAACAGCAAAGCCATGATTGGTCGTATTTATGTGAAAGCATCCTCAGGTGGTGTAGAATCAAGTTTGTTCAAATCATGACCCACGGGGGTAGGGTGGGGCCACGATTGATGATCAAAGTTTTACATAGGAATACATACTAGGAAAAATCTTTAAAAATCTTCTTCTCAAGAACAGCAAAGCAATGATTGGTCATATTTATATGGAAGCATCCTCAGGTGGTGTAGAATCAAGTTTGTTCAAATCATGACCCCCGGGGGTAGGATGGGGCCACAACGGACTATCAAAGTTTAACACTTCAGTATATAGGAAAAATCTTAAAAATTCTTCTTGTCAAGAACAACGAAGTCATGATTGTTCATATTTATATGGAAGCCTCTGCAGGAGGTGTAGATTCATGTTTGTTCAAATCATGACCCCCGGGGATAGGGTGGAGCCACAATGGACGATCAAAGTTTAACGTAGGAGTATATAGGAAAAAGCTTGGAAATACTAAACTGATTTTTGCTTTTTTCCTAGCCACAGTGCTCAGGTGAGCGATGTGACCCCTGGGCCTCTTGTTTATAAATGCAATGAAACTAAGTTTCATTTGTCTTTCCCCCATTTCAATAAATATCACCTTGTAAATTTACCCGAACCACGAGTTTGTAGTAAAATGTAAACATGTACGGTAGTAGACCATCATGCTCTAGCTGATATTCATCTATTGGATTGGTCAACTGTTCACAGTAGGCCCCGCTGTGTGTCATAGCAACAATTGCCTTATAAGAAAGAGAATCTATTATTATGTGTATCTTTGAAATTCTTTTTTTTATTCCTGAATATATAGCAAGCAAACTACATGCATGCATATTGGCAGTAAGCAATGAATGGGGCTAAGCCGTTCATTTACATGTAGTGTATATAATAAAAATTGTATTAATTTATTCTTCAAAAATCTTTAAATTACTCCAGGAGTTCTATGAGACAAGCTGAATGAATATGATAAGGATATAATAATTTGATTTAATTTAAAAGGGGGCGGGGGCGAAATATCCCAATAATTGATATATTTTTATTCTTTGAAAGTTCGACTCCATTAAGTACTACTACTTTCTGTACTTTGATTTCTACCCTTGGTTGCTAGACAGGTCTGTACATCCGTCCGACTCTCTGTTATTTTTTATACTGGGTTTTTATACAGAGAGATTTAGGGCTTTGTATTGAGCAAAAAATTTCGATACGATACAATAAGATATTTTATAATGCGATATACGATATACTAGGTTCTTTAATAAATCTATCAAAAAAGTCTTATAAACCATTTAATGCATGAATTTTATTAAAATTATTTTGTTTTACAACTCATATCAAAGTTCTTGTCTCACTGTCATTATATACTCATTACACTTCAAATTCAAACTTCTAACGACTGTAAAATCAACATGTTAAATAAAGTTGTCTATGTGTTTTGTAATAATTATCTAAGATGTGTTACCTCCTTAAAAATTATATCATTATTGATCAATTTTAATTCAAAATAGTTCAAAATAATCCTTGGTAACTGAAATTTCTAACTTTTTTACAGAATTTATATGAAAAACCGCCTGCCCGATACATATTAGAAGTATACGTATCGATATATTGATACAGCCCTAGAGAGATTAAATTTTATATTGCAAGGTGAGACCTAGAGTTATGAAAACTAGTCAGTTGATGCATTTATTATTTGGGGGGGGGGGGGGGGGTAACGGCTGGGTTTCTTATTGGAGAGCTTTATTTCATCATATATATGGAGATAACGAACAGTATCCAAGCTCAAAAGTCCATTAAACATTACAAAATAGGTGCAGAGCAAACACGGACCTCCAAAACATCAGAGGTGAGATCAGGTGCCATGGAGGAGTGAGCATCCCCTGCCGACCGGTTACACCCGCCGTGTGCTCCTTGTCATGATCGGGAAATAACGGAAAAATCCGTCGACAATTCAGTGTGTAAATAATGGCCTAACAATTAGTATGAAAAACATCAGTCAGCATTTGACTCAATGATAAATTGTATTTGCTGACAAGGTCATTGTATCGACCATAGAACTTACGAAATGATGACTTTAAACGAGACTGCTGATATTCTTGTTTCAACAACTTGTTTGTCAATAGTTTACCTCGTTTTAGAAATTGTACGTACGTAGAGCATGCTCTTGCGTATCGAATCAACTGAGAGATATAAACCCCGTATGCAGGTGCTGAAGGTATATTGCTGCATAAGTAAGGGAAGTTGACGATTGAAAAGTTAAAGTCATCACGTTTATCATATAGCTTGGTTGTTATATTACCATTTACATCTTTTTTAAGTAAAATATCCAAATATGAAACAGATGTGTCAGACTCTGTAGTATCTTTTATCTCAAGCTCACCGGGATATATCGTATCGACATAAGAATGGAAATAACATGTTAATTGACAATACGTCGTCGATATATCTAAATGTCGAGTTGAAGGCCACAGCAAGTGTTTTCTTCTTTTCACGTATAAGATTTTGGACAAATTCTGCTTCATATGAATACAAAAAAAGGTCTGCTAATAACGGGGCGCAATTGGTACCCATGGGAATTCCAATAGATTGTTGGAAGACCTGGTCTCCAAAAACCACATAAATATTGTCAATCAGAAACTCAAGCATCTTTTTAATGTCAACTTCAGAGTACTTGTGTGTACAATCAGAATGTTTTTCAACAAAATAATTTTGCAAATGACCAATGACAAGGTAAGTAAATTTACGAGTTCCATTGTTATTGAAAAAGCAGCTGTCAATGATATCAAAAAGTCTGGATTTTAATTTATCGTGGGGAATGGCATCGTCTCAAGCCACGGTCCGGAGTCCGCACATAGCTCTCTCCAGAATGGGAGAGGATCGTGCATTTTGGCCGTGGTTTGCGACAATGGAGGAATGGTTGTGTATAAAGTTGAAAAGTCGGAAGTTTTTAAGCTCTTGATTTTGGTAAAATCTTGTGATTTCAAATTTCCAAAAGTTCTTTGGAATTTTTAAGTATCATATATTGTTGCACAGTACTCTTGAAGTTTCCCCTTCACTACTGTTAATATCTTGGTGAGGAGTAAAGAAAGAGGCTTGGTTGAACATTTACTGGAACCCGCTATGTATCTTTCTTTGTAAGGATTTTTATGAAGTTTCGGAATCCAATATAGATATGGTAATTCCAATTCATTTTGGTTGTTTGGAATATTAAAAATATTCAAAACTGACATATGATTTTGAAGAATTTTTAGTCCATGTTAAATATGAGGCTTAGAATACTACGTATCTTTGAAACTGATTGTGCATCATCCTAAGAGCTTTATTTTTGATTTAATCATTTCTGTGAAGTGAAGAAGGTAATAATGCATCACAGAATCAATAATTTGTTTCAGAGAACAAAGTTTATTGTCACAAATTGAAACTTATCAGATTCAAAACTTAAATACTTGCTTTAAGTGATGATTTAAAGAATCGCTGTTCCAAATCTTAAAAATTCTAAACATGTGCAATGTTAATATATTCATATATTTACAACACCAAATTATCTCCGTGCCGTAGAAGTAGTTGTGCAATAACAATTACCCCATTCTTCTAGCATTACAATTTATGCATGATTTAAAACACCACAAAGCTCTCTCTTTTGTATGTGTATTTTTATTTATCCACTGCTTTATGAACTCCTATATATAATGATAAAACCCTTTGATAATATTTGAACAATATTTTATGTCCTTTAAAGAGAGAGAAGCTTAGTTGTGTGTGAAAGCGGGATTGAAGAATCTATCGTTTTCACGTTTAACAGTGCCGACCACTACCCTAAGTTAAACTGGTTACGTACGTGTCACTTTGGGACGTAGATATCACTGGAAAAAGAGGTAAGTATTTAAATTCAGTTATCTATACAGAACTTTACTTTTCACTGGACCAATTCAGATCGTAATCAAGATGAAACTGGAACTGTAGCATCGTCTTTTAAACATTAATGTTCATTTCTCACGTTTTTATTAATTTTTGGCACTGTATTCTTCCTTATATCCATTTTTGTCTCGCTAAACTAAATTTTGTATATAGATAATTACCTTCATATTTCTGACAACTTCATAACAGCATTTAATAATAATGAGTTTTGGATTCAACCTATTTTTCATTGATTTGTATTAAAATGAGTTTTAAACTTACCCATTAATATCGCAAAACACATTACGTTAAATATTTGTATTATATCAATATTCACCTGTATCTTTAAACGAATATATTCACTTGCTGACATTTGTCAACATCGATTGAGTGTAAAGTTCTTTTTTTTTCAATTTGAGATATTTTTGGAGACATCCAGATGTGTTTGAGAAACACGAATTTCCTTGAGCTGTTGACTTGTAATTAGACAACCTTGTCCTCGTCCAAATAACCTTGTGTCAGTTTTGAGACATTTCCTCTGATCATAGCATATTTATTTATTTAACATATTTATTTATGTTAATGTAAAACTTCTAACGTTCTCCAGTACCAGGCACGTAGTATCGAGGGGAGGATAGCCCCCCTTTTTTACAAACATAACTTTACAGCTGAAAATGTTCAGTGAAAGGCTGGTGCCCCCTCCCACCTTTTTGCTGCGGCGTACTTTTTCTGTTCTTGTCAAAGTTTTTTTGAGGTGATTTGTCAAAGACCCCCTCTCCCGTTTCAAAAATGATACTATGTGCCTGAGAAGAAAGATACGGGCAGAAAATTAAGAATTTTGGTACCCCCCCCCCTTTAATATCTTTAAGGAAGGATTATTGTCTTGCTTCTGACTAATTAAAATATTGAAGTATATTTGCCTAAATGTCTTGATATTGAGATGTTAAGAACTTACAACATCATTTTTAGGCGGAAGCGCCTATTACAATTGCTTTGATGACCTTCTACGTCAAGGTCATTTTTGCCCTTTTCGTTGGTACTCCAAACGGATGTTACTTAAACTAGTTATAATTGTAACGGGGACCGTTACAGATGTTCCCCAAACGCTCCCCAACACCCTTTTGGTGTCTTATTTCCTGTAAGCTTCATTAAATAAGCCAATGAAGTATATTGATAGTTTTTTGCATTTCACACACGCGCACGTGCAAGCATGTGCAGGATGACCATGTCATCTCATCTATACTATTAATGCATCTTTATATTCTCAGTATTAAAACATTTCATCAAAAAATAAATAAGTTCCGGCTATATCAAGTATATTGGTCATCTTAGCATTGCACGCATGCGCACCTGCATGCATGTTCATAATGACCATGCCATTTTGTCAACACTTATAATATGTCTGTTTATTCTTAGTATCAAAGCTTTTCATAAAAAAAATATAAAAGTTATGGCTACATTAAGTATATTGGTCATTTAACCCATTGCACGCGCCCATGTGCATTCATGAGCATGATGTCCACATCATCTTGTCTACACTTTTAATATATCTGTATATTCTTAATATCAAAGCTTTTCATAAAAAAATATAAAAATTACGGCTATATTAAGTATATTGGTCATTTAACACATTGCACGCGCGCGCACGTGCATGCATGTGCATGATGACCATGTCGTCTTGTCTACACTTTTAATATATATGAATATTTTGAGTATCAAAGCATCTCATCAAAACGTATAATAGTTACGAGTATATCAAGTATATTTGTCATTTTACGCTTTGCGCGTGCGCACACGTGCATGCATGCGCATGTTGACCATGTCATCTTGTTTACACTTTTAATATATCCTTATATTCTGAGTATCAAAGCATTTCATCAAAAAATATAAAAGTTACAGCTATATCAAGTATATTGGTCATTTTACACATTGCACGCGCACGCACGTGCATGCACATGCGCTCAAAATGACCTTGATTCCGCAAATCTACATAACATGCCCATTAACCCTAAAAAGGTTTCACCTCAATCGGATGAGTAGTTGACGAGATCACTCGCGGACAAAAAAGTACCCAGGAAGAAGAAGAAGAAGAAAAATAATAATAATAATTAACCCTGGTCGTCAGCGTGAAAATCCAACGTGCTAACCATTAACCATTCATTTTTTTGCATCACTTCCTGTCACCACCGGAAGTAACGCGACACACGATTTTCATACGATGCAAATAAACTGATGACGGACTATCAGTCCTGAAAGTTTCAGACTTCAGTCATTTATTGTTTCCGAGCAATTGTGAGAACAAATTCTAATTTTGAGGACAGGAAAACACGCGACCGGAAGTGAATTTTATAAAAAATCTCTAGCGTGTCTCTAGACATTGCAGTATCTACAACATGTATTAAAACATTTCAATCCTTTTCTATAAGCGATATTTATGAGAAAGTTGAATATCGAAATAACGTATTTTATCTCCTAAAACCGGAAGTTAACGTTTTTGTTTCCGGAGGAGTCTAACATATTTCAAAACAGCGAAAGAGATGTAATAAGGTGATGCAAGTTTCAATTTAAACAAGAAAAGTTGAATATTTTGATTTCTTTGATCACTTCCTGTGACGACCGGAAGTGACGGCTGACAGTTTAACCTAAATAATTTTGCCTACTCTTCAAGGTCTACTACTCAAATAAGTTTGTTGTCTTAATCTCTTACCGTTTCTAAGATCTCGCTCAGATATTTTCTCACTTTGAGGACAGAAAAACACGCGACCGGAAGTGAATTTTGCAAAGATATTTGACGTAACTCTAGACATTTGCAATCTAAATAACATATGTAAAAATCATTTCAAATACTTTACCTATGAAAGATATTTATGGGAAAGTAAAATACTCAAAATATGTAGTTTTTCTCTTATAACCGGAAGTTGTCGTTTTTGTTTCCGGTGGGACCAACATATTTCGAAACTGCGAAAGAGTTGCAATAATGTGATGCAAGATTTGATTAAAAAAAGAAAAGTTGAAATTTAACGATTTCTTTGAACACTTCCGGTGACGACCGGAAGTACTGACGACGAAAACCAAGGTAATTTCGAACATCTAGAAGTCATGGTCTATCATCTCTAACAAGTCTCCAGTTCATATCTTTAGCCGTTTCTTAGATCCTTCGAGGACAAAATTTCATTTTAAAATCAGGAAATTGTCCATAACTTGGCACTGGAACCGAATTTACCAAAAAACGGAATTTTATATAAAATTCATATAAAGACCTTTTATCCCTGAAAATTTCAAAGAAATTCATTGAATAGTTTTCGAGAAATCGCGTGCACAAAACTTTGTCTAAAAAAAAAAGAATAATAATAATGATAATAATAATAATAACTAGACTCTTGTTGCCATGGCAACAAAAAAGTCTTCCGTTCTTCTAAATCTGTAAGAATTTGCTTTTTTCTGTGTAAAAAACATACATATCATATTTACTGTGAAAGAAAAAAATAACTGGAAAAAAAGTCCTTTCAGTACTTAAGGTACTTTGATTTTCATTATCAATCTTGTATAATGCATTTGGCACCTATAAGAGATATACGTAATATATCATTAGCAATTAAAAAAAATTTGTTTGCAATCATTTCTAAGACAAACAAACAGACGAACACCGTACTATCATAAACTTCACTGTGTGTATGTTTTGGCATAATTGTGTATGGTGTTATAAAAAAAATATAATGAATTAAGTTAGTATCACATTAACCTAAAGTATCTGAGTTTTGTAAAGTTATAATATCAAGATTTGACAGCAGACCTATAAGACAGATTATTCAATTACAGTAATTCTTCAGCAATCGATTGATTGATTGATTGATTGATTGATTATACGTATGTTGTTTAACCTCCCTCTCCAGAATTTTTCACTCACATGGAGACGCCACCACTCGCCGGTGGAGACTGTATATTTTTGTCCTATACTTTGGCATTTATCGCAATTGAGCAGTGGGGAATCTTTTTTATGCCAGCATATTCTGCGACAAGGGACCTCGATTTATACGATCTCATCCAAAGGACCGGTCTCCACGTCCCACAGTCGAAGTTCATAATACCGAGATATTTTATTTTTTATTTTATTCTATTTTTTTCACAAGTTTGTTGCAGCAGATTTACTTAAAGATCATACTTCAAGATCATTTCGAACTCAGGCTACTTAATTGCAGTGCATACAGCGTCAAGTGATTTTGATTGACAGGTCAACACACGTGCACTTCGTGTGATACTTTTTAAGCTGAAAAATATACAGGATGTGACCATGACTGACTATGAAATCAGAAAACATCTAATAAAGAATGGGTGTGACCGATAAAGAACTAATTTTTGGTCTGGATCGGGATTAAGAGGGAATCTCTCCTCTCTCTCTCTCTCAGACATGTAAATTGAACATTTCATAATTATAAAATATGAAATTCTGTATACATGTAAATGGTAATGTTATTCACATGTTCCAGATTTAAATCTAAAACGAATATATAATTCAAATTCAAGACGGGGGGGGGGGGCTTCAAAGGAATTAGATAATTTTATGAATTACAAGGAAAAGTACGGACGTCATTTGCATGTACATGATTATATATCATTGCATAAAATTGTGTTCATTCAGATATACTTATCCCACATATCAACAGACTTGTACAATTTTTTTATCATGTTTTTTTTTTTTCAAAAGAAACATATAGCGTACCATTATTTCACACACTCTTTAACTCTGAGTATTTCACAAGAATCCAAGAGTCGCCTTTTCACATCTTTTATAATTCCTTGGGTATATAGAGTATAGATCATGTGTCATAAATAATTTAACCTTTTATCAAATATATATGTAATAACCAAATCTAATCTATAGATTGATTTTCTTTAAGTGGCAGATATCAATTTATTTATAAAGGCTTTAAAACAGTACTGTATTACAATTTTCTATCGCTTAATTCCTTTTTTGAGTGTATGTAATATTTTTTAATATCGAAAGTAAAACTCGGAAATCGGGATAATTTCGCATTCAGATCATAGAGAATAATAAATCGTCTGCATTATAGAAGGCTTATAACTATCGTATTCTGAACTTAATATACGAAATAGATAAAACTGCATGCCTGTCCATCACTATAAATGTATATTCAGTGCTTATAATATATTTACTTGAATTAGCTACCTAGCATATATATATATTAATTTTTTTTAGATATATTCATGTGTAAATTAACTAACTGTCAATACAGACTTACACTACACTGGCAACTTCAAACTTTACATGCACTGGAAGCGGTAACCAACGTCCTCTTAAATTTTGAAGAGTGAATATAGAACGTCTAAATATTTTGATATGGAGAGTGTATATGTCTCTAACGTCATCGATACTATTTCCGCCTTTATCTCGAAAGTTCTATTCTCACTTACAAGTCAGAGTTATCTTTCTTTGCCCATTGTCTACACACTAGGTAAATAGGGAAAATGAGGGTACCGAAAATCTGCAAAATGTGGAATCTGATTTCAAAACAAATTATATATTTAGTATTTGTAGAATAACCTCTGTTATACATAATAATATCTTGAAAAAATATTAAAAAACAAAAAAGTTGAAAATTGACCAAACACAAGTTCACTTCCGGTTCGGACAGGAAGTACCGGAAACACACGAAAACAACTTCGAAACAAAGAGAATGTCATGATCTAATACCCCTGTAAATTTCACATCTTTACCTCAAACCGTTTCCGAGAAAAATTCCGGACAAAAGTCCATTTAAAAATTGGAAATTCGGCCGTAACTTCGGACCGGAAGTGAATTTTTCAAAAAACGGAATTTTATATAAACTTCATATATCAGCCTACTATCATGTGAAAAATTGTGAAAATCTATCCAACCATCTCTGAGTAATCGCGCTCACAAAATTTGGGAGGAATAATAATAATAATAATAATAATAAAAAGAAACAATACAATCACTATAAGTCTTCCGTTGTGAACGGAAGACTTAATAAAAAGAAACAATACAAACACTATAAGTCTTCCGTTGTGAACGGAAGACTTAATTAATAAAAGAACAAAATTCTCATTTCTCTACTACGAGGATTTTAACATCGGGCTCGGAGTTGGTTTTATTCCCAAGACAAGACTGGGTTAGAGTCGACTAAGGGTATCACACCGGTAATTGACCAATCAAAATGAACTTAGTCAATTGTAGTTCCATACATATAAAACTGATTTTCCTTTCTTTTGAGAATTTTTTTTTTATTTCCTTCCAGGCCATTTTGACAACTCTGCTTCCTGTGCCTAGTAAATTTTATGTACTTTGTAAATAAATCGAGGTTTTTGACAGGAACTATTTCTTTCAAGGCATAGGAGGCTACTTCCTTTGGTGTTTTTGAGATGTTTATAAAGACATTGAAAACACGTGGATTTGAGGGTAGCCCCGTTTGCAGATGGACAAAATAAGAAAATGCCGTGTACGTACCCTGGTTTTTGGGTGTCAGCTAATGTGACAGGTATTGTTTAACACCTCCTTATTAATATTTGTTCATGAATTCAAATACCTGATTTTTTTTTACGGGGAAGAAACGTGTATTGCTTTTTAATATACCGAAAATCGCTATTTCTGTAGATTGTTTAATTCTAAAAAAAAATTCAAATAAATTTCAAAAGTAAAATAAAAGAAGAATGCTTGGTATTAAAATATTATTTCGTATCAGTAGAAATGAATGCTATTAACGACATCTGAAGAAATAGGCTATAAAAGGTTTATATCATATCTTTTTTCATCTGCACTTAAATTTCAAACACGACAGAATTTGTCATTTTTGCCGTAAACATTCATAATTTCTATGTACTTTAGAGACTCACCGTAAAACTTTCAGGAAACTTTCTATGAGGTCTTTTCTGCACTTCCCTGAAATTTTATGTGATCCGAGGTGTCGTTTAAGTTTTAGAGAAAATTTTCTAGGTTGCTATTAATTTTTTTATTATAAGAAGGGGGAGGGGGGGGGTGGTACTTAGTGTGTCTAAGCATTTGTTAAAGTGAGAGTTGTAAATACTTCCACAAACTTAAGCTTGATTGTGACCTTTGGGTGAAGGGGTCAAAGGTCAAGGTCATTAAAAAATCAAGTATATTAGTCGATTTAGGCATTACACGTGCGTGCACGTGTATGGATGTACATGATAACCATGTCATCTTGTCTTCACTATAAATACTTCTTTTTATTCTGAGTATTAAAGCTTGTCATCAAAAAATGTAAAAGTTATAGTTATATCAAATAAAAGTACCATTTTAGCACTGCATGCGCGCACAGGTGCATGTATGTGCAAGATGACTGTGTCACCTTGTCTACACTATTTATACATATTTTTATCTTCAAAATTAAAAGCATTACATCAAAAAATATAAAAGTTCGACTAAATAAATTTTATTGGTCATTTAAGGAATTGCACGCGCGCGCACGTTCATGCATGTGCATGGAGAGTGTATATGTCTCTGACGTCATCGATACTATTTCCGCTTTTATCTCGAAAGTTCTATTCTCACTTACAAGTCAGAGTTATCTTTCTTTGCCCACTGTATACACACTAGGTAAATAGGGAAAATGACGGTACCGAAAATCTCCAAAATGTGGAATCTGATTTCAAAACAAATTATATATTTAGTATTTGTAGAATAACCTATGTTATACATAATAATATCTTGAAAAAATATTAAAAAACAAAAAAGTTGAAAATTGACCAAACACAAGTTCATTTCCGGTTCGGACAGGAAGTACCGGAAACACACGAAAACAACTTCGAAACAAAGAGAACGTCATGATCTAATACTCCTGTAAATTTCACATCTTAACCTCAAACCGTTTCCGAGAAAAATTCCGGACAAAAGTCCATTTAAAAATTGGAAATTCGGCCATAACTTCGGACCGGAAGTGAATTTTTCAAAAAACGGAATTTTATATAAACTTCATATATCAGCCTACTATCATGTGAAAAATTGTGAAAATCTATCCAACCATCTCTGAGTAATCGCGCTCACAAAATTTGGGAGGAATAATAATAATAATAATAATAATAACTAGAGCAAAGCTCGTTGCAAAGCAACGAGTGGGTCTTCCTTCTTAGCTTGTAAGTTGACGTCGTAATAAAAGGATAAATATTTGTTTAATTTCCACCTAAAGGTTACATGTTTCTGTTTAGATTGTCAACTTTGCTAACATTCTCTTTCTTCTTTGACCCAAATATCAAGAGACCTCATCTCCGGAACTCTGAATCTGGAGTGAGCATGAGGATATATAATTCAACTGTACTCTCTCCAACAGTACTCCTGAAATTGTATCCAAAACACTAATACTCCCAGACCCTCATTTCTTGAACTTTGACTTTTGATTTTTAATTTCTCGACTTTTCTATTCATCTAACATCTTTGATGCAATCATGTTAGTAGCACATGTCATACTACAGAATCATCAGTGTTTTGCTACATCACTGTCATAATAATTGCTTGACAAAACATTTACACAGCATAACTACATAGTAAGTAATCCAAATGTGTTACTGATTGAGGATATCCATTGTTTGACAATCAGTAAGTAGAAAAATACTCTTACAAGAAATGCACAAGGATGATATCAGTAAGACACGGTGTCACTTGTGGAAAATTTTAACATAACATCTTTTTTAGCCTTTAACTTAAAAGTTAAACTTCATTATCTCAAAAACTGATATCTAAATACATGTACCATTTATATGGTGAAGTGAGTTGGTACTCCCAACCCCTTATTCTTTAAGTTTTTTACCCTGCATGGTTATCTGGAGTCATTGGATATCTTGATGTTTAATCTTGGTCCAGTTGAAATTGAGAAAAAATGGTTTTACTGTACTTCTTGGGTTCATTTATTCAAATGTTTTACAAGGGGGGAAAAGACACATATATTTAAATTTTTGTAACATGTTAAAATAATCTTTTACATGTACATGTATATTACACATATATTCAAGTAAATTTTTTTAATAAGAATTCATTAAAAATATTTGAATCCATTGAAGTTGATTGCAGTAGATATAATGTAAATTATGAGCCTAAGACACAACAAGCAAATTTAAAGAATAGTGGTCTCATTCTGTCATTTGTCAACTGAAAAAGTTTGATGATAATAGGCCTGAAACTGTTCAAAATATGCCTCTAAATCATTTTGAAAAAGAATGGCTGCAAAATTTAAAAAGTACGTAACCATGACCTACTTTTGAGTCAACATGATACGAGGTCCTTAGATGCATCAACTGACAAGATTTGATGATCCTAGTCCTTATAGTAAGCAAAATATCAACATTTTAATAAATGTAATTTTTGGTCAACTTTGAAGTGACCTTGAGACCAAGCCCTTTGTCCCAGAGCGATTCCCTGTGCAAATTTTAATCTACAATATATCCTCATCCTTTTGTGAAAGTTTGGTGATAATCTGCCCAGTGGTTCTTGAGAAGACAATTTTTTAGCAACCAGTACTTTTGGTTTTATTTACCTAATTATCTCCCCTTGTTTAAGGGTCACAACCCTAAGTTTACTATTAACGGGAGCCCTTGGGCCATGGATACACTGTGACAAATTTGACAATAATTGGCCAAGGGGTTCTTGAGTTATGGCCCATATCCTAACAATAGGCCCATGGGCCACAACGCTCACCTGAGTTACTTTGGCCTTGCTGTTCTTCACCAGACCCTCCCTCCCTTGTAATACTTATTGCGGCCCCACCCTACCCCCGGGGGCCATGATTTGAAGAATTTAGAATCTACACTACCCCAGGATGCTTCCACATAAGTTTCAGCTTTTCTGGCCCAGTGGTTCTTGAGAAGAAGATTTTTAAAGATTTTGCCTATATATTTCAATGTAAAACTTTGATTCCCTATTGTGGCCCCGCCCTACCCCTGGGGGCCATGATTTGAAGAATTTAGAATCTACACTACCCCAGGATGCTTCCACATAACTTTCAGCTTTTCTGGCCCTGTGGTTCTTGAGAAGATTTTTTAATGACCCCACCCTATTTTTGTCTTCTCTTGATTATCTCCCCTTGTAAAGGGGGTTGGTCCTTCATTTTAACAAACTCCCCTTCACCCAAGGATGCTGTGTACCAACTTTGCTTAAATTTGGCTCAGTGGTTCTTGAGAAGAAGATGAAAATATGAAAAGTTTACAGACGGACGGACAGACAGACAGACAGACGGACAGACGACGGACAACTGGTGATCAGAAAAGCTCACTTAAGCTTTCAGCTCAGGTGAGCTAAAAAGTTTACATACACCGCACAAATGGCCATAGCATTAGCTCTTTGAGCCTTTGGCTCACAAGAGCTAGAAAGATAAAAAGAATTATGTATCTTAGAGTTGTCTATTTGTAATCAAAGCTATATTGAAATCAGACCAATTTCTTGAAATAAAAAAATTGCACTGTTGTATTGCAAAAAAATTAATGATATTTTACATGTCGCTACAATATTCAAAGAGGGCATGTTGCAAAATTTTGAATTAAATTAGAGGGGTTATGACTGTTTCATCGCTAATTATAGATGATCAATGCGAAAACACAAAGTTGAGAATTGCAATGTCATTGAAAGTCTTGGAGAGCACCGAGCTATTAAAAAAGTATTTCTTCAGACAGGTCATTTTTCAAAGTGCACAGTAAATTTTCCTTAAATCAATGTGTCCGCAAACTTTTCTAACAATCCTCGTTCATGTACATGCCCTTAGCACTGAAGTCATTTGAAATATGCACATATGTTAACATTTGTTGTTGTATATGCCAAAATAGCAGTTCTCTCTAAATTTTTTTGTAAAAATACATATATTACAAGTTCTTAATGTATTAAGGCCTGATGTGTCCATAATCCTAGATGGAAGGACTTTTATCCTTGTGTGACTGTTTAAATTTCACTATGCTGCTTATTCTTTGTCATCTCCAAACAGATGCTCTTCTGGCAAATATGGTCATGCTTGGTATCAAATTTCAGTTATCAGATGGCAGTCACACCTATCCAAAAGAAATTGAAATTTCTCATTTAAAATTAAAAAAAAAAAAAAAAACTGTACAACTTATAAATGATAAATAGCGATGTTAATTTTACTTGGACAGCTAAGTCGCACAGTCAGAGGCTTTAGTCAAATGAAAGTCGAGTACTCGTTGAATTTAAATTAATTTTTCATGTCATTTTCCTTTTTGTCTTTAAGAGACTGCTAGCCTGTACAATATTTAAACTACGTTATAACCATTATACAACAAATTATTGAATCATTAACATTTTCGTAGTAATAAATATATGTATCAAATGTATTTCATTTCAGATATAATATTTACTGCCTTTTTTTTCAGTACTTTGGGACTGGGGGCTGGGGCCCTCAGAATTGGGAATTTCAGCATCAATTAGGCTAAATTGGGAATCTCCCAGAAAGCCCAATCACTTAAAAAGCATTGTCAAAAAGCTTTGTTTTTGTCTTTGTATTACTTTAACAAACAATTGTTATAACTAATCAAGCCTATTCTTGGTATGGATTATCTAATTACTTGCATCAAGAACAATAGTGGTATGAATTATCTAATTATGAAGAAATCCAACTTGGCTGAGGTGGCAGAGGATAGTTTTTTTTAATGCCAAACATGTGCCGAGGGGGTACACATATACATGCGATCCATAAAAACATGTACATGGGGACAGTTTTCCAGGGGCTAATTAATTACACTTCATATGCCCATGGCTCACAAATTATGTCAACAAATTACATGTAATCTGCCTATCTGCCTAGTAGAATGCACATGTACCAAAAATGCACCTGGGGTCTCCCCAAATTTTGGCTTGTTTTTCCAAGATTTGGGCCTCAGTCGCACCCATACAACCCATCCCCAGGCCCGAGCAAGCAGGATAAAACACCCAGTAGTCTGTAAATCAATGCATGCCCTAATGAAAATTCACCAATTGATATGGGGCCATTCATCTTCCCTCTGAGATACACACCTTCTTCTAAGGCCTACTGCTTTTCAGCTGAATTTCCTCTGCAACTGACCACTTGTCTTAGGTTCGCATTTACAACTCTGTATATGATAAGCATCATAGTGACACCTACAAGTTGCACATCATTTTTTCTAGCAAGCACTTTGCTACACTGCAAATGTGTCCCATAATTATTCTAATCATTTTTCTACATAAAATATCACATCAAACAGGGGATATCTCAATTTTTTAAGAAATTTGACTAGGTCTTTAGTACGTAACTATTCCCTGCCACCTTTAACTTTCAAAGTTTGCTTTTTAATTAAAATAACTTTCCATATTTAGAAAGTGCAATCAATTCTGAGTAAAAATATACTTAATATGTCTTATTTCAATGAAAAATAAAAAAGTTAGAGGCAATAAGTGACCCCACCAATTGTCGGTCAACCACCTTAACCCCATATTCTTTGTGTTACTTCAAAAATGACCAACTCCTACAATCCAAAAGAATCTATTTCTTATCAAAACAGTGTTTAATGATAACTTTGATCAATTTCAAATGCAGCTACATATAAAAAATTCAATAAGAATTGCATGCCTTCATGAAATGTACTCACATGAAACACATACTCTCCTATTTTTGATGTTTTGAGAAATCCCATTTTACCTCTTAATTGCTTGAATTTATACATCTATAGCTTATTTGCAAAAAGAAAACCTAATCTATTTTTCAGGATATTTATTGTAATATACAAAAACCCCTCTTGCATTAAAGGTTCAAGAAGAAGTGTCCTGAAAATTGCAGTTATCTACCCTACCCCTCCAACCATTACCTGATTCTATAGAAAATATACTGTGGAAATCTGATTTTACTGACTGTCCTTTTTCTGAGTATATTTCCATTCAATTTCAATGTATCTGAGTTATCAAATACATGCATTTGATTCCCCTGAATAATTAAAGTGATCATCCTGTCCTTACTTGGCATTTGTGAGTAAATTTCAGGTGTTTAGTAGAATCCAATAATTACATGAAAATGTACATATTTCTGATATTTTGTTCATTAAATATGCAAAAAGACCATCTGTTTTGTTATAATTTAAAGAAAAATATATAATCTATATGAAAATAATGAAAAGTTTAAGTTCTATCACATTATAGAAGACAAATGAGGGGGAACATGAAGGGGAGGGGGGTATTTTTTTTTTATGTAATTATCAATAGTAAGATGGGTCTAATTTGAAAAAAAATTAAAGCACAGCAATTCTTTGAATAAATGTGGTTCTGTGAACTGATATTTTTGCATACTGACTCATTCTTTTCTCAAAATAATGATATTTAGTGAAAATACATATAAAAAAGAGTAAGATTATAATTTGAGTGATATCGCAATAACTGAGCCCCTTTAATTTTAATTAATACTAAGTGATATTGCATCAAAATTTGATAAAATATATGTGACAGTGCCCAAACTATTATTTTCAAACAAATAAATTTTTCTCAGACAAAAATTGCCTTACTCTGTTAAAATTTGTTAAGCTGATGCTTCAAACTCTTTGAAAATGTGTACTGGGAAAGGTTTACCCCCCTTGTGTTTAGGTCTCTCTACCTAAATGAATAAGAGTCAAATAAAAGAAATATGGTGAGTTTTGAAAATGGCATACATCAATAAACTTATTTAGAGAAGAATTAGACTAAATTACATATTTCTGAAAATTGGTGTTTTCTTGAAGGTGGCAGAGGATAGTTTTTTAAAATGCCAAACATGTGATGAGGGGGTACACATATACATGCGATCCATAAAAACATGTACATGGGGACAATTTTCCAGGGGCTAATTAATTACACTTCATATGCCCATGGCTCACAAATTATGTCAACAAATTACATGTAATTTGCCTAGTAGAGTGCACATGTACCAAAAATACACCAAATTTTGGCTTGTTTTTCCAAGATTTGGGCCTCAGTCATACCCATACAACCTACCCCCAGGCCAGAGTGAACAGGATAAAACACCCAGTAGTCTGTAAATCAATGCATGCCCTAATGAAAATTCACCAATTGATATGGGGCCATTCACCTTTCCTCTGAGATACACACCTTCTTCTAAGGCCTACTGCTTTTCAGTGAATTTCCTCTGCAACTGACCATGTGTCTTAGGTTCGCATTTACAGCTCTGTATATAAGCGTCATAGTGACACCTACATGTTGCACATCATTTATTTCAGCAAGCACTTTGCTACAATGCAAATGTGTCCCATAATTATTCTAATCATTTTTCTACATAAATATCACATCAAACAGGGGATATCTCAATTCTTTAAGAAATTTGACCGGGTCTTTAGTACGAAACTATCCCCTGCCACCTGAACAACAAAACCTGCTTGAAAAACATGCAATAAACAAACTAAATTTGATCACATATTTTGTAAGTTTTTCTTTGGGAAAACTTCCATTACATTTTGGGAAAATACAGGCATATTTTCAATTGGGACTGGGGCCGAATTTCGGCCCCAAGTCGGCTCTAAAAAAATCACTGACTGCACATTTTATCTATGTACAGTACATCAAATGCTCGTATTTATCCTTTCTTTTCCTGCTGCTAGTACATGTACCTGTTATTGATTTCTTACCTGTTATTGATTTCTTACCTGAAGCCATTTGAATGTGTCTTGTCAGTGACCCGTGATTGTTAAACAATTAAAGTGTAACTCTTATAAAAACAAAATTTTAATTATGAGATTTTTTGCATCTTTTAAAGTATGCCAATGCATGTTTGTCGAACAACAAAATTCCTTTGAACAATTAACAAAGACTGGTTAAGCCTTTCCCTGAGTTTGAACACTGATACATTAATAAATGAACTGAGCAGATCCAATTTTTTTTTACATTGAATTTAAGAGTAGCAAATTTTAAACGAACAACCGACTTAACAAATTTTAGTCGATAGTCAGAATGATTGAATGATAGTCGAGTACTCGAATATTCATTGACACCCCTAATGAAACCATCAAACAGAGTTCAAAGATACTGTCACATTTTCCGTGTATTATTTGTAAAAAGTACTCTATTAAATAGATGTTTACATGCAGTCAATTACAAAATATAATATAAATAGGGATTAATTAGGAGTTTTTTTTTCATGATTTCACAAAGGAAATGCACATAACTTATACATGTAAAAAATTTATTAGGGATGGCAATGGTCAACTGGGTAACCATCTAATCAGTCAGAAATATAGTAACCGGTTTAGTATGGGATGACGGGTTATGATTTTCATAACTGGTTAGTCGGTATTTTTTGTATAATATGTACTTTTTAAATAATATACCAGTATACATATTTTTTTTTAAAAAATTACCACTTACAGGGTTCTCATTAACGCAAGAATCTGCGTCCTAGACGCAGCAAAATTACTTGGGACGCAAGGTTCTTATAAACGATGCGTCCGCGGACTCATGACGGGACATGTCCTCGTTGGCGAGAAAATTCGGGTGATTTCTAAAACGAGAAATTTAGATGTTAGGATTTGTCAAAGAAATATTTAATCGAAACCTTCCTGTAACTATCATAAAGTTTATCCAAGAAACAACTTTTCTTGTACTTATTTCTCTTTTTTTAAACAGGGATTGATCATAAGATATTTCATGTTTATTAGTCCATAGTCATAATGGTGTCGCATGCCAAACTCCGACAGCTGTAAACACACTGCAGCTTTTTTTTTAAAAAAAAAAACACGTTTGAATCTTGAGTACATGTACATGTAGAAACCATAATTACTGCTTGTATACGCAATGCGGCTTGATTATCCAAGTTATCTCGTGAATTTTACCCAGTGCAGACGACCGACAGGATTAGTTACGCCTCAATGCACATGACACCTGTGATTGTATACAGTCAACTTTTGGATACTAATTGATTATGCAACAGTTAATTTTAACTTTATAAACACCAAGTTATTTTTATGGCAATTGATTACGCATGTATTTTAGAATATTGCTTGAATGCATTACCAGTTTATATATTTGAAAATGTTAATATTGCGTAAACAAACTGATAAAATGATAAAGATTTTTATTGACGTTTGGATGAAGGGTACTGCAATAATTTAGTTGGGACTCAACATATTTTTTTCTGGGACGCATCAAATTTAGCTGGGACGCAACCTTCTCAGAAATCTTGAGTCCTGGGACTCAAGGTAGCAAAATCCTAGCGAGAACCCTGCACTTAGATCATGTAGATAGCATGTGTAAAACTAGTCTCATTCAAGCAGATGCTCGACTGTCTCCATAAACTCCTGCTCGTTGGAGTTTACGGAGACAGACAAGCATCTGCTTGAACGAGATTAGTTTAAAACTGAAAAGTTGCTATCGACTTATTAAATTATTCACAATATACAGCCACTGTGAAAACAAATCCCCATTATTTTGTCATTACAGTAAAACATGCTTATAAGTGCCAGGGACAAATAATTTTGATTCATTATAAATGTATTCATTTTTCAGTTTAGTTTTCAGTATGTTTAAAACCACAGGGAATAAAAATCACTTCACTATATGCTTCAATTCCTTTTTTAAGTCTGTTCACAGTAAGCGTGTTTTACTGTATAACCCAAATACCACTCTAAGTTTACATACCCCAATCATAAAAAATTCTATTTTCTAATTTCAAGAACTAATTTTTTACTAAACAATGTTTTACATGGTAATTAATCTAGTTCATTATCTGTAATGGTAGCCTAGTTGTAGGGCACTCATTTTGTAATCAGGCCTGGGCTTGATTCTCATTTGCTGTGTCATTAACCTAAGACATAAACATACAGGTAATGAAGGTTCCTTCACCAAGCGCCAAGCATTAGAATGAAAGTCAAAGGTTTTTCAGATGAGACCTTAAAAACCTCACAGTAGATGTTGGGACAATAAAGAACCCTCACTGCTCAATGGACCTTAGTGCCAAGTATTAAGGTCTATGTTTGAAGCCCTTCACCAGTATGTGGTAATGTCTCTATACGAGAGAAAAATTCTCAAGTAAGATGTAAAACAACATACAATCAATCAAAGTGTCAGTAAGAAGCTGATCCTTACGTCGCAGGTTCGAATCCCACAGCTGGATGTGGAGATAGGTTCCTCGGATGAAACCGTATGAACCGAGGTTCTATGTCACAGAAGGTGCTGGCACGAAAAAGATCCCTCACTTCCCAAAGGCCATAAGTGTCAAGTACAGGTCTTATTTTTGCAGGCCTCCACCAGCAAGTGGTGGCATAATAATATGACTAAAAAAAATTGAAGGGGCAATAAACAAAACACAAATCAATCCTGCAGTCTTATCAAAGAAATAATTCGAACTTTTATGTATAAATATATTTCCAAATTTCTTTTGCAATTTAACTGAGTGACATTTTTGAGATTTTCCAATAATAATACACATTTACTGACTGGGTTCGAGGGCAACATGTGTTTTGTCGGACCCAAGAACCAAACTGTTTGCCTGAGGCCATTAGGCCGAAGGGAAACAGTTTGGTTCAAGGGGTCAGCAAATTGCATTTTACCCCGAGAACACGGTCAATAAATGGTTTGTTATATCTTTTACTTTCTTTTTTTGTTTGACATACATGTATTTTGTAGTGGCTTCCGTGATGTAAATTTCCTTTACCAGCACTGAGGTAAAACTCTGTCAATTCCGTAACTTTCGAACACCAATGAATGCAAATGAGATTTAACTAATCCCGCGCATACTGTAATATGTAAGCAGTCCAATGATCTCATCGACAGGTTCAATATCTCACTTTGCGGTTCAACATAGATTTTTTTATGATTGCACATAAAACATTGGAAATGTTAGACATTTTGAGTGTACACTGGTATAGATTTATATAAGAACAAATTTTTAAAGGTATAACAAATTATAATATTAATTAAGGCCCTAGTTATAACAGCTATTCATACTTGTTGAAGAATATATAACAATAATTATCATGTTTATACATGTAGTATTTTAGATAGCGTATTGTTGAATTTTTGCATTTTTTTGTTTCAATAAAAAAAATAAGTCTTGGTGAAATTACATGCTCTCATACATTTAAATATAAGGTAAAGCAATGGAGATTTGACAATGTCATGTCAGGGCTAACAGACAGAGACTGAACCATAAAATAGGTAACATACATCAGTGTTTGTGCGTACATTTATACATTTGCTGGCACATACATGTAAACATCAGTGCTGTAAGCAGCTGTTAAATTTTAGATAAGAAAAATTCTAACCTTCATTTCCATGGTCCACGCCAATCATATATTAAAATGTCACCGTGAACTCTTTCATCACTCGCTACATTTATCACAGAAAACTCCGACACAAGACTGTTCATCGCTGTTAATGTGATCGTCAGAATTTCCTCGTAAACAATTTGCGCAAGAATATATATATCCCTTTAAAACTAATGCTCCCTGTACGCAACCAAGGATTTTATTTGCTTCGTAGATGTGGATTAAACGTGCTTGTCTACATACGGCTCGTACGTTAAGAAAATGTACAACTGTCAACTTCACATATTTTCTTCTCATTTTCTGTCTGTAATTCCGACTTGCATGGCTACTTTCGGGGACGTACTAAAGACTTGATATACTAAAGACCTGATATTTGACCTGATGATTTTTCAAAAAATAAAATAATCAGATTGAGTGTTATACATGATTTATTTTTAAAAATTATTGATTATGAAGCATTATGCTATACTAAACTACACTTTTTTTTAAATATTTGCCAACAAAGCATCAGATCATATCACGTTTTTCGTATATCGGGTCTTTAGTGTCTTCTTCCCACAATGCCGCTCGTGATTGTTTACATCCAGGTTACAAACAAGAGGCCCCGATTAAGACTCTTTCTATACGGATGCATTTGCAAATGTTGATTTACCTTTACTTGTGTAAATAACTTGCATTTATAAACGATTTAAATAACAGAAAACAGAGAAATCGAACAATTTATTTAAAACACAACAACTATCTAAAACCGTACAAGCATGTGTTACGATGCCCTAAAAGGCGTGGCTGGTTTGTAGACAACTTGTTCCTGTACGATTCTCGAATAATTATTATATAAAATAGAATAAAATATAGCTCGGAGCTTGTTTCTCTTTATACCACATGACAAGATTTAATATGTTAGAAATTATGTCATTCAAACTTTTTCATAATATTTTAATATTTTTAGCCATCCAAAAAATACTTTTATGATCTGCTGTCCCCTGAATATAGGGGCCAGCCCCTTTTTCTTGATGTTATCTGAAAGCTCTCGTAATTACACACAACTTTTATTCTATATGTCTTACCAAATTTTTATCAGTTTAAAAGTTATTAAACAAAAAGCAGCAAAATTTCATAGAAAAATAATTCTTAAAACTTGCCGTCACATAGCTACCGAACTTAAAAAAATTAGCCTACAATTTTGATGTTCTGCGCATCTGCAATGTATTAGTTACAAGTTCTCCAGTTTTCATGCAAATATCATGTGTCGTTATTGAGAATTCTACTGGACAAGAGACCCTCCAAATATCGATTAAAGGGCAATAACTCATGAACGGGGGTATATATCAAAAATTTGAAAAAACCGTTTTTAGGCAATAATACATTGTATCTACCCTGAAAGTTTCATAGCAATCGGACAAAAGGTCTCCGAGAAATCGCCTGCTGAAAATCGGCGGGAAAAAAAAAATAAAATAATAATAAGAAACAGTAGAATAACAGTAGGGTCTTCCGAAGGAAGCTCGGAAGACCCTAATAATAAAAAGAAACAATACAAACACTATAAGTCTTCCGTTGTGAACGGAAGACTTAAAAAGAAACAATACAAACACTATAAGTCTTCCGTTGTGAACGGAAGACTTAATAAGAAACAATAGAATCACTATAAGGTCTTCCGTGGAGACGGAAGACCTTAATAAGAAACAGAGTAAAAACAATATGTTCCCCAACTTCGTTTGGGGAACATAACTAAGGACATACAACTCGCTATACTTTAGCTGGTTCCCCCATATTTGTAACAAGGATCCCGAGTAATTTTGCCACCAATAACTGTTCGCGCTGAGTGGTTACGATCCAAATTTTTGTTTGCTCTGAGTGTATTCGCCCCAAACATACAGATGTTTATGTAAGCAGTAAGTTTTTAGATTAATATAATTAATGAGCACTCTAATTAAATTCAGTAATAAGTTGCCGATCAATTCCAATTGTAAAGATAAATTGTGTCTCACCTATTTCCACTTTTTAAAAATCTGAATTTGTTAAACATTAGTGTAAAAATCAGATTCCAATAAAAACTGATTTATTTGTCTATTTACCTATTTACCTGTCCTCCATCCCAACAGGAGCTAATTAAAAACTGCTTATACAGTAATTATATGTTTATAAAGATAAGTATTTGTTTACACAAGTATTCCACCTATCCCACATAAAGTTTTCTTACGGTCCAGAGATGTGGAAAACTGCAGATCATGCAGGCAGAAACGATTAAAAATGCATAAATTATATGACCGGTAAAACGCTATCGATGTCGGTCTAATTGATCAGGCCTGTTGTTTTTTGTTAAAGTTTTGTTTTCCTGTTATCATCAGCGCATTTTCCAGATGTGTTTGTACAGTGCCTTTGTTAATTTAATGCATGCAAAGGTGTGAAGTCAGGGCAGGAAATCACTTTTCGCTTCACACAGCCACCTGGTCAGGTAACGTACCTCAGGCGGAGATAGGAGATAACACGTGAAAACATCATTTGACTGCATTGATTATGCAAGAATTAGCTCATTGTCAAAGATAGATTAACGTGTAAATTATTGTAATAAATAATTTAAAATGTTTTTTAACCAAAAGTAGAGAAAAAGAAAAGTGAAAAACAAGACTCCTGCTTTTATTTGAATAAAGTCAACAATGCAAACTGAATGTTATAATATGAGAAATAGGCTTGGAAACAACAACGTATGTAGTTACCTACTTTAAATGATGCTGTTACTAAAAATCACATTCTGGCTTATTTTGTCTTCTTGTCAGTCCGAATGACTGGCTATAAAAAAAGTTTTCCACAACTCTGCTTACCTATTTTTTTTTAATAGTGGGATTAAAAGGAATTGACCTGATAGATGATACAAGAAATTTAAAAAAAAAATCATGAAGCTAACAACTTCATATGTTTTTATGAGTAAGTAGAATATATAAATTTAGCCACATATGTCTTTGAAAATTATCAATACATGAGCACTTAACGGTGTCTTGGTAGTTTACAACTTATGAGAATTTGGAACACATATGAGAAATTTGAACACAATTATATATGAAAACTTTGAACACAATTATATGATAACTGTGAACACCGACCTTGAATTTTATTGAATTAATATAAGAACTTTGAACACAGTCAAGATCTGGATTTAAACAATTTAATTTATGAGAACTTTGAGCAATATACCGTTGAAATTCAGCAATTAATAAGAGGTCTGATCAGCACGTGCCTTTGAAATTTAACAAGTCATGAGAACTTGAACGATGTCTTTGCAAAATTTTAACAGTTTATGTGAACTTTGATGAGTGTCTTTGAAATTTTACAATTTAGAAGAACTTTAAACACAATTATATGAGAAATTTGAACACTATTTATTATAAAAGAACTTTGAAAACTAACTGCCTTTGAATGTTATTTTTGATAATTTCAACTCGTATGTCAACTTAAAAAAAACCCAGCAGATTCAATTGTCTGAAGTATAAGTTAGGAAGAACACATTAATTCAAACTAAGATTAGAACAACAGGCTTAGAAGCATACACAGATTTTTCCCTGATCAGTAAATAAACTTGCAATCATGCTTCCGCCTATCAGTACTCTCAGTACTTTGATTTTCGTTCCCTCTTACAACTGTACAATTTGACAAAGAAATGGTACATTGAGTTTAAAATCTAGCAGGGACTATATTGAGCAGCGTAAGAAAATATCAAACTTTTGCTTTTCAAATTTAATACAGAATAATGAATTCAGTTCGGTTCTAAATAATCAAAATCTTAAAGAATGAAATGAAAAATGTGAAGATAACGAACAGTGATCAATGTCATACATCAAGTAAACAAAACGAATGGTGAACAGAGCGGAAACAAAAGTAATATATACACGTAAGCATTAAAGCAATTTAGGATTGGGTTTTTTTAATAATGTTTATTTTTGTGCAACGATGACATTTTTTTTACTATCCAAGCATGCATCTATACTTATAAATTAATAAATTTTGCAAATAAACTCTGATTTCGATAAACAGCCGTGAAATAGCAAAGAGAGAGAGAGAGAGAGCACGGTGATGGTTACCGTTGGCGGATCTAAATTACTGGCAATTTCTAATAAAACGGACAACAAACAATCGTTCAATCATTTGATAAAACGTATTAATGAGTTGTACAATCAAAATGTGATCTAAGTGATGTAGAAGAAATAAGTTGTGATAACTTATTAAAAACAAAATGTGCAAACCGTTTTCGTCAGTACCCGATCTTAGTCTTGATATTTCTAGAATGTCAGATGGCATCGAACCTGTTGATGTTGAAAAGAAAACGAGACAAGTTGATTTTTTCCACTGCTGACGGAACAATATCAATAATACCTATATCTTATAGTTTCTACCGATTGATTTCAGGCTTATAGCAAGAAGAAATATACTTGATTTAAAATCCCATACTTAGTTTTAGAGCAGAAATACATATGAACCCCCCCCCCCCATTTTTTCTTTCTTTTTTTTTAACTTGAAAAATACCAGCTACATTAATTGACATTTTCTAGCTCTTTGCATGTTAGCAACTTTATTTTGGTACTATGTTATACATATTGTACTTCGGGTGTTCTGTTTCAATTTCAATCGAGGGTAACTGAATTAAACGTATGTGCACATTTTTCTGAATTTGTCAGCACATTTTTAGGGGGGTGGGCATCTTCGCTAGCCAAGGGTTTCTGATACGCTACTCTCCTCATAAGCCCTTGGCCTACGGTGTTAAAAAAAGTTCGGATTTTTTTCTCAAGCTGTGATTGGAGTTGATCGACATCGTTCGACCAATCAGCAATTATTTTTTGTAGATAACGATATTTGCGTTCGGGATATATCTTGACTCTTTAATATCAGGAATGAAAAACGCCAGTAAACAACGATCCGTAAGATAACATGTCATTCTATGAATAGCTATATGGTGTCATTCATTATCTTAAGCTACGTGCAAAATATGTGATTAAGAATCTATACTGAAGATGTAGATTTGCATTTTAACATGTTTAAATAACAAATTAACATAACTCAATACCTTCTTGTTAATTATTCTTTAAAAACATTATTTTTTTAATACGCTTTTTATTTCTGTCGATGACGCAATCGGTGCGCACCTGGTAGGAATCGTGATCACGTGTCGAAGACAATCCCGTCTTTTGTCAGCACCGTATGCCAATGGTTTATGAGGAGAGTAGCGTATCAGAAACCTTTGGCTAGCGAAGATGGGGGGGGGGGGGTAAAATTAGTTTTTCACACTTATGTTATGCCTAGTATTAAATACAATAGACTGTATACAGAAAAACCCACTGAATTCTATTGATTAAAGCACAAAATTAAAAAAAAAATCATCAACATGAATATACATGTACTAGTGTATCTAGTATTTATAAACCTGAATGTTACAATGAACTTTCCACGTGCTGATGCCGAAGTTTCTGCAGATTATGCTGATGACGCGATAGTCATCAAAATTAATATAAAGTGCAGAAGAGAAAACTCGTTGTATATTCGCAGCTGTGCATGTTCAAAACAAAAATACTAGTAGTACTAACTTTTATTTAAAAAAAAAAAAGAAGAAGAATTTATCATTTTTGGCACTGTGACCGGAAAATCGCAACGATTTGCCTTAACTTTACATCATACGCACTCTTATTTGGAGGGGGGGGGGGGGTCTTGTAAAAACTGTTTATAAAACTATAAATTAATAAATATTTGAAGGAATAAAAATGAAGGAAAAAACATAATAACAGTAATGAATTAATAATTAAGACCAGTGTAAAGCATTTTTACAAGTATTTCTTTCATAACTTTTATGTATGTTATTAATAACTAATAAGTCTATAAATTAATTACGTCTCATTTACCCCATGTCAACCACATCCAAATAGATCGGCCGCTCCTGCTGCCGATGATAGAAAAATCACAGGGAGGCATCTTGAGAACTTTGCGAGCGATCTAGAGAGTGATCTTTTCTTTTAAAATTCTAATTCATGCTTACAACATCAGATCTCCATTATTCAGACCTTCACAGGTACAGTAATCAAAACATTAATTAACATCAACATGTGTCTCTTTTACCTATTTAAAGGCTCACGAATACTAAGAATAATGTCATATTTCTATACAATCACGTGTGTATGTAAAAAATATAAGGACGATACATGTACTGGATTTAATTTCATTTCTGTATGTAAGTAAAGGTTTTTGGTTTACATGCAGATTATTTATTTATTGACAAAAACTACGTGGCGCAAATCATACATACAGTATACAAATATACTAGTAGTCACAGATTTTCTTATGTTATCACGTATTACGTTACAAATATTGATATTATGAACAAATTAAATCACAAATGAATCTTGTTTTCTATTTAGCATTTCATTTTATCAAATATATGTCCAATATGAAAGTAATTCTATTTACATTTAGTTGAAGAACTTTGAAAATAAATCCTTCTATAGGAGGTAGTGGGACAAAGTGTTTAGATTTGGAGGCTATCTTTGATGACGTCTTAAATATGTCCTGCAACATATCCTATATGCCCACCAAACATTATTGTATCGGGGATAACCTAAACATCTTTATATACGGAGGCATTACATTTTTCTTATTAGATGAGGGAACCGAACGAATAACAATAACATACTGTATAGTTTTTTCTTTCATTTAGGGCATCTTAAAATAATGTTTGTTTGCCCTCTCCCGACCCAGGCTTAAAAAATTGGGTCGGTAGGTAGGTGGGAATTTTTTTCTACGAAAATTTCAACAAACAAATTGACAGATTGAAAAAAATCCAGGAGTAAATAACAAATCATTTTCTGGAGGTTAAAAAAAGATTTTGGGTCGGGCCATTTTTAGGCAGTCGGTCGGGAGAGGGTAAACAAACATTTTTTAAAGATGGCCTAATCTGTAATTTTTACATAATTTTGATGTTTTATATCTATAGTTGTTAAATGAATTCAAAACAGTTAAGGGATGTACATCACTTGTCACATAGTTTATCTGTATTTTCAGGACTCTTTTTCAACCGACATCACTTGGCACCCTTGCATAACTACGAAAAATGAAGAGAGAAAATTGACTTTGGACGCCTTTGCCATTGAACCTCCAATGTTATCAGAGGGAACTTAAGATTATCGATTCTGATAAAGTTTATGTTTAATATACAGTTTTGCGGCATTTAAATACACCAGAGGTTACCAATACATAAGTATCCAAGAAACTAAGATACAAGTAAGAATCGCATTCCTAGTCAATTTCGTCCACCTCTCGCACATTCAAGGGAAAAAAGTATGAAACTTTTGTAAAATGTAGAATACAAAAAATGAACGACAAATACAGGCCTGTAGAAACGGTTTCAAAAGTGGGGGAGGGGGGGGGGGTAGCAACTTCCTAAAAAGATCTGACAAGCAAAAAAAAAACCTACACTGTCCAAAAGTGGGGGAGGGGGCAACTTCCCAAAATTATCTGACAAGCAAAAAAAAAAAAAAAAAAAAAAAAAAGCTAATTTACTGTCCAAACCCTGGAATTTGCCAATGCTGGACCTTACAACATCAAAAAGATGGGGTTGGTGGGGGGGGGGGGGGGGGCAACCAGCATCTAAAAGAAAATTTACCATAACAAAATACTAAACTCAGAAAAAAGCGGGGGCAGGGCCCCCTGCCCCCCCCCCCTTCCCCGCGTTCTACGGGCCTGCAAATAAGACTCCAAAATTTCTACACAGCGACAAAAAGATAAACTGGATCGTATGCTATACTGTTGATAATCTCTAAAGCATGTAACAAACAATGCTATCTGTTTATATCTAGATGGTTTGTAAAATACATGCTCAGGGGCGGCGAAGAAAATCAACAGTTTGAGGGTCGTGGTACACCACGAAATTCCATGGATACCAGGGTTACGCAGAAATAACATGAATGATTCCTGCGACAATCTTATTTAAACATTGCATTGTTGATATTTCATATATGTGTATGTATTTTTTTTAAGGTTAGATAACTATCCACTCAACACAGTACTTATGTAGAGTGGATTTTAATCCTGCACCTTCAGGGTATACTAGTATCTTAGACAGTATTAATTTTTTCAAGGTGATTGAAAAAAAATGCAGCTCCCATTTCCTTAAAAATAGCAATTCATCAAAAATCATTCATTAGTGAGACACGGTAAGCTTTTAATCCAGTTAGTCGTATTAACTTGTTACCCTAACACGATGATTTATATTCCTCTGGGATTATGTTGTTGGGTTGCGTGTTTTAGTAATAAAATACTAGTATACCTCCAAAATCAATTTTAATCTTTGGTATTTTGAAGAGAGAGGTTTCATACAATATAACACGACAAGGTAAATTATCTAAGAAAATAAATAACATGTAATTTGTATATATTTTAGGAAATTTTGCTGAACTGAGATAACGAATATTGCAGTTGATTGTGTAAATTATGGACATAAAAAAAATAACAAACTTTGTACAGGGTTTGAAATCTCTTATTGGGCATGAATGATTTTCCCCTTGCTAAATGAAAAAGGAAATTAAGTTAATGGTCAATATGTCACAGGATTTAGCCTAGATAAAGTAAAACTGGCGGTATTCATATGTGTATCTATGTAAGAAGCCATGCAAATGAATTTCTTTCAATATATAGTGTAAAGAAATGATATAAATGCGTGACGTAATGGGAAAGAAAAGGTAAAAAAAAAATCTAAAATAGATGAAATATTCTCACAAAATTTTGAACCTCAAGGGAGAGAGAGAGAGGGGCCTATCAAAATGACTATGTACCCTAGATTGCTAGAGGTTCACGGCGAGATACTTTTGACTTTGCGCTGCGTACCCGAGGTTTATAAGGAGGACGTTAATCGAGGCTCTTGTAGGAGTGAGGGACTACGAAAGTCATAAAGAATCTGGCATAAAGAATACATTACATGTCACCATACTATAATAATAAACAAAAGACCGCGCGGGGTCCCGGGAAGACAATTGTTGACAAATCTGACAAGGCTAAAAAGCTTTCCAAAATGTGTTTATGTATGATGTTGTGAAATGGATCTCACATCAATAAAAGTTTGGCTGCGCGGAAGTCTAAAGGATTTAATGAGACATCAGGCCTGTATGAAGCAATTTCACGGGGGAGGGGGTGGGGGTTGGATTGGTTTACAACCATATATTTATACAATTGGGGAGGGGGACACTATATCAACTACCAAAAATTCCTCTACAAACAAACACACACAAAAAAACGTCATCAGACGTTATTCTAGGGGGCACAAGCATATAGCTATGTTTTCTATAGTATTCTATATATCAACAAAATTATTCAGGGGTGCACGACGACGACGCCCCCCCCCCCCCCCCCGCGGTTTCTACGGCCATGGACATCGATAGTAAAGGAGGATAAATTGCAAAGTCAAAGGTTGGACGGACGATGTATATATATTATGTACAATGTGACAAACTTTGTATGCTCCTTCCGTGTACATTGAGGGGAATAAAAAAAACGAAAATGCTAACAAAAAGTAATTTATTGAAATTTATAAAAGGCTAGAGATTACACCTTTTATCAAAACAAATTATTCCTATTTTCAAAGGTTATGATGTCAATTTTGCCAACGATAAAAATGTGCGTATTCCGATAAAAATACAATTGTATTTAAATAACGCACACAGACCCTTTAACTTTTCTGTGCTGAAAACACACCTTTATCATGCAGTTTCTTCTTAAATTAAATCTCTCAAAGGAATCCAAGTATTGTGCGGTGTTAGTTTCCTGGTGTTACTGACAACCTCTTGATAAACTTTGTAGAGTGGTTCCCCGGCATCGGATGCATGTGCAAATTGATAGAAAAAAAAGTCTCGTTATTACAAGTTGCCCATAGACATTTTTACAGAGTAAAGTTTTTATAGCAAAATTTGCTAAACTATAGACTCTGTCTTTGTTCAATGATTTATGTTGCAAACACCCGAACTAACACAACTTTTTTTTTCTTCATAATTTACACTGCTTAATACAATAAATTATTCAGTGTATTCAAAGTCTTCCAAAAGCGAATACTCTCTCTCTCTCTCATATATAAGAATCTGCATAGGATGGATCGAGTTACAAGGCTCTTAGCTTTTTCGAGTGACACTTTTTCATCTCACCATAAACGTCTCAGAAAATGATGAACAGCGGAACTACTTTTCGCACAGACTAATAGTCATGCAATAATGGCAACAGTCTCTTGTATAGACGAATTTAGCTTATAGGATAAATAAAAACAAACAAAAAATCGATGCATGGATTGGTATTGACTGATTTTGAATAAAAATGACATAAATAATAATTTCCTAGAATATGAAGAAATTTTTAAGTATTCTTTGGTGTTTAAATATGCGACTTCGTGCCATTTTCTGTATAACTCTATACAAATATTTGCACACATTTTATGATATTTTTATAAAATCTTAAAAAGAAGATAGACATATAAGTCGTGCAAAATGCCTATAGCTTCAAATATATAATATCAAATTAAATTTGTGAACTAAGTATTTAGGCCAAAGTTCTGATTATTGAAAAATATGAAATTTTGACAAACAAAACTTTACCTCAGAAAAAATCTCTCAGCAAAAATTATTCTATGTTTAAAAAAAAGTTAAGGATTTTTTGGGATTTGAACCCAGACAATAAAAATCCTGAGTATCGGTTTTCTCTTTTGAATGCTGATAAGCTTACATCTACACTACACAGCTCATTACAAGTAGCGGCATTTAAATCTTGTTTGTGATATGACCATTGAATAACTGCATATATATTTCTCAGAAAGATACGATTTTGTATCGTATATATATCGTATTTAACTGAAATACCGAAGAAAGTTGTGATATAATTGAGATTCAATTTTCAACTATCTTATTTGTCAAACCATAGGCATTTTTCCTGGCTTGTTCGTCTATCTTCTTTCTACATTTACTCTGGATAACATTGTTCAAATAACTATACGAACATAAATCTATAAGAATTATTGCTGATTTCTGAAAAAAAAGTTTGTTTGTGTTATTTATCCTTAATTAAATGTTGTTGCAGATGCAAAAAGAAAACAATACTACATAGACATGTTCCTTGTGATTTTATTCATTAGTCTGGTTGAAATTGGCCCATTAGTTCAAATGTAAAAAAAAAAAAAGGAAGTTAACGGCGACAGTTAATTTGATCAGTGAGCTATAAAATGAAATGTGTCGTGTTTAACTTTTTCAAAAGCCATACATGCATGTATATGTTTGATAAAATTAATATATTTTATTTGTGTATTACTTTCCTCATTAAGCGTTTTAATTTCTAGAGACCTGCGTGTTTATGTGAGTACTTTTCCGCAAGATGTTATTTGTACCGTATCCTATATATATATATACACTTAATCCATTTATCAAAGTGCTGTATGTATTTCATAGGTATATGAAGAAAACGTTTTTAAAGTTTGACGTATACTGCTAGAATTGGCCCCCTTTTGACAATTGAAATACTAGTGTGTCGTTTATTTTCTAGAAAAAGATTCCATATACATGTTTTAACAAAATTATGAATAAGATTTTCTTTTTAATCAATTTCGATACTTGTACGTTTATGAAAGCTGTACTTTTTAATGTCAAAACTATAATGTCAAATTTGGCTGAACCTCCCCAAACCCTTAATGAAATATGTCAAAAAAAGCAATTCATTTTTAAAGTTTATTCGTAAAATAACGTTTGCAATTAGTCAGTAAATATATCATCATCAATAATACCGGGGGTATGTATAACTCAGCTGTTGTAGTCTTAAAGATGTTAGGCAATCCGACTATATCTATCTATCTATCTATCTATATCTATATATATATATATATATATATATATATATATATATATATATATATATATATATATATATATATATATATATCCTTTTTCCATTCCGTCTACCACGCTCTGCGTTTTAGCAAATCCTATTGAAAAGTGTTCTTTAAATATTGCAATTCATTAATGACTGAGTCAATGTGGGTCATTGACTGTTTAATCAATAATAATGTTCTAGAAAAAGATTCCATATACATGTTTTAACAAAATTATGAATAAGATTTTCTTTTTAATCAATTTCGATACTTGTACGTTTATGAAAGCTGTACTTTTTAATGTCAAAACTATAATGTCAAATTTGGCTGAACCTCCCCAAACCCTTAATGAAATATGTCAAAAAAAGCAATTCATTTTTAAAGTTTATTCGTAAAATAACGTTTGCAATTAGTCAGTAAATATATCATCATCAATAATACCGGGGGTATGTATAACTCAGCTGTTGTAGTCTTAAAGATGTTAGGCAATCCGACTATATCTATCTATCTATCTATCTATATCTATATATATATATATATATATATATATATATATATATATATATATATATATATATATATATATATATATATATCCTTTTTCCATTCCGTCTACCACGCTCTGCGTTTTAGCAAATCCTATTGAAAAGTGTTCTTTAAATATTGCAATTCATTAATGACTGAGTCAATGTGGGTCATTGACTGTTTAATCAATAATAATGTTTTCATTATGTTTGGTGCTAAGTAAGTTTATAAAATAGTTGCTGGCGACCTAAATTGCTTTTTAAATCTTAGAATAAAGTAGGTTTTTGAATTGCAACGCAAAGATGGCCTCCAATAAAAGTGAAACGGTATGTTTGCATTCTTCATAAATTCCATGGTTACACAGTGGGTGGTTCACGTAGATGTGCATATAATGACGAATTTGTTAATTCATATAGGCCTATTTAACATTTAGGACCAAACCACTGTGAGGGTTATTGAGAGGGTTAAATAAGTACACATGAACTAAGTATCGTTTTGAATCCTCAAAGTAAATTTATGATTGTGTTTTCAGGAGATGGAGACAGAAGAAATGGTGAAACGATTTTTGGACGAAATGAAACAGAAAAGCGAAGATTACAAGTTCAAGGCCATATTGTCCTGTAGTGTAAAGAGTGACGTGATCAAATGGGTGGACGAAAGCGGCAATGACTTGATGCATCTTTGCATTTTAAAGAACAGTCCGCAAGCTGTGGAGTGTTTACTATCCAATGGCTACTTCATAGAGCCTCATCAGCCAGATATCAACCCCTATAGCCATTTAGCCGCAAAACTGGGTCTCAGTACCGTGCTAAATATCCTACTGAATCACCGACTAAGTGACAACAGACCCATGAATAACTTAATCTACCCAAGTCTGAAGTCTGAATGCAATTTACTTCAACAAAAAAGGGTAATGAATTTATAATGCTAGATTAAGAGGTCAATACTCGTACCGACACAAAATTAAAAAAATATGTTCCTCAATTACATTACACCTGTAATTAATAACTATTCCATCAAGAGAGCGTACATGTATTTGCAAGTATTGCTTAGTTAAATTGACCTTGCACAGTAAAATATTGGCGATTTTTTTTTCATGGGGCCACTTTAAAATAATGTTTGTTTGCTCTCTCCCTAGTCAGGATGAAAAATTGTATCGGTAGGCATGTGGGAAATATTTTCCCCAGAAAATTTCAACATCAATGCTGAATTTTCATTATCTATTTTCCGGAAAACATTTAAAAAAATAATTGTTTCCTGGAGATTAAAAAAAGTTTTGAGTCGAGCCATTTTTAGCCAGTCGGTCGGGAGAGGACAACCAAACATTTTTTATTAAAAATGGCCTGGACTGTGTGTTTTACACGTATTCAAGTATTTACATTTCAAGGTTCATTACCAAATTGTTCACTCATATAAAATTTTGCTTGAATGCTAATGATTTTCCAAAAGAAATCAAATATAGTTACAATGCAAACAATTTCAACATACCTTGCGGGGCAAAATTGACAGAAATGGCCATTTTAAGTTGGCTATTCAAGTTAGAGTTATTTCTCTTATGAGAGGGTCAATGAACCTTAAGTCTGAGGCTTAAAAAAGTTTACAATTGATTTGTTTTTTTAAACGATCCTATGACACAAATCAATTCAGCATTTTTTTACGAAGTCTATGCATAAAATAATTTCACATGTGGATCCTTCGAGGATGTTTAATGCTCATCACGAGGCTATTCACTCGACATCTCTTGTTATTATTTAAAAAGATGTACAGAGATACTGGAAGAATATACAAACAAATAAACTGTAGCAGAGAACCATCATAACGAACTAACTATTATTTAATGTCCGTAGATTTAACCATTTTTACTTCAAAATTTTAGGAGACTCCTTTGGATATTGCAGCAAAAGCTGGTAATTCGAAATGCATCTACCTGATACTCACGCTGTGTGTCATAAAGGCACATCCAGAGCGGGCTAAAAGTGGATATATTGCTTTGGCAACGCTTGCAAACTCCGAGGAGGCTGTCAGAGTATTGCTCAAAGAAAAACCACAGAAACAGGAAATTATGGAAGCAATCGACATTGCAGTCCATCATGCACAACCAGAGTGTCTTGACCTGTTGCTAGAAAGTGGTATCGATGTTAAAAAGCTATTCAACGGGGTAAATTTTTACCACACACTGTATTCTTTTTCTTCAGTACAGACATTTGGAAGAGAGGGGTATGCAAGAATACCAAGGGTGACAGAAGTTCTTTTAAAACATAAACACGACGTCAAGTCAAAAGATCCGACTAACACATACCCACTATACTCTTTGATTAAGAATTCGCTCTGTCTTGACAATTACACATGGACACAGTACTATCTGAAATGCGTCCAGATGCTGCTTAAGTCAGGAGCGGATCCAAACTTTGATGAGGTTCAGTACGAAAGACTACAAATCAAAAGAAGTGTAAAATCTATTGTAGGTAGAAGCGCTTATTCGAGTGCGATACACTGCCTCCTTGACACTGTCGAGTCTTATGCTGGAACTCTGGACTCGAAGGCCTTGGCAGCTAAATTTGTTATAGAATATGCCGAAATATTGTGCCACAGTGATGCTAATATAAATAAAATTGGACGAATTACACAACGAAATTCAGTAATGGGCACAGTTCTTCACCAGTTTGCAAAGACCAGTGTTCAGATAGGAGTGGATTTAGATATCCTAAAGTTTTTTCTACGCCAAGGTGCTAATGCAGATGTGAATGCTCATGGAAAATTTGTACTTAATACATTTTCTGATGAACTTTTCGAGAAATTGAAAGATCATGCCTCGCATTTAAAGCCAGTTGATCGCATGCCTGATGTAAGACGAATGCTTGAAATCTGTCATCACATGTCACGTAGTGCCATTAAGGGCACACTTGAAGTTTTTAAAAAAGATCACGCTGGAAATCCTCCACCGCAAATTAAAATATATGTTGGGGTCATTTCAAAGGAATTAGAATATCATCTTTACCACATTAAACCCCTGAAAAAGTTGGTTGCACAAGCAGTGTGGCTCTTTTGCCAAAGGAAAGCCAACAACGTACATCAGTTGCCAACAACAGCAAAATTCAAAACACAAATTCTGCCCATATCATAATAACATCTGTAATAGCATATTGTTTATCAGACAGACGGATGGACAGATAGAAGACAAACTTTGATCCAAAAATTAACTTTAGAATTTGCTCAGGTGTGCTAAAAAGATGCGGAAAATGATACTATGTTGCTAGACAGAGACAGATAACGTATCAGCTGGATAACAGGGATTAACACTCCCCCCCCCCCCCCCTAACTGCCTCTTTTTCTCTTACACGGACTCTCCTTCCTTCTCTTTATATGCCCCCCCCCTTTGAAAAAAAGGGGGGGGGGGCATTTTGCTTTGCAAAAATCGGTCGGTATGTTGGTTGACCAAGCGTTGTCCACTCAGTATCTTGAGAACCCTTTGCTTGAGTCATCAAATTTGGTACAATGGTACCCCCCTAAAAAGTAGATGACCTTTTTTTGATTTTGAAGTCACACTGTCATACTACTCAACATAGGAAGATATTGTCTTATTATTCAATATCTTGAGAACCATTTGCTTGACAGACATCAAACTAGGTTCACTTTAAGGAGTATTGATTTTGAGGTACACTGGTTCCATTTAAGGAGTAGATGACCCTTAAAGTTTTTTTTAAATTTGAGGTCACAAGGTCAAAGTTAACTGGATAGCGGAAGATATTGACCTTTTAACATAAAAACTTGGTACACTGGTTCCTACTGAGGAGTAGGCAACCACTGTAAATTTTGAGGTCACAAGGTCTCATGTCAAACTACTCTAGATGGAGGAAAATGTTCGTTCAATATTTTTAGAAACTGGTACATTGGTTCCTCTTAAGGTTTAGATGACCCCCTATTGATTTTGAAATGACAAGATTAAAGGTCAAGGATAAAATTGGACTTGGCAATATAATGACCACACACATCTTGAACACTCTTTGCTTGACAGACATTAAATTTGGTACACTGGTCCCCTCTAGTGAAGTAAATTACCTCTAAAGATAATGAGGTATGATAGAGATTGAATATAGTATTAAGTTTGCCCCTGACTAGACGACCATTGCTTTCACTACTAGTATCAGTACAGACATTCTAAATTTAAAGTTATACCCTGTTTAATATTGTCACACCAGGGGCCCTTATATTTCTCAATCATTTCTTGTTCCTCCCTTTTTTGTTCCTCCATTTTCCTAACTTCTTCCTCCAACACCTTTTCTGCCACTTTATCCACCTTCTTCCTCTTATTGTTAATCAGAAAGACAACACCTTGTAACATCAGTTCAATGACTAACATTATAATTCTTCTAAGGTTCATTGTCATTAGATCAGTTACTTTATTTGATGAAACTCTAGTGAAAAATCTTTTTTCGCACTTGCCAAACATGATTTTTTTTTTGTAAACACATCCATCTTGTCTCTGTAATAACTCAACAAATGTTATAACAACAACAACAAACTAAAATCCATAAGATGTGAACAAAACAAATTCAAGGAACTTACTGGAATTGTTTTCTATTGTGATCCTTTATTAAGTCGACATATACACAACATATATACATGTAATAGAATAATATTTTAAAACAAAAATTGCTGTTTTTTCCTTTTGAATGTTTATAAATATATAATCTGAATAATACTATATTATATTGTGTTGCATTTTATAATAAAAATTGCTGTCATTTTTACTTCTAAATTAAATATTTTATGTATATATATGTGAGTAACATATATTGGCCCTTTGTCATGATATTTGTTTAACCATAAAGTAAAGATCAGCAAAAAACACTATTGTTGCAAATATGAGTCCAGTTACCATTTGCTGAAATGAGGAAAATTGTACTTAGATTAGTTTACAATTCATAAAATTGTAAAATTAAAAAAAAAAATTATCAATTGTTTTATTCAACGACTTGAAAAAAAGAAATATACCAGTACCAGGTAATTTAATGTCTAGAAAGACTGTAACAAAATAATTTGACGAAACTATTCTACAAGAAGATGATGAGTAAGAACTTAAATATAAGATATAAATGGCAAGTTGAATTATTTGTAATTTAAGTATTTCTTACTGCTATAAATGCATTTCCTCCACTGAAGGTATACTCTGTGGCTTTGTATCCAAATGCAAAAGCTCCAACCACCGTTATCACAAAGTTTATAAATGACCAAATATGTGTGTTCATTGCTTTCACTGAAAAATAATAATACACATTTGAAAGAGAGGAAATAATACAACGGGGGAAAAAAGTCTTATTCTAGCTTTCCATTATTATCAAACATCCATAAGATGTAAAAATAAGACACTTCACCTCAATAATTTTAACATAGAAACATATTGTTTAATCAATTCCTTTGCAATGTGAAAATTTTTTTGTTGCACATTTACAGAAATTATTATCTGGGCCATAATTAAAAAAAATTTTGTTTGTTGAGTCACTCCACCCATATTTTTCAAGGTGGGTACATGTAGGTAGGTAGGTTCATGTAGTTTTTAAAAAAAAACTATCTTATACATTTATAATCATCATAAAAATCACAGACTTGAAAATTTATTGAGGTTTGCATTACACACAGGACAACAAGAGAGACTTAATATTTATTAGTCCCCTACCGGTGAAACCGGAGGGGACTATAGGTTTCCTCTGAGTCTGTCCATCCGTCTGTCTGTCTGTCTGTCTGTCCCTCTGTCTGTCTGTCCCACTTGGTTTTCCGCACTTTTTTCCTAAACGCTTGCAGATATTGAGCTGATTTTTGGTATGTGAGTGTATCTTGATGAGTTACAGATCAAGTTTGCATTTCGTTCCGCTTCATTGATTTTTGACGGAATTACGGCCTTTTCAATTTTTACGGGTTTTCCGCAATTTTCTTCTAAACACTTGTAGATATTGAGCTGATTTTTGGTATATGGCTTTACCTTGATTAGTTATAGATCAAGTTTGCATTTCGTCCCGCTTCATTAATTTTTGACAGAATTATGGCATTTTCAATTCTTAACGGGAACAGAACCAGATTACACTTGCCGGTAGGGGACTAGTATTGCTCATGCAATACTCTCAGAATGCTTGTTGATGTAAAAACTTTAAATCTAAATACATCTTGGAGAAAATAAACCTTAACTTGAAAAATGATACGGACACTTTTTTTGCCAAAAAAAAAAATAATAATAATAATAAAAAAAATAAATGTACCTAAAACAATGATTAAGTACAGTGTAGGGAAGATTTGACGAGACAGTCAGAGTATATCAAAAAAATCATTTTTTTTTATGTTAGCCTGGAATCAAATGAATTGATGTTTCTGTAATTTGGGGTTGTGTACTATTTAATATATTAAGTGGCACAGGGGTCTTGGAAATCTTATTTAATCTTATATATATTTAATCATACATAGTTCAAAATGTCGACTGATGGGGTCTAGAGATTCTACATCCAATAGAGTACTAACTGATATCATACCCTACTACATGTTTACTGGGAAAGTAAAACAAGAGGCTCACCTGAGTCATTATATGACCCTGCTGGTCTTCATCATCAGATTTATTCACTGTATATTCCTTTCTAAAGTTTGATTGTCTATTATGGCCACACCCTACCCCCAGGGGTCATGATTTGAACAAACTTGAATCTACACTATGTAATGGAGCTTTTACATGTTTCATCTTTTCTGGCCCAGTGGTTCTTAAGAAGAATTTTGAAAGATGCCAATAAAAAGCCTTTGTTCATGAATATGCTTTAATTAACCAAAATGTCAATTTTCACATCCTTTAATTACCTAAAACATGTATATGTAGTACAGTAATAGTTAATTCAACTTTATCATGAAGTAATTATTGCCATGTCTTTGTTTTTGTTCTTACTTGAAGCACTCTGTTATGAGTTATGATATATATATTATGATATATATAATGAATGCTTAGCTTGAAATTGTAAAAGGAGCCATCAACTGACAAGATTTGAGGAACTAGAAAAATTGGTATAAAGATATGCTACACTTTTAAGATTAGAAGGAGAAAAACCAAAATCACCAATCCACTCAGTAGAAATAAATGATTTGGAACTCATTAAACATAGGTAATCAAAGATTACAAAGCATAAGTAAGGTGAACCTCACACCAATTTTTTTCAAGTTTGTGTGCATCCTGAGGTCAATATCCATACAAGTTTGATTTAAGTAGAATGCCCCCCCCCCCCCAAAAAAAAAAATATCATATACTGGTAGTTACTTGGGAATGGACTTGCTCCAAAAACTTTTACCTGTTCATTCATTCATAAAATGTAGGTCAGTTCCAACATATGAAGCAAGTCTGGTAATGTACATCCATTGTTGCATCATCCATGCAACTCTCATCATAACAGGCCATATAGTTATAGAGCTACTCCAAAAATAATACCCTGGCCAGTCATTTGGAAAATATAGCATCCGAAGAAAGTCAGTTAGTGTCCATCCCTAAACACATCACCCAAGCTATATTGGTTCAGGTAGGGCAAATATTCACTCATAAGGAAAATATAATTCAGACCCAGCATCCGAAGCAGATTAGGTAGTGTGCATCCCTAGATGCATTATCCATGCAAGTTTGGTTCAGGTATATCTTAAAGTTCCTAAAGTAAACCTTGGAAAATGTAGTCAGATCCAGCATCTGAAGCAAGTCTTGTAGTGTCCATCCCTAGATGCATCATCTATGCAAGTTTGGTTCAGGTAGGTCTTATAGTTACTTGGGAATGGACTTGCTCCTAAAACTTTAACCGGGACACTGAGGCTAACACTGATGCCGGGGGGTATAGCATAAGCTCATCTCGACTTCATTGAGGTGAGCTAAAAAGTGTTTTGATCATACCTTCTGCCCCAATATTCTCTCTTTCCATTTTCTGAAAATTAATGAGATGCCAGGGTAAACTCTGAAGCTTCAATGTTTAAATACAAAAATATTACATCTATTTTATATCTAAGAACAAAATTAGTCAATGATCTTAGGTAAATCCATGTGTACCTGTTCTTTGTCTACACTTCTGACCATTGCTTTGTAGTCTCTATTAGCCTGTTCTGCTTTTAAGCGTTGTATCCTTGCCTCAAGTTCTTGATTCTAATAATGAAAAGAAAACAAAATAAAACATTATCATCATCATAAATCATGTATTCAAGGATTGAAGTCTGCTACCCATTAAATGAAAATTGTGAAACATTTCCAATTGTTTTAGTTTTAATTAATTAATTAATTTATTTATTTATTTATTTTTTGTCAACCATTTCATAGGTGTTTGATTAATGATTAGTCCCACTAAATCTACTAAAGGCTTTATCAGCAGCATTGTTATAGTGTTTTCTATTAATCTTACATTACCATTTTGATGTGAAATTAATATAAATGAATGCAAACCCTCTCTGGTGGTTCATAAGCTGGTATGTGAAGTATACTTCCTTCCAACCATTCATTGAGGTATTCTTTGGTTTCTCCTTAATTAAATATATAAATACATAATAATTTTTAAAATGGCTGTAGTACAAATTTGATCAAGTCTTGAAAGCATGTTATCAAATATATAATTTATGATCTTTGGCAAATGTTTATGAGTGGAATGAGAGAAAACTTGTAAGGAACATGCAGTTTTGAAGTAAAATTGGATTTAAAGCTGATTCAGAATATTAACTTTTCACACACTGATAGAAAAAATCTTGCCCTCTAATCTTTCTGCAGACCACAGGGCTAGACATGCTAAAATATTATTAAACAAGAGGCCCATGGCCCACAGTGCCACAGTGCCCACAGTGCGGGTTGGTACGAGATCAAATTTACCATAAAGCCCTTCGGGCTTTATGGAATTTGATCTCGTGACCAACCCGTATTTATATCCCGATAGATGTTCAAAAATGATACCTTATTTCTTAAATATTTCATATATATATATATATGGGTAAGAAATGTTATTAGAATTTTCCTCTGTGTCGTAATTTTAATGTGATTTTTGATCAGGAACATGTACTAGATGAAGTAGTAAGACTAAAGAGATAAAATAATATATAATTAAAATAATTATAAAAAGAAATCATAAAAGGGGGGTGGATGCATCATAAAAGCAGGGCCCTGTCCACAAGCACCTGTGGATGCATAATGACTCATAACTATTCCTGGTTTGATGTCATATTTCCCATTTTTTGGTATCACACTGTATGCACAAAACAAAAAAAAAATCTTTTGAGACCCTGAATGTAATAAACTCCAATAACATGAATAATAAATATGAGTTATTATGCCTGTCTATTGTCTACTTTTCTAGCCTACTTAACGTTAGAGAATTTCATACAATACCCTAGATGATTTACCTATACACTGATGCTTGTCAAATGCATACTTTATCAATCTAAATGGGATGAACCTGCTCCCCTCTGTACTTAACATATTTTGTATTTCTTTGGAGTTTTCAGACGCTTCATTATGATCCAAAAATACTGTAAGTTTGCTCTTAATCTTCTCTGTCAAAATCACTGCAGGTTCCATACTTTCCATCGAATAGGTTTTGTGCGTTAGTCTTGTCGGTATCTAGGGAATTCGTCCCAAGGACACTTCGATCCCCATATCACGTCGGACGAAACCATTCCATCACTGGGTTTGATTGATCAGTGACATATAACAAGTTGTTATACGTCACTGGATTGATTGATTGTATGTTGTTTTACGTCCCATTCGAGAATTTCTCACTTATATAGCATGGCCGTAGGAACCCGGGGGGGGGGGGGGGGGCAATAATTTTGCCGTTAGATAGAGTACTATAGTAAACATAGATACTCTATGCTTGTGCCCCCTCAATAAAAACGTCTGATTTTCTTCTTCTTTTTTTTTTTTTTTGCTTGTCAGGAAAATTTTTGGTAGTGCCCCCTCAACTGTCAACTGAAAAATGTATGGCTGTGCCCCCCCCCCCCAACTGAAATTGCTTCCTACGGGCCTGTATAGATACGTCACCGTATGATCTTCGGCCCATTTCTAATACGTATGATAACAGTTCAGCCTTCAATATTGTACTTGTATTTATTATATAAAACGTAAAGGAGGTAAATACTAAGGGGTATTTTCAAAATATAATAAATAGAGGATATTCAATGTTTTGTAGATGAACAGGGAATTTATTTCACGAGTGGGACAGGATTTTTTGATATTTTCACTCGTGCTTCGCACTCGTGAAAATATCAAAAAATCCTGTCTCACGAGTGAAATAAATTCCCTATTCATCTACAAAACATTGAATTTTCTGTTTATTACATTTTCTTTGATTTTCCCTTTGCCTCTGTCTTTTCTTTACAAAGTGTCATATAGGCTTGACGTCATAGTTGAGCGGTTGAGACGTCATTCTTAGCAGTTCTGAGATTGAAAACATTACATAGCATGGCTTTCAGCAACATATTTGGGAAGAAATTGCAGTTTTAACTCTATCAAGTTAATATCTCTGTCTTATGACAGTCCAGAAATTATTTTTTACTTGCTTTGATATCCTTTCACACTGTGAGAGAATATCATTTTGGTATTCTTTCACACTGTGAGAGAATATCACTTTTATTAAATAAATAAATCACAGTATTTCACTGTTGAAAATGTAATAAACGAGAGATAATACATGTACATGTATACCTGAATAATAATAATAATCAGTGGTAATTTCTTGGGGCAAAGTTATTAACCAAGTTTTCTTTTGACATTATTGTTGATTGTGTATTTTCTAAATCTCTTTTTCAAAATATTTAGAATAAAAGATAAATGGATAATATAGATTGTACTGAATCAAGTATCAAATATCAAATACATGACTGTGTGAATAATGGAATCAGAATTTTGTACTCTAAACACATGCTAAAGTTATTTCGATCTCATCATCAATAGTATTAAGACTTTAAATTAATCTGATTTTTTCATGAAACAAATATAAGTTTGAATTTTCTAGTTTAATAATATAATTTTTATTTCGTGGCCGCGATTTTTTTTTTTTCGTGACCACGAAATTTTTTTTGAAATAAAAAATCCGGTTTTTTTTTAATTTCCAAATATAAAAAAAGCTTGGAAAATACATGTTATTTTATTCCACAGGAACTATAAGCAAATTACATTTCCTAAATTTAGAGAAATTAAAAAAAAAATGAAAGTGAGGTCCAAACGTCTTGGTCCGAAACAATGAGTGCTTGAATAGTACAGCGTCCTCTCAGAAGGCTAGAAATTAAAATGGCTGCTGACTGGCTGAACCCCAACTTGACTGAAAGAGAGAAGCAAACCGATGATAAAGAGGAGTTATTTGTGTTTGGATATGCATGTAAACTATTTAGGGATGACAAGAGGGCATTATCTATCGACCAAGGATCTCATCTTATTCCTTGGATGGGCGACGATAAACTACAGATAGACAGGTCGGTCTTCCATTCCAAACCTGGGAAAATTTTCAAGGTTTCGATTTCACTCGAATTATCGCGTATTTAATGTTTAATCATGAAGCAGTTGCCTTTCAGATGATAGAGAGTGTTTGAACAGGGTTAACATGTATGTATACCCTATGAATTGTACTGTAGTGAGAAAAGTACATAGAAAAAACAAAAAATCTCAGAAAGGAGCAGAAGGTCATGACCTGCACTTGAGTGGACAGAGGCAACAAGAGGAAATTGCTACCCAATTCACGAAGAAAAGAAATACCTTTCTGCCATTGACTATGTTATTAAATTATGTTGTCTTCTTTCATTACTGAGTACATTGTTATTTGTATGTACATGTTTCAGTTGCTGAATATTGGCAGTTGGTGTAATATTTAATGTATTGGTGATCAGGTATAAGTATCAAATTTCAATCATATTGTTCAATTTTTGTGTTCAAAATAACATCAATAAAAGGTAATTGAAAGAACACAAAGATAGAACTTCATGTATCTATTATAAAGTGATTAAATCCATGGCTTTTAGACTTAAAATCGCTTTTAAACAAACCAGATCTAGATGTTTATTATTAAAAAAAATGAGTCTTAAAAAGCCAATGGGTTATAATCTTAAGTGTTATTTAATTTACTTACCCACTCTGTATTATAAGTGTATGTGAAATGCTAAGTAAAAAATAAAAATAAAATAAAATGTACATTATATTCAATTCTCAAAACATAGGTTCATTTAGACAAATTGGGTTACTTGAATATGGAGAGGAAAATGAAAGGGCTGAGCAGAATGAATTAAATCATGATTTTGGCTAATTTATTTAGGATATATTATCTGTTCATTGATTATATTACAGGTTCAATGATGAAACCATTCACTCTCACATTAATGGGCTTTGAATCAGATATAAATCAAACCTAGTTCATTAATAATTTTTAGGACCTGAGCATGCACATACTATATAAATGAAAACTTCATAGACAGGTTAATTTTAAGTATGTATATGAAAACTTCAAGGAAGGTCAATTATAAGACATTAAATATAAACTAATGGCAGAGATAATTCAGCATAAATATTTTTAGTCATTATCTTTGTTACTAACTGTCCACAGAAAGTTGCTAACATATGGCCCGGCTCCTAATAGCTGACTTAGTTAGCCAATAAGGAACCAAAATACAGTTATAAATTTTATTTGTGTTCATTCATCTCACTATCTCTTATCTTTATGAGTCTTCTTTGACCCCTCATAAAAATTTCTTTTTGATTGATCACATTACTTATTAAAAAGAAGTATTACACATATTTTTTATATACATGTAGTCCCTTATTATGATCTGATCTTAATTTTTAATTTCATATTTTATGTCCATTATGCCCTCTATTTCCTTTTCCTTTTCAAATTTGAGTAATACAAAAAAATTGGCATTTGCCATGGGGTAACTATTGATCAATTTGAAAATCTTGTATAGCAATTGGAGCATTTCAACATAGTATCATGAAATGATAGGGAAAGATAAAGGATTCACCCTTTAAAGAATATTTGTAGTATTTCTGAAAGAAGAATTCTTAATTCACTCTGCTGGGAAATTATGACTTTTTTATTAGTATTTACAGTATTAATTTTTTATAAGTAGGTATGGTACAATGTGATTTTATTATTGTGTATAGTATGGGAATAGCGTCTAATACTTTTGCCTTCCCTGCAGGTATGACGGGCGAGGTCATTTGTATGACCTTAAGCCATATGACTCTAGTCATGCCCAGCCCTGCGTACTGACCCCAGAGGAGAAGAAATTGGAGGAGATGTGTGACGAGGAAAGATATCTGGAGCTCCATACAGATGTAGCAGAAAAGAAGTTACATGAGGGTATGTTTTGTGTGTGAATGAATATGTTTGGTGTGGAAAAAGAGAATGATAAATTTAATTTTGTTTTTAAAAAAAAATCTAATGCATATTTTGATTTGTAATGTAGAAGAGGAATGGAAGCGATATTACCAGTCTCTCTCCGAGGGTTATGGAGCAGTAGGATTTAGCTATGAACAACAGCAACAGGATGAATATGCAGAATACTATCAAGGTAGTTCACTTTCATTTTAAAAACTAGGAGAAGAATGATAACGTGATTTTGATAATAAACAACTTGCTTCACATCATTTAATATTTCAGCCATTTCAGAAGAGGAAAAACCTTTCACAGTTCCGTCTGAGTTGAATCTTCCAGAGGATATTACACCAGTAAGGTTTAATAGCAAAAGGATTTCCAAAATTGTTAAGTCTTCTTGGAGGGAGAGCTTGAAACTTGGCTTTTTGACTTCATAAGTTTAAAGTTAGAACAAATCTTAGTTTCAGCAGGTTTTTAGCTCACCTCAACGAAATTGGGGGAGCTTATGTAATACCCTCGGCGTCGGCGTCCCAGGTTAAAGTTTTTGGAGCAGTTTTTTTTTCAAGTACTTCTATGCCCTATATCAATCAGAGATGCATGGAGGATGCTTCTAGTGTGTTTCATTGTACCAGTCAAGGTTTCAGATGCTGCAATTTCAGCTAAAGAATGACAAGGTTAATGTTTTTGGAGCAGGTTAAAGTTTTTGGTGCAGGCTAATGTTTTTGGAGCAGATCCAATTTCCAAGTAACTATAAGCCCTATATTGACCAAACTTGCATGAATGATACTAAGGATGCACACTACTAGACTTGCTTCAGATGCTGGATCTGACCTACATTTTCCGGATGAGTGACCAAGTTAAAGTTTTTAGAGCAGATCTCATTTTCAAGTAACTATAAGCCCCATGTTGACCAAACTTGCATGGATGATGCATCAAGTTGATGAACACTCTCAAATTTGCTTCAGATGCTGGATTTGACTTACATTTTCTGGGCGAGTGACTAGTTTGAAGTTTTTAGATAAGTCCATTCCCAAGTAACTGCAAGCCCTATCAGACCAAAATTGCATAAATGTTGCATCTAGGGATGCACATTACTAGATTATTAGTTTAGTGTGGGACTTTGCCTTATTTAAAGACAACATTCGTTGAGGTGAGCTCTGTAATCTCTGATTACCTATGTTTCTTATTTATAGAGCCTTTAAATATATTGATCACAAGTCAGATTTTGGGATTTATTTTAGCTCAACTGAACCAAATCCTCAGGCTCAAGTGAACTTTTCAGCTTTAAACTTTGTTTTTTATCTGTGGTCTGCAGCATTGTAATTGTTATTGATGCTGCTGTGCATAAACTTTTCACGTTTTTATCTTTCTCTGCAGAACCAATTGGCCAGTTTCAACCACACTAGGCACTAAGTATCCTAGAGTAAAGGGTTTCAAGACTTTTAAAGTGAAAGGCAACGGCTGCCTTTCAGGGGAGATAATTAAGAAAAGACAAACATATGAGTGAATCATTCACAAAAAGTAATAAATTTATGTCAAAGTTCCCTGACTAAATGTACATTCAAACTAGTTCAATCCATGAAAAAAAAGTTAAAAAAACGAATGCTGAAGAACAGCATGGCCAGGGTAACTCCATTGAGCATTGTGGACCTTGGACCTCATTTGTGTGTGTGGAGGGGGGGGGGGGGGGTGTTAAACATAATTTTCAGAAAATTTTAAAATTCATTTTATAATTATAGAAATAACATTGAAATATTATTGAAATGGCCTTATGAATTGGCATTAATTGTACCCTTTTCAGTATTTTTAGCTCACCTGAGCCGAAAGCTCAAGTGAGCTTTTCTGATCACATTTTGTCCGTCGTCCGTCCGCCCGTCTGTCCGTCTGTCTGTCTGTCTGTCCGTCCGTCTGTAAACTTTTCACATTTTTGACTTCTTCTCAAGAACCACTGGGCCAATTTTAACCAAATTTGGTACAAAGCATCCTTGAGTGAAGGGGAGTTTAAATTGTTAAAATAAAGGGCCAAACCCCTTTACAAGGGGAGATAATCAAGAAAAGACAAAAATAGGGTGGGGTCATTAAAAAATCTTCTTCTCAAGAACCAGTGGGCCAGAAAAGCTGAAACTTATGTGGAAACATTCTGGGGTAGTGTAGATTCTAAATTGTTAAAATCATGACCCCCGGGGCAAGGGCGGGGCCACAATAGGGAATCCAAGTTTTACATTGAAATATATAGAAAAAAATCTTTAAAAATCTTCTTCTCAAGAACCACTGGGCCAGAAAAGCTGAAACTTATGTGGAAGTATCCTGGGGTAGTGTAGATTCTAAATTGTTAAAATCATGACCCCCGGGGAAAGGGCGGGGCCACAATAGGGAATCCAAGTTTTACATTGAAATACATAGAAAAAATCTTTAAAAACCTTCTTCTCAAGAACCACTTAGCCAGACAAACTGAAACTTATGTGGAAGCATGCTGGGGTAGTGTAGATTCTAAATTGTAAAAATCATGACCCCCGGGGAAAGGGCGGGGCCACAATAGGGAATCCAAGTTTTACATTGAAATATATAGAAAAAAATCTTTAAAAATCTTCTTCTCAAGAACCACTTAGCCAGACAAACTGAAACTTATGTGGAAGCATGCTGGGGTAGTGTAAATTCTAATTGTTCAAATCATGACCCCGGGGGAAGGGCGGGGCCACAATAGGGAATCCAAGTTTTACATTGAAATATATAGAAAAAATCTTTAAAAATCTTCTTCTCAAGAACCATTAGGCCAGAAAAGCTGAAACTTATGTGGAAGCATCCTTTGGTAGTGTAGATTCTAAATTGTTAAAATCATGACCCCTGGGGGCAGGGCGCGGCCACAATAGGAAATCCAATTTTTATATTGAAATATATAGAAAAAAAAAATCTTCTTCTCAAGAACCACTTGGTCAGAAAAGCTAAGACTTTTGTAGAAGCATCCTGGGGCAGCGTAAATTCTAAAGAATTCAAATCTTGACCCCTGGGTGTAGGGCGGGGCCACAATAGGGAATCCAAGTTTTACATTGAAATATATAGGAAAAATCTTCAAAAATTTTCTCCTCAAGAACCTCTCGGCCAGTAAAGCTGAAACTTATATGGAAACATCCTAGGGTAGTGTAGATTTTAAATTGTTAAAATCATGATCCCCGTGGGTAGGGCGGGGCCACAATAGGTATTACAAAAAGATCATCTGGTGAAGAACAGCAGGGCCAAAGTTATTCAGGTGAGCGTTGTGGCCCATGGGCCTCTTGTTGTTATTTATTTGCAAAAAGTTAAAAATAATCATAGAAATATGATATTAGCCTACAAGATAGGTGGCATTTACCTTTGTGACTTTGCTTTCAATAGCCCAGTACAGAAAAAAGTAATGCAATCATCTTGAAAACAGCCAAGTTTGTTGCCAAACAAGGAGCACAGATGGAAATCTTGATCAAAACTAAGCAGGCCAATAATTCACAGTTTGATTTTCTTCATTTTGAAAATCCACTAAACCCTTACTACAAGCACATGGTGAAGATGATCAAGTCTGGAAAGTACAAACCTAAAGAGGAAGCTGTTGAAGAAGATGATGAAGGTACTTCAAAACAATTTTAGGAATATAAAATACATTTGCTACTTAAACTAGGTGTTGTTTTCTGAATGAATACAATTGTCTTCCCCAGACTGTAAACTTTGATGACCTTGTGACATTTTTTACTTAACCTTGAATTTCACAGTAATGTCACTCTCTAATATCATGGGCAAAAATGGATTAGTATTAATATTCCATTGAAAAGTTTCAAAGTTAGACAACTTAGATACAACTTGTAAGCAGCAACACACCTACCAGTAGTTTACATTTATTCCAAGCAAGGTTTCAAAAGGACACCATTTCATTATCTTATTGCCCATAGACCATGACCTTGATATGTGACTGAATCAGGATCTCATAAATTCATGTAAAGAGTATGTCCAGGAGGTACTGTAAATGTATTTTATTTGGCACGTATGATATTTGGCGGAAATTGATTTTTTATCAAGTTGGTGTGAATTTGATTCAGTGCCTTCTGAAATAACTTACATAAGTCTTTTTAGCGATGTACTTGATTTAGCAGAAGCTGCTTGGCGCGAAAGGCGCTAATTAGAATACACAACCAAATGTAATACGTTTACAGTATTGTAGGCACCACAACTTGGCCACATTTCAGGCAGTTGTATTTCAACACAACTTTCTTTATCATATGATACTTTTTAAGATAGGTATACAGGTTTTGATACAGAGTGTTTTTGATGTTAAGAAAATACATCATTTGATAATGCTGTTTGTTTCTTTTGTACTCTCTGAAGATGAAGGTCATGGACATGGATATCTCCACCCTAGTTTGATGGCCACTAGGAAAGCTGCCCCAGCCCCTGAGGTGCCAGCATATAAAGCTGTGGAGATGCCCAAAATCTCTGTACATGATACACCATATGGTCAGCTGATTAAATCACTGGCCAAGAAACAACAACCTGACACAGCTCACAGGTTAGTTCCTTAAATATGTCTTCTTTACACGTGATTAATATGGATGTTTTTCAGATTGAAAAAAATATGCATAATTTGATGTATTCAATGACTGTTATTGATAAGCTTACAAAACTATCTTGTTCAGCTCCAGTGCCAACCAAGTTCCTGATTATGAGGAGGAAACAAAGCCATTGAAACCACCACCTCTACCACCATTTTACCAGGATTCTGTACCTGGTGGGAGCCACCATGCTCACCCACCACCCCCCGGGATTGAGCCTGTTACCCTTCCTACACACATGCAGACTGAGCCTTTGCCTCCTGGGACTGATGTAGAGAGACCAGTTCTGCCTCTGAGACATACACAGGTTGTCATGGAGGACTATCAGTCTGATAGGTACAGTGGAACTACACACACACACTTTCTAATGAAAATTTGGATATGTATGTTTTTATAATTGCTGACTTAGTCTTCTAGGTCTGCAGAAAGTCCCCATGGACCCCTTTTTCTTTAACAATATGATTGTCATGACAATTTCTTTACATGTAGAGAACAAAATTCATTTTTGCATAAGAATGACCATTTCATGTAGAGTGCAGCATCAGCCAGGGATGTCAAGGGATTTTAAGGGATGACAATATCTATTATTTAACATCTACTGATTTTTTGCTACATGTATGTAAGAGTAATTCAACAATATTTTGAATTATATACTGATTCCCTGAAAATCACCATAAAAAGACTGGTTCCTGCGGTTTAATGACGTGATACACACCTATTCTGAACACCTAGCAATTTCTTTAAATCTATGAAAGTTCTGAAATGTTCCAAATAAAATCATTAATATTCATTACACATCTCAGTCAAAGTTACATATGGGGGGGGGGGGGGGCTAATTTATAAGGGAAGATGAGTAACTCATTATTGTGACATCATAGTAAAAACTGACACATTTAATGTGCAGGGAGAGGTGGATCATGTTACTTTTTATACCCCCGCTCCAAAGGAGAGGGGGGTATACTGTTTTACCCTTGTGTGTCTGTCCGTCTGTCTAGCTGTACGTCCGTGTGTCTGTCCTAAACAAATTTTCGTCGCAGTTCTCTTAGCAACTACTTAGCTCTGATGCTTGAAATTTTCGCACAGTCTTTGTTGAGGTATGCCATATGGTGGGATTCACTTTTGTTCAAATCCGACGTCAACTTCCTGTTTATCTGTGCATCTGTCCATAACGAATTTTCATCAGTTTTCTCAGCAACTACTCAGTGTAGATGCTTGAAATTTGAGCACACTCTTTGTTTAGGCATGCCATATGGTGGGATTCATTTTTGTTTGAATCCGATGTCAACTTCCTGTTTATCCGTGCATCTGTCCGTACCAAATTTCTGTCACAGTTTTCTCAGCAACTGTTCATTGCAGATGCTTGAAATTTGAGCACAATGCCTAATGGTGGGATTCATTTTTGTATGAATTCGATGTCAACATGAGAGTGTATATTCATTATCAGAGCAGGGGTATTACTAGTGAGCATTTGCTCACAGATTTCTTGTTCAAAATGATGTTTGTAATAAAAAAAGAATATTCCTTGCAATATTACCATTTTCTGATTTTGGTAAAGTTTTAAATGAAACACCCGTCCTATAAAGAATGTAATTTTTAATTATTTTTTCACAAAAAAGTACCAAATAAGACAGTATTTCCATTGTGCACCTCATAATTGCACTGCATATAAGATGAATTGCAGTTACAAGTTAGCTGGTGAAGAATTTGTATTGATATAACAAAACAGTTAAAGTATATCATTGAGGGAGTCAGAAAGATTCCAGTTTCCCTCAAGCAAGACTATTTCCCTTGGTTTTGCCTTGGGAAATAGGCCTGCTCTTTGGGAACTGGAATCTTCCTGACTCCCTCAATAATATATTTTAACTGTATACTGTTGCTTAAAATAACATTATTTAATATATTGTACTGAATGTGAGGTAAGAGTTCTATAATATTCTTTTATTTCTCAAATTTACAATTCAAATTTTGATGTGTAAAGTACACTCAATTGAGACCATAAAATTTGACTGATCAAGGCCATCTTTAAAATATTGTCTGTTTGCCCTCTCCCGACACTGAAAAAAATGGTCTGACTCAAAACTTCTTTAAACCTACACAATGAAGGTAAGTAAAATAATTTATCAGAACCATTGGTCCCTGGCCTCAAGACCTTAAACTGAGAACATACTTAAGTCAGAATTTCAAATGAATATAACTTCTGAAATAATTTTGATAATAAAACAAAATTTTCATCATTTGTTTGTATTAAGATAGTAAACAAACATGCAAATTTCAGAACACATATGTAAAATAAAACTCAAGATACTGAGAATCAAAATTTTGACTTAAGTCTATTATCATATTATGGTCTTGGGGCCTGGTGTTATAGATCTAAAAAATCTAATGTAAGTTACTATTTTTGTTCATATCTTTCATGTTATAAATCTACATATAGTATTTTTAAAGGAAAATTTAAAACTTATATTTTTAGAATTGTTTTTTCAGAGGTTCCCCAGGCCCTTTTGAACAAATTGTACCACCTCCACCAGATATACAGCCAGTGATTGACAGAATGGCAATGTATGTGGCCAAAAATGGAATCGAATTTGAAATCGTTGTCAAGAGCAAAAATGATCCAAGATTTGAGTTCCTATTACCACATCATGTCCATTTTCCATATTATGATTTCAAAAAGCAGATACACATGAGGGTAAGAATATACAATATGTTAACAATTATCTTTTGTGTATGTACTTATAAATAAGCCCATCTGCAGGTTGTGGACTCCTGCAGTCCTATCTGTCTTTAAGTTCATTATATTATTATGATTATTGGAGATTGCTTTATTACCGGTAATGAATAACTATACTGAAGAGAGGGTGCAATGCACTGAAATATTAATCCTGCTAGAAAAGTCCACATACAGCATGTACAGTATTGATTTAATGCCTTCTTTGAAGGAGCTTTGCAAAAGTTGTTAGTTTGTAAACCAGTGTTGTCTGACCAATATATTGAGAAGATGACACTTTGCAGTAGGCCATGAAAGATAAATCCCTTTGAATCCCAGACCAAAATGATTAAAGGTTACCTTAAAGGGTTTTTATCACGTATCTAAATTTCTTAAAAATGAAACACTATTATGTTCTTGAAACATATTTTTATCGTTAAATTATGAAAAAATGTTGAAAACGGCCGTAATTAGACGTTAAAACGCCCGTAATATAGGGTCCTCGAAGTAAAAATCTCCACTAATTAGATAGGGGTCATGTGGTACTGAAACGTCATAGGTGTCAATGGTCAATAGAACTCGTAAAGCTTATCGTAAGAAAAAAAATATATTGAATAGATTTTTACGCTAAATAAATAGAATACAGGATATGGCCGGTTGGAAATTTGACATAGACTATATTCCTTTGGTTATCGACGGTCAATCTTTAAGGTATGAACGTCTAGCAGAGAGAAATAACCCGAAAATATGCCGACAATTGCAAAGAGGTCACCGAAGACGAAGCCGTTGACAACTCGGGACTTCAACTAAATAGAACGAATTACTAAAGTTTAACTTCGTAAACTTTTATAAATATGGGAATTTTAAATTCTTCTCCATTATTATTTTAATTAATTATAAATAAGTAAATCCTGTATATCTTCTATCTGTTCTAGCAGTGAATGTCATGTACTAGAAATGACACTTCTTCAATGGCGCCGTACGCCATTACGAAGTTTACAACATTCCTACTAGATTCTGTGCGACTTTTAAAAGAAAATGCATGTTTGTCATTTATTATTTTTTTTTAAAAGTATCTTTCCTTAAAATATTTTATAGGACAGAAAAAAATCGTGATCGATCGGGCATAAACGATTGTTCTGAATGGAGATAAACGCCATCGCATTTGCAGAGAAAAGCCTCGACCAAGTCCACGAAATGTGGGGAAAAAATTCTTCTTAAAACCTTTCTTGTGCACATTTGTGCACCATAAAGCCATAAATTATACCTTACAAGTTGTCAATTATTCAATTATCACTTAATTATTTTCTAACAGGTTTAAAAGACACAACGAATGAGCCCTTTTGTTTACACAATAAGTACTTCGCTTGACCAGGATTGACACCTATGACGTCAGAGCAATGGCGCGTAACATCGGCGATCAAAATATGCATATTGAGAAATTCAAACTTTGAATCGCTGAAACATCAAAAATATTAATTTTCTAGCAAAAATTTTTAGATATATGATTTTAATAGCATGTAGACTTTTTCATATCAAAAAATTTTGAAACGTGATAAAAACCCTTTAACTTTAGCTCTACTAGACGGGAAGAGCTTATGGGTCAGTCATTTTCACATTTTCAAATTCTACTACAGAACCACTGGGCAACTATCAACCAAGTTTGTCACAAAGCATCCATATTTAATAAGAATTCAAGCTTGTCCAAATGAAGGGTCAGATCCTCTCTAGGAAATAATAAATCTTATCAATAAGATAATTTACCACACACAAAAAAAACCCCTCTTTTTTTCAAATTAAGAATGAAAAAATCTTGATGTAGTGTAAATTTTATGTTGACCAACTCATAGCACTTTAAAACCAAGTTGAGATGATAAAGGGCTCTAAATAAGTACATATAGATAAATAAAAAAAAATAAGGCTCAGAAAAATGTTGTATACTGACTCTGTTTCTTTAGTTTTTTGGGAGACTCTACTGCAAGATTTATGCACTTTAATTTCAAATTGAACTCTATGAATTTATTCAGGAGGCAGCAAAGGAAAGGGAGAAGAAAGGAACTGAGAAACCAACCAAGCTGAGTTTTTCTATTAAACCCAAAGCCAAGGAGAAAGAGCATAAGCATAAAGAAAAGAAGAAGAAGAAAATCTTTGATAATGAAAGCAGTGAAAATGATGGTAAGGAGATAAATGATTGTTAGGTTACAAAGCATTATGCCTATCGAGCACTTATTCCCTAGGGTTTGGCTATTTTGGTCATAAATTGTTAATGCATTATATCTTTAAAAAAAAACAAACTTTTAAACCCCTTGATATTGAGATACAATGTGATAATGGATAAAGAGTCCTCTACTAATTTGTTAAATTCATGTCACGTTAGTCCAGTGTTTCAATCTCAGGAATGGAGTAGGTCACAGCTTGTTAACTCCTGATACTTAGGTGACCATGGTCAAATCAGGCTCTCTTACTCACGTGTACTAAAGCTTAAACATTTGTAACCTACAACAGATTTGATTCTTCTTAACCCAGTGGATGATGTGTCATGCTAAATAAAAAATAACACAGATAAAAATGTCGTAAATTGTAGAAAATAAATAGAGGATATTCAATGTTTTGTAGTTGGATATGGAATTTATTTCACTCGTGAGACAGGATTTTTTGATATTTTCACTCGTGCTTTGCACTCGTGAAAATATCAAAAAATCCTGTCTCACGAGTGAAATAACTTCCATATCCAACTATAAAACATTGAATTTTCTGTTTATTGCATTTTCTCTGATTGTCCCTTTGCCTCTGTCTTTTCGTAACACTGTCATAGGCTGTGACGTCATAGTTGAGCAGTTGAAACATCATAGCTTAGCAGTTGTGAGATTGAAAACATTGTAACATGGACTTTAGCAACATATTTGGGAAGAAATTGGCAGTTATAGTCTCTGTCAAGATGTTTTAGTTACTATCTCTTTTTACAGGCCAGAAATTATTTTTTGCTTACTTTGATATCCTTTCACACTGTGACAGAATATCACTTTGGTATCCTTTCACACTGTGACAGAATATCACTTATTCAATAAATAAATCACAGTATTTCACTGTTGAAAATGTAATAAAGGTCGAGTAACTTTTTTCTAGATTTTGATATTCAAAGCTGAATTGCATCCCCTCTGTAAATTTTGTGAATGTTGAGGAGTTACGTGAATGTGTTTTTTATTGAGTAAGTTAAATATTCTGTTATTGCTTCCTGTAGCTGACTCAGACAGAGAGAAGTCCAGTGCCTCGGGAACGTCGACTCCTGTAGGGAGTGACTATACAGAGGAGAGGGTAGAAAAACCCCAGGTACCCCAGGAGGAGAGGGATAGAAAATTAGGTAGGAGGAGGCAAATATCAAGTTAGTTTTCCTGCAGGAGTTAAAACAGTTTGAGAAATTCCTGTTCATTTTGAAAACTCATTCAGACATTCACAATCATAATTAAGGTATATATGTTCCATATCTTGTTTGAGACAGCAACCTGTTTTTCTCCAGCTAATTACATTGTCTCACAATAGGCATGAGGCTTGTCAAGTGTCTATTGACAAAAAGTTAAGGAATGAGAGTTGGGGGGGGGGGGGGGGGCAAGCGTACTTTATGAAACCTTAATCTCTCTTTACTTCATTAAAATTTTTCAAATCTATATTACATTATTACTGCATGGAACACTCAAAACCAATATCATGTAGCACAATATTAAAAGGTGTTTACCAAGTTGTTAGACCCCCCCCTCCCCCTTCCCTCCAAAAAAGGAATCCATGTATGGGAATGATGAAACATAGTCTTAATGGGAGAAATATGTTTTTGTTATGGTTTTAGATGTTATTATAACAATTAAGAGTTGGGACTATAATATAATTTAATAGTTGAGGAGCGACTAAAGGACAAATTAGCTCAGGCTGCCAGGGAGAAGCTTGCTCAGACTTCAAGGGAAAAACAGATGCAAGCAGAAAGAAAAAGGAAAGCTGCCATGTTTATTAACATGCTGCGTTCATGTAATTCAGGAGCAGCTGGTGATGAGGAAAAATTGGAAGAAGAATTACTAAGTATGTACACACTGATCATCAGAAGCGTCTATGCAAACACTTGTAAAATCAATTATTTTGGAGAGGTCAAATTTTAATGGTTATAGGATAAAAAGTTGGTTTGTGGGAAATTAATTTCATAATTGAAAAAGAAACATACAGTGTGATACCTTAGGCTGAAATTTTATCATTTCATGGAGAACATGAATTTGTTCATCTGTATGCAAGCAAACAGCAATAACAAGAGCACCGCTAAGCGGAGCATCCCCTCGCACCAGGAACTTCACCGGTAATGGCAATTCTCCATGCGAGAGAAAAATTCTCAAGAGGGACGTTAAACAAGATACAATCATCTACATTAAGTCTAGTAATCAAGGGTTATAAACCCAGTATTACTATATATATATATAAAGTTTAAAATAAGGTAAAGAAATTAAAATGTATTGCAACACTAATTAGATTTTATCAAAATTCAAGGTGGATATCAGGGGGGAGGAGGTTGGGTCATAACAAGCATACATGATTGGACAGTTTCATTATTCCTAGCAGAAACATCACGTATGCTCTAAATTTCATTAATTTACCTACCTGAGTAAACCTCACAGTAGCATGCAATATGCATCAAATCTGAAAATATTTTTTTGTAGTGAAAAATGACAATATACCGGTGTTGAGATGTCAATGAAACTTGTGAAAGTTTATATAAATTTATAGCTTTCAAGAATTAATTGCACCTCAAGATTTAATTCCACAGCCACAGGCCCCTATTGTAAACACACACGTGTGGTGATTTGGTACTGAAACCGCGACGTTCATCAAATTATTTCAGTTACTCAGTGACAGAGATGACACTTTTATTTCATACAAACTTTCTCAAGATACGCACAATAATATGACAATACGCGAATACAAAATGGAACTTACCAAAGCGGCTCTATCTAAACGACCCGAATTTTAACCTGTTAAATTTACCGGAAGTGAGCATTGTCAACTCATACATAAAATTGCAGGGTTTAAAGGTAGTAAAAACGCGATATTTTAAGAACTATTTCACTGATTAACTTGAAAATGAATAGGGTTCGTCCTTTTACAATGCCACATAAGTATGTGAAGACTGAGAAATGATAGTGCAAAGATTCTCTTTAAATCTTGCCCATAAGCTGTAACGGACACACTAACACACTAACACACACACATACGCACAGTAGCGATGCTATATCCCCTCCGCAACTAGTTGCGCGAGGGGATAATTAACACCTCCCAACCTCTCCACCATCACCCAACCCTTGAAGATTAGTGCCTTTAAAGTAAGTCATTGTGTCTGTTGAAGATTCTTCACAAAAATTCTGCTTATATGAAGAATTAGTGGGCAACTGACATAAGTTCCTTTTATTATCCCCTCGCGCAACTAGTTGCGGAGGGGATATAGCATCGCTACTGTGCGTATGTGTGTGTGTTAGAGTGTCCGTTACAGCTTGTGGGCAAGATTTAAAGAGAACCTTTGCACTATCATTTCTCAGCCTTCACATACTTATGTGGCATTGTAAAAGGACAAACCCTATTCATTTTCAAGTTAATCGGTGAAATAATTCTTAAAATATCGCTTTTTTTACTACCTTCAAACCCTGCAATTTTGTGTACGAGTTGACAATACTCACTTCCGGTAAATTGGTTAAAATTCGGGTCGTTTCGATAGAGCCGCTTCGTAAGTTCTACTTTGTATTTGCGTATTGTCATATTATTGTGCGTGTCTTGAGGAAGTTTGTATGAATTTAAAGTGTCATCTCTGTCACTGAGTAACTGAAATAATTTGATGAACGTCGCAGTTTCAATACCAAATTACCACACGTGTGTGTTTACAATAGGGGCCTGAGGAATTTAATCCTCAGGCACACGTAATTCTTGAAAGCTATAAATATAAAGTTTCACAAGTTTCATTGACATCTCAACACCAGTATATTGTCATTTTTCACTACAAAAAAATATCTTCCGTGCGTATTTTCAGATTTGATGCATATTGCATGCTACTGTGAGTCTTACCCAGATAGGTAAATGAATGAAATTTGGAGCATACGTGATATGTTTCTGCTAGGAATAAGGGAAACTGCCCAATCACGTATGCTTGTTATGACCCAACCTCCCCCCCCCCCCCCATGATACAGTGTATGCACCTTGACTTTTGTTAAAAGAATCTGGGGGGATAAGACGAGCCATGTGCCCATGCCCGTTTTTCGACTATGCAGTAACATTTATTGGAAAAAATCTCTCAATTGTTCGAATTTACTTAAGCATTTTAATGTTTACCGTAGTTTTCAAAATGATATTTATATTCTAAACAAGCTAAACAGCTGACTTTCATTTACTGTCACAAATGTCTAACATGGGTAAGGACTTCTATTAATTAATCTGCATATTGAGTGTTTACACTTATTGTGGAGATATTATAAAAATACTAACATCGTATATAATGATAATGGTGATCTAGAAGCGCTTTTATTTAAAGTAAATAAAAACGGGAATAAAAGTATTCAAATACATGTATCTATTATAATTTTATCCGGCATTTTAAATAATTTACTGTAAATAAGTTCATTACTACATGTATATATTTTATTTCCAGTGAAATATATGTTATTCCTATAAACATTTTTTATGAAGTAAAACAAAATTAAAACAAAAAAAAAATAAAAAAATCAGAGCATGACTCGATCACTTTCCTCAATAAACGTCCCTTTAAAGAGCTCCTCGCTAACCACTAGACCACGGAGTCACACTTACATGTCTATTTAAATAGCATACAGTTCTCTATATTTAGCAAGCGTTTTTGGACTTAGAATTTTTTAAGACCACGGTGAAAATTTAAGTAAGTTAACTTAATTTTTTATGTAGAGTGGGTCTTCATACCAAATTTTTGCAAGTGAAAAAAGCAACATCTTTCCATTGCCTTTCATTAATCGTTCTCAAAAAAATGGTACGATGACCCACTCTATTTAAAAAATGTAGTTATATCATCCAAATTATGTCAGTTTCTGTGAAAATTGAGCGTGATGCCATTTTGTTGTGTTAATCAGAATCATTTTCGCTGTTACAGTATTCAGGTTTTGTCAAATTTGTATGCAAATGGTAATAAGCATTACATTAATTCAACAAAAAGTGAAATTTTTGTAAAATGAATTTATTGATTTTTTATCGATCGTTTTGTAGGCATATGGCTCGGCTTATCCCCCCAGTTTCTTTAACTAGTATTGCAATACATTTTAATTTCTTTACCTTATTATAAACTTCATATAGTAATACTGGGTACCCTTGATTACTAGGCCTAGTTGAGTGTATCTTGTTTAACGTCTGTTTTGAGAATTTTTCTCGTATGGAGACATTGCCATTTCCGGTGAAGTTCCTGGCGCGAGGGCATGCTCCGCTTAGCGGTGCTCTTGTTTTATATTGAATAGAATTTCATGCTGGATTATACATAAAATAAATCGATAAAATTCTTCTCAAGAACAGAAGAACCACTGCATGTAAAAGTTATATTGATAGGCAAGTATCCTCATTTTGTGAAGATTCAAATTTGTTTAAATCTTGGGAGTGGGATCACAAAAGGAAGTCAAAGTTTAACTAAGGAATACAAGAGACATCTTCAAAAATCTCTAAAACAGTGGGTGTCCCAGTTAATTGTTTTAAACTGAAGACAAGTTTCAAATTCATTTTAATTATGGTCTCCAGGGTTAGGGTGAGGCCACAATATGGAGTAAAATGATATACAATGTAACAAGAAAATCATTTTTTTAGATCATTTTTCATGAACAGAAGTTATATTTGTGATATAGATAGGCAAGTATCCTCTTGGATGTAGACTAAATAATGGGGAAAAGGGGTTGCCAAAATATCAACCAACCTCCTCTCCTCTCTATTATTTCTTCTTGATGGAAGGGGTGGGGGATGTAGAGATGTTATAGCTGTAAGATGTCGCATCTCTTATATCTGTTTAATAAATGCTCTTTACAGGAGCAAAATCATCAGAAAGGTCTAACCCCTCCACCACACCAGGCTGTAGTCCTTACTATGGGCCACTAGAAAGAGATAAAAGTGAAGGAGTCAGTGCCAAAAAGCCAAAGAAGTCAAAGCACAAGGACAGGTCAAGGAGATCCAGGTCAAGGTCACCCAGGAGAAGGAGACGCAGTAGATCTTATAGCCCTCATAGCAGCTCACACAGGTAGAGATTCAATAGAATCATGCCTTTTGTATACATGTATTAATGATTGCATCAATAACAATAGGACCCTTATGGATTATTTCACAGAGTAGAGAGTTGAAGTAATTTAAATGTATCATGTACATATTCCACATTTATCTGTCAAAGCAAAAACAGCACTACTAATTTAATTAGAGGCTACCAATCAGGAGTGACAAATAAAATACCAACACTACTGTTTGAATCAAGAGCAAAGTACAAGCAAAAAGATTGTGATAAAGAGGCTAGGTACATGTATTATAAAGTAACATCTATGTCATCTAGGTCTAATTCACCGAAGAGATCTCAGTCCTCATCTCGAAGGAGGTCAAGGTCACCATCATATAAAAGCAGTCACCGAGACAAACATTCCAGTTCCAAAAAGTCAAAAAAGAGACGAAGATCAAGGTAAGCTTGAAGAGATTGTGTTGCCTGCAGTTCATGCAGATACAAAGAAATTTAATACATTGTTTGTATATTGATAGGACCACACTTTCACACAAATGGCTAAAATAATCTTATTTCACACCTTAATTATGTCTTGGTGCAAATGTTTTAGTGAAAGTTTCAATAATCTGTGTACTAAGAATGTAAAATTGTAAATACACTTCAACACAAATAGATTTAGTACCTTTGACAGAACTTCTTTATCATTTGGATGGCTTTGAATCACCTTTTGTAATGCATAAAATGTGTCTGAAAATTGAGTTTTGTAAACTGCTATGATTTACAATCATTTACAAACTGTGGAACACTAAATAAGACCTTACACCCAAGTTTAAATACAATTTATTGTATAATATTAATATGTTACATTTTGGATTATTAATTTTTTTATAAATGTACATGTACTTTCTTATAAAAAGCCACAGATTCACCTATTATGTACATTTATAGCCTCCTAAGGGTGGAATTTTATCAGCAGATTAACAAAATAGGATGCACAAAAACCCATTTCTGAGTAATTCAGCTTCAAGCATCAATGATTATAGCAATATTTTTTTCCTTTTACACATAACACAAGTTATGTCAGTTGTCAGAGAAACTGACAGTGTGAATCTAATCAAAATGGAAAAGATACCGGTATGTAATTGGCAGTATATTTGATGAACAGTGAAACTTGTTATGTATTATAAAAACTTGATGATTGTGATGTCAAATTTTAGTCCCTTTCAGCAAATTCAATTACTTGAAATATTGCCTAATCCGGTATCTTGTTTAATCCAGCCAATTTCTATGGCACCAGTGGTGCATAAAGCAAAGATACATGTACTACATATTCCATAATTTCACTATTATTTTGTACTGAAAATTAGGAAAATATGGCCAGTTTAACCAAAATTCAAGGCCACTGATGTACTTTTTGTCATTCTTATGACACATACATTCCATACTTGATCAAGGAACTTGATTAACACAAAAAATATAACATACATGTACATTTAAGAATTTTATCCTTAATAAGAGCAGGTATAAGATGGGGCTTCTATTGATTTGAAACTAGGGATGTCAATTTAGTCAATAATTCATTTTCGAATATTCAATGAAAGTATTCAAATACATTCGAATATTCGATAAAATTAATAAAATCTGTTTTATTTTAAATATGCATCATCCTACTCTCATGAAAGGTTTAGCGTAGGTCTTATACTGGAAGTAAAATTGCATGAAGATTTTGTAGGTGTACAATAAGAAATTCCATTTGATATTTGTCAATGTTTGAAATAAATAATTGATTTAAATGTAGAAAAGTATAATTTTAACAAATGAAACGTGTGTATTTATAGTAGCTCCAACTGAGGAACCAGTCATCTTACAAAAGGCAAGATAGTCGTAACGGTCTACTGTTCAGATTTCAATATGTGTAATAAAATACAATTATCTGCCTAATAAGAGATATGATTATAATCTTTGATACAATGTTTTTAATATATAAACAAATATTTCCATAGACAATTTTCCTAGGTAATTAACTGATTTCCCGATAATAAATATAAAATTCAGGATTATGTACATCCCGAGATAATCAAGTAATTTACATATTTATTCTGAAATTAAACCCTTTACAATATTAATTAGACTGATTCTATCAGACATTCATTCAATGTTCAATTAAATTTATTTTGATAAGTATACTCAGGCCTATTAGACAATCTAAGATTTCATTTTGTTGTCCTCGATTCTAGATCCGATCGTATCTAACTAATAAAAACTATGAAAGTACGTCTTGTATTATACATAAAGCATTATTGTAAAATTCTTCAACACCTTACTCAATACAAAATACATGTGATTTAGTAGATCTTTATGATAAGAAAGTAGTGAAAGAAATCAGGCGATCGAAATTGATTACTAATAAATTAAACAGGGATAATTCCAGCACTGTTCTAATCAAAATTTATTAACCACAGTACTTCTTTTTATGAAATCTGAAAAACACCGAATATTCGAATCTTAAATTCATATTCGAATATCAACTCATCTAATGAATATTTGAATGTTCGAATATTCGTTGCCATCCCTATTTGAAACATTTGCTTTTGTGGTACACTTTAAATATAAATAGAGAAATATTAAATTGAGTTAATCTTACTTTATAGATCTCCTACTTCAAAACAGAGAAGTGACCTACCAGTTAGTATTGACCTTACAGTGGATGATAGTCCAGACCACCCTACCCCTAGCCTGTCAAATGGAGATTCCTCATACACTGGATCACAGTATAATTTGGAAAGTGACCAAAGGTAGGCAAGGCCAGAAAGATATCTGTGTTCACACAAATCCAAAAGATTTTTCATCTGTGACACTGAAAGAATAGATCAATTTTTTGCTATAGAAATAACCATAAAGTCCACTATAGCAAGGCATTTCTCTCTTTGTTTGCAGGCTGTTTGAAGAACAAGATGTGTCCTCAGATAGACTAACATTGAGCATGGAGGGGGAAGACAGTAATAGTAATGCCAGTGACTCCAAATCTGTATCAGGGGTAGCTATCTTATCTACATATTCTCCACTCTTATATTATGAAAATTGTAAATAGATATTGCTAAAGTTTATATAATTTAACAGTACTTTGGGAGGAAATGGTGAAGATTTTGTTATTATAAAAAATATACCAGTACGTTATCAACAATGAACTTAGATTGTAATGAATTTACTTCCTATTGTCTTCTAAATAACTTCAGCAAAGCTGGGGAGATTATGTGATACTAGCAGTCTCAATGTCCCAGGTTAAAGTTTTTGGAGAAGTTTCAAGTATTTCTATGCCCTATATTGATCCTAGTTGCATGGATGATGCAAGGAGTATGTTTCATTGTACCATTCAAGTTTCAGATGCTGCATTTTCAGCCAATATTTTTCATAAGAATGACCAGGTTAAAGCTTTTAGAGCAGTTCTCATTCCAAGGTAACTGTAAGCCTTTCCTAGACCAAACTTGTTTGGATGATGCATCTAAAGATGCACACTACCAGGCTTGCTTCAGATGCTGGATCTGACCTACATTCTGGATGAGTGACCAAATTGAAGTTTTTGGAGCAGGTTCATTCCTTAGTAATTATGAACTTTTTGGTTACCAAACTTGTATGGCTAATGAATCTAGGGATGCACACTATAGACTAGCTTCAGATGCTTGATCCAACCTACATTTTCCAGGTTAGTGAATGGGTTAAAGTATTAGGAGCAGGTCCATTCCCAAATAATAATAAGCCCTATCTGGACCAAAGTGCATGGATGATTCATGTAGGGATGAAAGATACAGGACTTGCTTAGAATTCTAGATCTGATCTACATTTTTGGATGAGTGAACGGATTAAAGATTTTCTAGCAGGTTCATTCCGATGTATCTTTAACCCCTGCATGGACCAAACTTGCATGTATGATGCATCTAGGGATGCACGCTACCAGACTAGCATTAGATGCTGGATCCCAGCTACATTTTCCATAAACCTTACCTGGACCAAACTTGCTTGGATGATTAATACCAGACCTGACCTATATTCTCTGGATAAATGACCAGATTAAAGTTTATTTTGAGGTTGCTTTAAGCACTATGCTGACCAAACTTGCATGGATCATGCATCTTGGGATGCACACTACCATATTTGCTGCGGATGCTGAATCTTACATTTTGAAGATGATTGAATAGAAAAATTTTTGGAGCATGTCCATTTCCAAGCTAAAATTCTTACTCAAACCTAAATCACAAAACATTGACATTGTGAGGATGACCTAACTTGTATATAAATTTTGGATCTATGGATACACACTACCAGAACATTTGTTTGCTGTTAGATTTTGCCCTACTTAAAGATAACATTTGTTGATTACCTGTGTTTCAGTACATGAGAGAAAGAGTAAGGGCTATCATCAAAGCCAGCAGAAAAGCTATCATGGAAGAAGAAGGGTCCCTGTATGATGATACATGATGTTGGATATCAGACAAATATAAATGGAGAACGAAATCTCACTTCAACAGTGGATGCTAATCAAGTCCACAGAATTGTTTCTTTATATTTAGAGGGACCTGGGGATGTGATCAAATTCAAGTGCTGTTTCAGGTTTACTAGATGTAGACCAGAAAAGCTTATGTAATGGTAATGTGTCTGTTGTCCTACAGTTTTTATCTGATTTCATTTAAACTTGTGAACAAGTAGACTACATTTAAGTGCATAATATTTTTTTGTGCCCTGCCATGACGTCTGTCTTCTTTTCATCAGTCCTCCTGTCACACTGTGTTTAGCTCAGTTTCAAAGAAAAATACATGTATTTTTAAACAAAATTAAAACACTGATACGTAATGGTGAGCCGTACAAAAATGGCATATCTGACCTTGACATCCCAGTGTCTTTGACCTTACTGTTCCCTATTTTATGTTTAGCATTTTTTGGTTACAATAGTTAATACAGGAGGAATAATCTAAATTCTTTAATAATGCTACTCCTTTTTATTGATTTCAATAAACTTTTAATACAAGAAGGCTACATTTATATATTACATATTTTTATATATATATCAGTTTTAGATTTCATTGTGTTTTTTGGCATGGTTTGCTAGAAAAAAAAAATCTATGACATTAATATTCTTTCAAAATGATAATACATTTTGTTTGAATTCAACCAACTTTGGTCTAAGATAAGAAAAAATCCATATCCATATAACATCAATATGCCTAATTCTGTAAATGTAAAACTACAGATCAAGTGAACTTTTCTCTTACAATATTCAAATTCAGTAGAGCTACAGTTAGCTGTGAAGATCTAAAATATAAGGGGATTAAAGGATTGAAAAAAAAAATTCTTGTTATATCTTTCATGGCAATGTACTGTACAATGTTATGCTGTGTATGACCTGTATAGTTTCAAGATGTTTATTTAGAAAGGAGGAATAAATGAATTGTCACTTGTCTGATTGTAATGTTGTTTTTTAATCAAATACAATTGCTTAAAGCTGAACAGGAATTGGAAAAGGAAGAGAGTTCGCCTTATCCGCCATATTAGTTTTCTCAAGACTGTCCTACTCCAACCCTTATATAAGCCTCAGCTTTTGTTCAGAGTTCATCGTATTTCACATCACAGACTCCACCTGAAAGGATGTCTCCTTCATTGTCATTGTGACGTACATGTACTTCGGCTCAACAAAATATAACTTCTGTCATGTCAGGAAAAAAAATACTAAATATATTTGATATCAATTGCACAGGTCAATATTACAAAGTGAAATAAACACAGATGCATGTTTGATGAAATAAAATGTATATAAGCATAAAGGACAATATAAGATATACATGTACTACGCGAGCAGTGAGAAGTTAAAAACAATCAGGTGTAATGTATGCAAAGGGTTTATATACCGCAATGCTGATATATGAGATAGGAATAATAATAGAAAATTTAAAAAAAAAAAAAAAAAAAAAATACTTATATGAGTTGTGTACACATTTAATCAATGTACAGAGTGATCCAAAATATCTTGTACTATTTGATCCTCAATAAAAGTGTAATCAATCATAATACTTGCATATATTTTATAATTGCATGATTTATTGTCTGTGCCTATAATTTTAAAGTATAAGTATAGTTGAACTTCAGTATCTTGAAACTGATATCTGAAATACCATGGATATGTCAAAGTGATTTGGAAGTCCCAACCCCTTATTCTTTAAGTACATTGTATTTTACCCTGGATATCTCGAATCATCAGATATCTCGAAGTTTTTTCTTGGTCCCCTTGAGTTTGAGATAATGAGGTTTGACTGTAATTACTGGAAAACATGGACATTGTCATGGTTTTTTTAAATCATAAAATTGGTATTGTTTATCCAACATGGCTACAGGTATTTTATTTCTGAGAACTGCAGAAGTTGTCCATCTCCCCTGGTTTAAACCTATTGGACCTTTTCTGTGTGCAACCAAACATTATTTTTAAAGATGGCCTAAAAGGTTAATATTTTGGATAATATATTGTAATCACCGTGTTTCTTATTTGATTTAATAATTCCTAGCTCTCTGATTGGCTGAAATCTAATATCCAAGAAATAAAAAAAACATGTTCACCTGCAACAAACCTTCCAGGTGCATATAACATTTGATTTTATCTACATTTGACCAAATTATAGATCAGGAACTTTTAGATTTATACTATATTGGTTATGTTTGTTTTTGTTGTCCGATGAAATCTCACATTTCTCACAATGTTTAGGTAGTTTGTATCATTCAATAAAGCCATTCTAAGTTTTTTCTATGTTTAGCGTCTGTGTGCGCCTTGGTTTTTGACACCCAATATCAGAAAAAAAAAAACAAATCAGGCTCCGGGGCCATAAAACTTAGATGAGCTCACTTTTGATCTCAGTCTCACTTTTCTACTATTAATTCCTTTGGTAAAAGTGAGACTGAGATCAAAAGTGAGCTCGTCTAAGTTTTATGGCCCCGGAGCCTGGAGTTTAAATTGATTATTCTGGTCGAATCTTTGAATTCTATCAATTTCTCTGAATATTTGTCTACATTATGTCATACTTACGGAAGCCGGTTGGTGCCAGGTAGAAAAAATATTTTATCTGGCGGCCGCCAGATGAAAAGATCTGGCGGCCGCCAGATAACTTATCTGGCGGCCGCCAAATATTTATCTGGCGGCCGCCAGATAATTATTTGGCGGCCGCCAGAAAATTATTTGGCGGCCGCCAGATAGGTTTCTGGCGGCCGCCAGTTATTTATCTGGCAGCCGCCAGATAATTATTTGGCGGCCGCCAGAAAGTTATCTGGCGGCCGCCAGATAAAATATTTTTCTACCTGGCACCTACCGGCTTCCGTACATACTAGACATACTTTAAGCATTTAATACATTGATTTTGTTGAAGAACATAACTTTCTACCAGAAAAATAGATTAATGAAATCAAATCCTTTCAATGACGTCATTTTCATGACTATCTGTGTTTTATTTTTTTGTCTTGTGTGATTTTTGCGAGTAGGTGGTATGGGTGGACGCTAAATAGAGAAAAAACTTGTAATGGCCTAATATAAATAAACAATTATTGCTGTTTTTTTATGTCGAAACAATAACAATTATTGCTGCTTTTGAAGTCAGTACAATGATAATAGGGTAATTGGAGAGTACAATATACCAAGCCAAAAGGGAAAGGTCAATTTTGTACTTTGAGAGTTGCTAAACCGTTGTAGGATTAATTCCCTATATAGGGTAATAACAGTATACATTTATTGACTGTGTTCTCGGGCAACATGCGTTTTGTTGGACCCAAGAACTAAACTGTTTGCCTGAGGCCGTTGAACTTAAAAGAAACATGGAAACACCTACAATGGAACTTGTGACCTTAAAAGTGGATCATGGTTAAAGGTCAAGGTAATTTTGAACTAGAGAAAGTGTTAATCGGCAACACAAATTTGTATGTTTGACCAAAAAAAAGAGATAATAATAATAATAATAATAAAACACATGACCTCGATATTTGATGTTGACCTTCAAGTCAAATGGAATAGGGAATATTAAACATGTTAAAATTAAATTAAATTTTTAGCACACTTGAGAAGTTTGACCCCCCCCCCCCACTTGTGTACTAGGGGACTTTAATTTAAACCAACTCGAAGGAAGTCACATTTTCATTTTCCGCACAACTTGGAGCCTGTAAAATTTAATATAAAATTTGAACATCCCTTGAAACATATTCACATCATGCGTGAACGGACCGGCAGGTTTTTTTTTTCCCTGAGGTCCGTTTGCGCAGGGCAAACGCTGTATTATGTAGATGTAAATGATATCAATTTAGTTATCAATTATGTAGAGAAAGTCTGAAACAATTTATCACAAAAGTACCTTGACATTGTGAACAGTGGTGATGACTGACAAAACTGCTGACATAATTGCCTCGCGCCACTCTTATTAGAATATCATTGATTAGCGTTAATCAGTTGATGTTAATTTATAATTATCGAGTTCACCCTTCACCCTAAACATGCTAAATCTAGACTGACAAGGATTTCTAGGCATGTGATGATTCCGAAGTAATATATCATGTATATATCGCTATGACTTTTTCATTGAAAGAGAGACCTATAAACTGATAAAACATCAATAAATCCAGTGCTTTTGAAGGTAGAGTCTATTACTTAACCAGTCAAGCAGTTCGGGAAAATTAATTCCGGTATGGTTTCAGTTTTATATTACGTAGCTGAGTACATCGATCCCGAAGTTAGTTTAGCGGCGGGAGAAATAACGTTTGGCATGATTAGCAAGAACTGAAAATGAAACGCAAGTAGAAACGAAGAGGTCACAAAGAAAAATACACCGAAACATTGATGCTACATCGATTAGCTGTGTTATGTGCATTGTATAAGAAAAAAGAAGCGGACTGGCGGCCGGAGGGTGAGGTGTATTTTTATGGTTTATGTTAGAAACCCCACTAGAAAACGTAGGCCTAGTATAATCAACATCTACCCCTCTCATTTTTCAATAAAGTTAGCACCCCACACTCTTACACAGCTCCTTATTTTCTTTAGAATTTAGTGAATTTATTCAAAAGTGTGTATATATATATTATAAATGTATAGAAGTTTGAAGACTTTCAGTGCGAGAGTAGGGGAATTATTTTGTCATTTTCGAACGTACAATGTCTTGTATATTTTTAATATGTTGACGGTGCGACCATAAGGGTGAGCGCAGATACCTATATTCAGTTTTAATTTAGATCGGGCTCTTCAAAGTTATCAAACTGCACGAGACTTTTAGTACGTCTAGACTCTGACGTCACACTCACATAACGTCGCTTGTAAGTAGCATTACCAAAACAAAGTCTGAACAGGGCTTATTTTAATAAAGAAGTTTTAATCTACTATTTGTCTGCTATATATCCATCAAATCAACGTGGATGTATATTTTTTTTGGAACTTCTTGTTACCGCGAGAACGTTGTTTGCGGGGAGAAGCAATTCGCAAAGTATTATGGGACCACAGGTAACTGAGGAAAAAAATTCATTTGGATCAATTTGCAAAGTCCGAATTTTCTCTTCGCCCAGGCATTGCTTTTAGAGCTCCCAGTGACTAGCGGCGCTTCGCACCGCTCACTGCGCTCGCTAATATCTATACTTTTTCATATGTTAATTTAATATTATAACTGAAAAGGATTGACAGGGAATCAAACTTGGACTCCTGCATAGCTTGTAAGCTGCTCTAATCCACCCATGCCGACATCCCGGTCAGCACAATCCAAACCACTAAGTGTATCTGGTCACCAGCAATTGGACCTGCCTGAGCTTCTTGTATCTGATCACCAGCAATTGAACTTGCCTATCTGCCATTTTCATCTAGGTTTGTTAACGTCCAAGAAAGTATGAAGTGTACTTAAACTAAACTTATGATCTGGTATTTTCAATAAGATTTTTTTTTAAATTGAATGAGGAAGTTATTGATATTTTGAAGTTATTTTGAGCAGCATATTTCAATCCATTTATTGTGAATAAAAAAGATTTCTTTAGTTGGAAATGATGTAGTTTACTCAATGGTGTGTAGACTGTCAACATGTGAAACCTACATAGTCTCCTCTGTTAAAGATCACTAATGGTGGATAAACAATGAGTGATGCAGACTATTCACCAAAAGGGAGTTTTGACACCTGTATGCCTATATTTCTACCAATCACCCTGTTATCTTTTTTGTCATGTTCTTTGGACAGGTAAAATAACAAGGTAATTGTTGAAAATAATTTTAATATGTAATAAAAATAGAACATATATAAACTACATACACAGCATCAATACCCCTTTCTCCTTTTGCACAGTGGCACAGGTGAGCTTTTTTGATCCAAATTTGTCCATTGCATGTGCAATCTAATTAAAATTAGATCCTTTGATCTGCTCACATATGATCCCTACACACTTTGTGTAGCGATCGTATGTGAGCTGATCAAAGGATTTAATTTCAATTAGATTGTAGCATGTAGTCATTTACATCATTGATTTTTTGGTTAACTTTTCACAATTTCCTCTTCTTCTCTGAAACTAATTTTAACCAAATTTGGCACAGAGTATCCTTGCGTAAAGATTTAAATGAAGGATCATGCCCCCTTTCAAGTGGAAATAATTAAGAATAAGCAAAAACTTGAGTGTGGTCATTTAGGAATCTTGTTCAGAACAACATATATTCCAGTCAGGGAAGGACATGATAAAGTCAGTTTAGAACCTAGCTTACCCAGACTTAAAGTGACTTCCTTCAGTCAGTTTAGAACCTAACCCAGTCAGGCAGAAACCTAACCCACTTAGGCAGGAACGTGAAATAGTCAGTTCAGATCCAAATCAGTAATGCAGAAACAAAACCCACTCAGGCTAAAAATTGAACAAGTCAGTTTAGAACATTACCCAGTCAGGCAGAATCATAAAACTGTTAGTTAAGAACCTAACCCAGTCGGATAGAAACTTAACTCAGTCAGGCATGAACATAAAACAGTCATATTAGAACCTAACCCAGTCAGGTAGAAACATCAAACACTCAGTTTAAAACCTAAACCAGTCAGGAAGATACATTACCTAGTCAGTAAGAAACATGAATTAGTCAGTTTAGAACCTAACACAGTCAGAGCGTATCATAAAACATTCATTTTAGAACCTATCCCAGTCAGGAATGTAACCCAGTCAATCAGGGACATAAAACAGTCAGTTCACATCCTAACCCACTTAGGTATAATCATAAAACAGTCAGTTCAGAAACATGAACAAGTCAATTTAGAATCTAGGCAGAATTGCATAACATTCAGTTAAGAACCTAACCCAGTCAGGTAGAAACCTTACCCAGTCAGGTAGAAACCTAAGCCAGTCAGGTAGAAACATAAAACTGGCAGTTTAGAACCTAACCCAGTCAGGATTAAACATAACCCAGTCAGACAGAAACATGAACAAGTCTGTTTAGAACCTAATCCAATCAGATAGAATCAGAAAACAGTCAGTTTAAAACCCAACCCAGTCAGGTAGAAACATAATCCTGTCAGAAACTTCAGTTCAGAACTTAACCCAGTCAGGAAGAAACATAACCCAGTCAGGCAGTAATATGTACAAGACAGTTTAGAACTTAACCCAGTCAGGCAGGGACATGAACAAGTCAGTTAAGAACCTAACCCAGTCGAGCTGAATCATGAAACTGTCAGTTTAGAACCAAACCCAGTCAGGCAGAAATATTACCCTGTCAGGCAGAATCATAAAACTATCAGTTTTGAACCCAACCCAGTCAGGAAGAAACCTATCCCAGTCAGACAGAAACATGAACAAGTCGATTTAGAACCTAACCCAGTCAGGCAGAATTTGTATAACATTCAGTTAAGAACCTAACCCAGTCAGGTAGAAACCTAAACCAGTCAGGTAGAAACATAAATCTGGTAGTTTAGAACCTAACCCAGTCAGGATTTAATAAACCAGGTCAGACAGAAACATGAACAAGTCAGTTTAGAACCTAATCCAGTCAGGCAGAATCAGAAAAAGTCAGCTTAAAACCCAACTCGGTCAGGTATAAACATAATCCAGTCAGAAACATAAAACAGTCAGTTCAGATCTTAACCCAATCAGGTAGAAACATAACCCAGTCAGGCAGTAATATGAACAAGTCAGTTTAGAACTTAACCCAGTCAGGCAGGAACATAAACAAGTCGGTTAAAAACCTAACCCAGTCAGGCTCAATCATAAAACAGTCAGTTTAGAACCTAACCTAGTCAGGCAGGAACATAAGTCAGTTAAGAACCTAACCCCTAATCCCTAATCCTTGCCCTATGTGCCTCCGGGTGCAACAAGGACTAGGTAGTAGTTAGGTAAGAACCTAACCCAGTGAGGTAGAATTGTAAAACAGTAAGCTTAAAACCTAACCCAGTCAAACAGGAACATAAAACTGTCAGTTTAGAACCTAACCCATTCAGGCAGAAACTTAACCCAGTCAGGTGGAAGCCTATCCCACTCAGGCAAGAACATGAACATGTCAGTTTAAAACTAACCCAGTTAGGCAGAATCATGAAACAGTCGGTTCAGAACCTTATTCAGTGTGGCAGGATCATAAAACAGTCAGTTTAGAACCTAACCCAGTCAGGCAGAGTCATAAAACAGTCAGTTTAGAACCTAACCTTGTCAGGTAGAAACATAACCAAGTCAAGCAGGAAGATGAACAAGTCAGTTTAGAACCCAACCCAGTCAGGCAAAATCATGAAGCAGTCACTTTAAAACCTAACCCATTCAAGTAGAAACCTAACCCAGTCAGGCAGGAACATGAACAAGTCGGTTCAGAACATAACCCAGTCAGGCAGAATCATGAAACAGTCATTTTAGAATGTAACCCAGTCAGGTAAAAACATAAAACAGTCAGTTTATAACCTATCCCAGTCAAGAAAAAACCTAACCCAGTCAGGCAGAAACATGAAGAAGTCAGATAAGAACCTAATGCAGTCAAGCAGAGTCATGAAACAGTCAGTTTAGAACCTTACTCAGTGCGGCAGGATCATAAAACCGTCAGTTTAAAACCTTATCCAGTCAGGCAGAATCATAAAACAGTCAGTGTAGAACCTAACCCTGTCAGGTAGAAACCTATCCCAGTCAGGCAGAAACATAACCCAGTCAGAAACATAAAACAGTCAGTTCAGAACTTAACCAGTCAGGTAGAAAGATAACCTAGTCGGGCAGTAATATGAACAAGTCAGTTTAGAACTTAACCCAGTTGGGCAGGAATATGAACAAGTCAGTTAAGAACCTAAGCCAGTCAGACTCAATCATAAAACAGTCAGTTTAGAACCTAACCCAGATAGGCAGGAACATAAGTCAGTTAAGAACTTAACAAAGTCAGGTAGAATTGTAAAACAGTAAGCTTAAAATCTAACCCAGTCAGGAAGAAACCTAATCCAGTCAGACAGGAACATAAAACTGTGAGTTCAGAACCTAACCTAGTCAGGTAGAGACCTAACCCTGTCAGGCAGGAACATGAACAAGTTAGTTCAAAACCTAACCCAGTCAGGTAGAAACCTAACCCAGTCAGGCAGGAATATAAAATATTCAGCTCAGAACCTAACCCAGAAACATAACCCAGTCAGGCAGTAATATGAACAAATCAGTTTAGAACTTAAGCCGGTCAGGCAGGAACATGAACAATTCAGTTAAGAAACCAAGCCAGTCAGGCTGAATCATAAAACAGTCAGTTAAGAACCTAACCCAGTCAAGCTGGAACAAAACAAGTCAGTTTAGATCCAGACATTCTGAGTTTGAAATTTTGATGTTAAAGGGGGAGTTTCGATAAGGCCGCTCAGCAGCCCACTTTTTCTTAAAAATAAATTTCAATTTATTTTTTCAAAACTAGTTTAGAATTCAAGATAAATATGTTAACTTTTGTTGTTTATATTTTAAAAGTTAATATGAGAAGAATTAACACCGTAGCTGATACATACTTAGATGTACACTCAGATTCGTTAACATTAGGCTTATGGGAAAATATAAGAGGGTGGCATTTATAAATCGATGTTTAGAATATGAAGTGCATGAGGGACACTCACCTAAATTTGTTCAGTAATTAGATATACTCTGCACACTAATTTCTTGAAATATGATGAGTGTCGCGTGTGCACTTCATATCCAAAAATTGAAAATTGCATAACATGCATATCTAAAAGTAGAAACTCCTGGTTTCTTGATCTGACTCTGTGTTAAAATACTAAGCCAAAAGTAGCATATTTTGTTGAATTAAAGAAGATTCTCGATTATACATGTATTAACAGTAGAAAACATTATCGTATCCTGTCTTCATTTTGATACTATTTTTGTCGCCAACATATAACGTTAACGTCACATTTTTAGCTCACCTCCTCGAAGTTGGGGGAGCTTTTGTAATACTATCAGCATTGGTGTTCCAGGTAAAAGTTTTTGAAGCAGATTTTTTTTCAAGTATATCTATGCCCTATATTAATCACAGTCACCTGATCAAGCATGTTTCCTTGTCACCATTAAGGTTTCAAATGCTGGATTTTAGCCAAAGAATGTCCAGGTAAATGTTTTAAAAGCAGGTTTAAGTTTTTGGAGCAGAGCAGCTGTAAGCACTTGTTGATCAGACTTGCTTCATGATGCATCTACAGATGCACACTATTAGATTGCTTTAGATGCTGGATATGACCTACATTTCCTTAATGATAGAGCAGGTTAAAGATTTTGAAGTGTGTCTCATTCTTATGTGACTATAAGCCCTATCGTAACCAAACTTGCACTGATGATGCATCTAGGATTGCACACTACCAGACATGGTTCAGATGCTGGAACTTTCTTACATTTTCTGACTGACTGAACAAAATGGTTTTAGAGCAAGTCCATTCCTTAACGTTATTTATCATGCATAGTTACAAGAAAGTCAAAAATACAAATATTTTTGACTTTCTTATATAGAAATTCACGCTCCAACATGCTAGAGAAGTGCCCATATATTTCTGTGTGATTGACATATAGGGAACGTGGATTGTTTTAAGTCTGGATGTCTAGGCGCATATGTCTGCCTGATTAAGGATTAAACACATATCTTTGGCATTTACACGTGTATTTCGAACTGCGCTTTGGTCTAGCAAATCATTTATAATGAATTCTAAAACTCTGTAAATGAGGAGTGACTAGAGTTGGTGAAGCAACTTAAGTATCTATGGAGAGCGGGGAAGCGATAGGAAATTAGTCCTGGCTGGGATTCTCTCAGTTATGCTGAAAACATAATGCAGGCAAATACTTCTAAGTTTCATAATGAAAAGGAAACACTCAATGTATTATAGATTTTTCCATCATTTGGCTATTCACATATTACGTATCATGATAAAATATTTTTGATTGTAATTAATATTATTCATATTATCATATACATTGCAATATACTGAAGCCAGTAGGTGCTAGGTAAAAAAAAAATATATTATCTGGCCTTCCATTGAATTATCTGGCAGCTGCCAGAAAAAATTTAGTGGTTTGCCAATCAAGTTGTAGCACCCAATGATGTACCTTAATGCACTTGATTGACAGAGGTACACAGACCAGGTATTTTTAAAGGCGGTGCTTAAAATCTCTGCCTTTAACGACATCTACAACTTCTGTTTGTATTCAAATCTGGGAGTTTCATGCCTTATTAGCAAGATTACATGTCTACACCGCAAGAAACTTACTTGCCTGCTTCTAGTTATTTATGTGGCGGCCGCCAAATAAGTTTCTGGTCGCTGCCAGTTATTTATATTTTGGCCGCAGGAAAACTGTTTGGCAGATATATTTTTCTAGTGGCCGCCAAATAATTATGTGGTGGCAGCCAGATAAAATATTTTTCTTACCTTGCACCTACAACGTACCGGCTTACGTAGCAATATGATTCTTTTAAATAAACTTCTTATTCATGTATGTATATAAAGTTGCATTTATTTTTTAATCTTTTTACTTTAAAACATTTTATTTAATTTCAATTTTATGATATTAAGGTATATTTTTATAAAATATGTAGTTGTATAATCTCATTGATGAAAATGTATTGCATATCCCTGTATATGACGTTTTTACTTTTACCTATCTCATGTCCATATATCTTTTCATTTGCATTTTTCGTATGGGAAAATGTTAAATATTGATTGTAAAGTTTACATATAAACTGTTGATTAATTATGATGTTAAAACTTTCTATATATGTTTACGTTTTATAAGATCAATTCATCCTCTTTTAAAGAAAAGTAACATTTAACACCAGAAAAATATCGCACCTTAAAAAAAAAATTGCGTAAGGTAAATACCATTTTCCGTAAAAAAAAAATTGTTGAAATTGGTTAAATTATGTCTTTATTCATATTTACCCTATTTCATTTATTATTTTGACGATTTAAAAAATCCACTTTCCCCCTATAAAAATGTCTACTCCAAAAATATACGAAAGGGGGTATACTTAAATTTTCAATTATCACGTGATCGGAAAATGCGTCACATAAATTATTTTCATATTTTTTTGGACGATAAGGAGTTTTTCTACAAAATATCAAAAATTTCAGAAAATTTCGTGAGGGGCCGAAAAACCGCCTTATCGAAACTCCCCCTTTGTTTTTATTATTGTTTGGTTGATGAAGTAATGTTCCTAGTTTCATATTTTACTTCACTGGAATTTTTGCAAATGAAAGAACAATTTTAAAAATGTGTTTGATAACCCGAAAAAACTGCACCAGATATACTCAAAGATTTTTATTGTATTTTATAATCGTCTATACTTATTTTAAATTCTTTGTCAGTGCAAGAAATCATTTGCAATTCTGTAAATGAGTATAATTTCTGAGAATTCAAATTACCATAGAAGCAGAATTTTTAGGGAGGATTCAATTTTGGCATTTTTAGCGAGGGAACTGAGATTGCTAAAATTGAATATTGCTAACAATTTATTCTATTTTGGCTGTTATAGCTTTCTCTCTTGATATTACAAAATCACTTAAATTACTTCTTGCTAAAAATTTGGGGGTAAATTGCTAAATTGGCATCTCGCTAAGATTTCCACTTATACAGTATTTTTTCGTTAAAAACAAGTACATGTATTTGGTGGTTTATTTTCTTAGAATATGGAAATGCTTTCATAATAGGCATATACATGTTCATATATCTCTTAAGAAGGTCATTATTTTTTTTCAGATCTGCTCTTTTGATGAAAACTGTGAAAAAAATCCCATTTCATAAAATTCTAAGATGTTAAAATGTAGTACAACACCTAAAATGAAAATTTTGTGCATTTTTCCAGGTAAAACAAGTAGAAAGAAAAGGCTGGAGCAAAGATGAGAAAAGGTAGGTTAACATAGTTGTCATTTGATAAAATCAAAAGATGCTATTCAGTACTCACCCATCCCCTCCCCTTAAAGCAAATAGACTTAAAAGGGACAAAAGACTGTAATCACTTTGTTTGTATGTTTTGATATACATGTATGTCCTGAACATGTCTTTTAGCTGATAAACTAATTTGACTGAGTTCAAAAACATTCCTGCATTTTATCTGTATAAGAGATTTTAAAAATTGATGAACAGATCTGATTCAGACTTTTTGCTTAGACTGTACTTCCCATCTTTTGACAGCACCATATGCCAAGGGTTTGTGAGGAGAGTAGCAGATCAGAAACCTTTGACTAGAGAAGATGGTATTTGTTGTGACAAGACCTTTCTTTGAATACAAACACTTTTTGAACTCTTCACTTTAACCTTGTAGACCTCGACCTAAATTTGAAAAATCCAAACCTTTGTCTTGAACTGCCATAGGGGACAACAATGTTTCACAAACACATCTTGTTATTTCATATAAATATCGTTTGCTTTCCTTTCAACTTAAGATTATGCAATAGTTTGTCATAATTACAGTGAATGGAGACAGATTCTGATGATGCCATCATTGGGAGGCAGGATGACTATAAGACACTAATTCCTCATCCATAAAGATTTCTACAAGTGGTTCATTTGGTAGGTTAGACTGGCATACCAACAAACTTAGATGGTGTGATAGAATCACTTTTTCTCCCAGAGAATACAATTGTTTTACATTTCTGGGACACTCCTCAGCATAATAATTAATCATATTTAAAGAAAACACTACCAATTCTACAATGTGACAACAAATGTTCAAAAGGCAGTAAACGGAATATTTTTTGCTCACCACAACAAAGTCGAGATGAGCTTTTGCTTTGTAAGTGTGTTGACATCCCAGTAAAAGTTTTATGGGCAAGTTCATTCCCAAGTAACTTTAAGCGTAGAGCTTATAGTTACTTGGGAATGAACTTGCCCATAAAACTTTTACAAAGTACCAAAGTTTCAAGTAATTATAAGCTCTACCTGTACAAAAAGTTGCATGGATGATGCTTCTGACTTAACTGGATGATAAGACATTTATTTTCAGGATGATTATAACTGATCAAATTTTTTGGACATTCCCAAGAAACTATAATTCCTAACTAGACCAAACTTGTATGGTAAGGCATGTAGATGTGCACACTACTAGAACATTCAATTTATGATAAACATTGCCTTCACTCATAGATAATATTCTTCTGAGGAGAACTTTAGGAAAAGTGATTTTGATGTTATGCACTTATATTTTCAGAAATGAATACAGATTTCATTACAAGGCGCGAGTATGTTCAAAGGAAACAGCCAATCAAAATGAACTTAGTCAGTTATAGTTGTATATATAACGAGAGACAATTTATTTTTATTTTTTCATTTTTGGCATCTTATTTTAGGCCTACAGTATTAATTTTGGACTCATGAGCTAAGAATATCATATCTTTAGCAGAATTGTCCCACTTAATTAAAGGGAACTTTTTTTTTAGGGGTGCATGGTGCAACATCCTGGATGGTGTGTAGTATGTTTGTTAACATGTGAAGCCCACACGTATTTCAGGGTAGATATGTTTACTGTTAATTACTGTCAGGGTGTATTTTTTCTGGTCTCAATTTTTAAGTCACCTGAGTCACTCAGGTGACCTATAGCTATCCGTTTTTGTTTGTCGTCGTGCGATGTGTGTTAACATTCGAACATTTTTAGCTTCTTCTCTGAAACCGCTCTACCAATTTCAACCAAATTTGGCATATGGCATTCTATGGGTGAAGGGGAACAAAAATTTTGAATTTCATGGTCCCTGCCCCCTGGGGCCTAAGGGGTGGGGCTAAAACCACCAAAATTAATGCAATCTTTAAAAATCTTCTTCTTTATTCCTGGACATCAAGCAGTCAAACTGTTAGCATGATTGTAATAAGCATTGAGCCCTCTACCAAAATTGTGAAATTCATGGCCCCAGGGTCCGGGGTTCTGGTGCTAGGGTGGGGCTTTATAGATCATCTAGTGAAAGTGCATTATTTCATTGAAAATCTTCTCCTCTGCTCCTGGATATTAAATAAACCAACTAAGTACATAGTTATGATGAGGAAGAGTGCCTCTTCCAAAATTGTGAATTTCATGGCCCAAGGGTCAGGGGTTCTGGTTGGGGCTCTATTGATTATATAGTGAAAATGCATTAATTCTTTGAAAATCTTCTTCTCTGCTCCTTGATATAAAATAAACTAAATAAGTACATAGTTATGATGAGCAAGAGTGCCACTTCCAAAATTGTGAATTTCATGTTCCAAGGGTCAGGGGTTCTGGTGTTAGGGTGGGGCTCTATTGATTGTATTATAGTGAAAATGCATTAATTCTTTGAAAATCTTCTTCTCTGCTCCTGGGTATTAAATAAAGAAACTAAGTACATAGTTATGATGAGCAAGAGTGCCTCTTCCAAAATTTTGAATTTCATGGCCCCAGGGTCAGTGGTTCTGGTGTTAGGGCGGGGCTCTATTGATTATATAGTGAAAATGCATTAATTCTTTGAAAATCTTCTTCTCTGCTCCTGGGTATTAAATAAAGTATTTAAGAACATAGTTATGGTGAACATGGCTGCCTTTTTAGAAATTATGAATTTCATGGCCCCAGGTTTGGGGGTTCTGGTGTTAGGGCGGGGCTCTATTAATTATATAGTAAAATTGCATTAGTTCTTTGAAAATCTTCTCTGCTCTTGGATTTTAAATAAACTAACTTAGTGCATAGTTATGACAAGCATGGTTGCCTTTTCCAAAATTGTGAATTTCATGGCCCCTGGATCAGGGGTTCTAGTGTAAGGGTGGGGCTCTATTGATTATATAGGGAAAATGCATAATTTTTTTCAAAATTTTCTTCTCTGCTCCTGGGTATTTTTCAAACAAAGGAAGTGCATGGTTATAAGGAAGAATGCCTCTTCCAAAATTGTGAAATTCATGGCCCCAGGTAGACTTGGAAATAATAGATGAATAAAATTGAGACAAAAATAACTTATCCTTTTTAATTGTTCTTCAAAGGCCAAGAGAGGCCAATGTGAGAAGTAATAATATGGGGTTAAAAAATAGACAGTTTGTTAATATTCTGCATGATAATAGTGATAAATGGGGGACAGATAGATACTAGACCAATTATTTTGTTGATGCAAATCATACTACATTCTTGCTTTTGGGCAACAGAGCTTCATTATCAGTTTATGGATCCTCTAAATGGTTGTATTGTACTCAGGTGACCGTTAAGGCCCTTGGGCCTCTTGTTTGTTTAAGCATTAATCTTTATTTTCTCTTTCATTGATTATCTGCTTAGAGTCTTAATTAATTAATTTAATTGAAGCTATATAGTAACATGTAGTGAAATTATTTCATTGTGTCGGACCTAAAGAGTAACAGGTAACTCTCATTTTGACTGCAATTTCTCTGATTTCAGGAGTTGTCTCCCATGTTTAAGATCAATAATGGCGGATATACAATGCAGTATGCTGTCTGGTCATCAACAGAGAGTTTTGACACCCGTATTTCTACCAATCACCTCTGTAACCTTTGTTGTGATCATCAGATAGGTAAGAAAAACAAGATAATTAATTAAAATAATTTTAATAAGATAAAATTAAAACATTTTCACATGCATGGACTCCCTCATATAAGAAAATGTCAAATTTTACTCATACAATTATACATCATTTACATTTCCACATTTTCCCCATTTACACAGTTGAATAGAATCAGTGCATAATAAAACATAACAACAATTATTATATAGTCTATAAATTTACAAATTATTTATTAATTACAAAATTCATACATTTAAATTAAATACACAGCATCAATGCCCCCCACTCCCCTCCCTCCCCCCCCTCCCTTTTCACACTTAAACTTCCTTTTTAATTTTGAATCTGTTACTGATTTACTGTAAGTGTCTTTAGATTTTTAGCTCACCTCAAAGAAGTTGGGGGGAGCTTATGTGATACCTCCGGCGTCCCAGGTTATAGTTTTTGCAGCAGTTTTCTTTTTCAGCACTTTTATGCCTTACATAAATCAGAGTTGCATGGAAGATGTTTATGTGTGTTTCTTTGTACCAGTCAAGGTTTCAGATGCTGCAATTTCAGCTAAAAGATGACCAGGTTAATGTTTTTAAAGCAGGTTGAAGATTTTGGAGCAGGTTAAAGTTTTTGGGGCAGGTCTCATTTCCAAGTAACTATAAGCCCTATCGTGACCAAACTTGCATGGATGATACATCTAAGGATGCTAACTACCACCCTTCTTTAGATGCTGGATCTGACCTACATTTTCCAGATGAGTGACCAGGTTAAAGTTTATAGAACAGGTTCATTCTAAAGTAACTATAGACCCATGTTGACCAGACTTGCATGGATGATACATCTAAGGATGCACACTACCAGGCTAGCTTCGGATACTGGATCTGACCTACGTTTTCCAGATGGGTGACCAGGTTAATGTTTTTGGAGCAGGATCATTCTAAAGTAACTATTTGCTGTACCTTGACCCGACTTGCATGGATGATACATCTAAGGATGCACACTACTGGACTTGCTTCAGATGCTTGATTTGATCTACATATTCCAGATGAGTGACCAGGTTAAAGTTTTTGGTTCAGGTCCATTACCAAGAATCTATAAGGCCTTTCTGAACCGAACTTGCAAGGATGATGCATCAAGGGATGAACATTCTCAAACTTTCTTCAGATGCTGGATTTCTGGATAATTGGCAAGTTAAAAGTTCTTAGGTTAGTCCATTCCCAAGTAACTGTAAAGCCCTATCAGAACAAAATTGCATAAATGTTGCATCTAGGGATGCACACTACTAGGTTATTTGTTTAGTGTGGGACTTTGCCTTACACAAACATTCATTGAGTTGAGTTATGTAATCTTTGATTACCTATGTTTTATTGTAGAGCTGATATCTTTTAGATCTACAGTATTTTCTTTGTGATACATGTATATACTGTACATGCATTTTAACAGTTTTGGATTTTTCGCAGTTTTGGATTTCTTCTGTTGTCTTTGAGAGTCAAAGAAATGATGCAAGTCTTTAAGGTTTTCAATGACATGTCCTTGTTTTTCAGATTCACCAGATGCAGCTGCTCCATCTCCATCACTGGTGAAATGGGAAATGACTAGTGGACGGTCATCACTTTGTAACTCACCATTTTGCGGCCCATCTCTTCTCATCTTCAGTGGTGGCCTCTGGAGGAATGGTTGCAGTGCAGTCTTCGTGTCTTAGGCAGATAACTTCCTTTCCTTTGCTTCTCAGGTGTCTGCCTTTCTTGCATAGTTTATTCCCACACAACATTGCCACAACATTTTTCCTCTGAGTAACATTTTCACTTGTGGTATAAGTCACATTGGTGGCAGCTTGGAATGGGGTTTTTCCAATGGCACTGAAGGTGGCATTATTATATCTGGCATGTCCTTCCGCTCTGATGTGGTATCAGGAAGTCCACAATTTTCATTAAGTTCTTGAATGTTCTGCCTTATTTTTTTCAGGGCGGGGTCACAACAGGGGAACAATTTTTACATAGGTATATATAGGAAAACTCATTAAAGAATATTCATCTTAAGCACAGCTTAGCCATGGGGCCACAACAGGGGATCAAATTTATAAATAGAAATATATAGGAAATATCTTTAAAAATCTTCTCAAGAACAGCAAACTAATGATCAGTCATATTTATATTGAATTATCCTCAGGTTGTGTAGGTTGAAGTTTGCTCAAATCATGACCACGGGGTGTAGAGTGGGGCAGAAGTGGGGGAAGCATCCTCAGGTAGTGTAGATTGAAGTTTGTTCAATTCATGATCTCCTGGGGTAGGATGGGACCACAAAAAATGATCAAAGTTTTAAGGAAGAGGGATCTAATTCAATTACCTCCTGAATTAATTATTTCACACTAACATCTTTATTTAGCATTAACTCATATCAGCTGGAGGCTCAAGTGAGCTCTTTCTGATCAAAATTTGTGCATTTGTCCATCTCCTTCATAATTTTTCACATTTTCACCTTCTTTTCTAGAACCACTGTGTCAATTTCAAACAAACTTCGTACAAAGCATGCTTTGGTAAAGGAAATTCATTCTGACGAAGGACCACATCTCTTCCCAGCAGAGATAATTAAGAAACAGTAAAAATTTGATATGATCGTTCAAATGTTCTTAAGAACCACTAGGCTTGAAAATACGAAACCCAAGTAAAAGCTTCCTGACATAGAATAAATTAAGTTTTATACAATTCATGTCCCTGGGGGTATGGTGGGGCAAGTGCGGGCAATCAGAGTTTTACATGGGAATACATAGGGAAAATCTTATTTTGTATTAAGAACAGCAAAGGCATGATTAGTCATATTGACAATAAAGCACCCACAACAACTTTTTTAGATTCAAGTTTTTCAAAGCATGATGCCTGGGGGTAGGGTGGGGACACAGTAGAGGATGAAAGTATTACCTACAAATATATAGGAAAAATCTGTATAAATCTTCTCAAGCAAAGTCATGATTAGTTATGATTACATGGAAGCATCCTCGGGTGTGTAATTTCAAGTTTGTTAATCATGACTCTTGGGAAAAGGGTGGGGCTACAATATGATATCAAATTTTAAGTAGGAATATATACAGGAAATAGAATCTGTTGATGAAGAAGGGTTGTATTCCTCAGATGAGCATTGTGGCTCATGGGCCTCTTGTTTTATATTGTACTGATTATATGTAGCTATAGTGCATAAAAGGTCATGTTTACAATCAAGAAGCCTATCATGCAACTAAAGGAGTTTATATTAGGATTAGACAAAAGAGTAGATCTATTCAAATTTGTTCAAACTGTGGTCCCAGAATTTAGGATCAGGAAAGATTTGACACAGGAATACATATGTATAGGAAAAATACTTATAATTTTTTTTTTTCTAAAGAGCAGCTTGGCTTTGTTAAGGAAGTCTAATAAGCAAGGATCCTCAAGTAGTGCAGTTTCAAATTTATGCAAATCATGACCCCCATATAGGATAAGACCGCATTAGGAGACAAGTTATGTACAAAGAAATATATTTTTAGGTCACCTGAGTCACTTTTCTGTGGATGTGTGTCATTTGTTGGTCATAAACAATAGGTCTTTTTTTAAGCTTTTTCTCTTGAACCTTTGAACCAATTTCAACTACCGGTAATTTTGGAATAGCATTAATAAGTTGAGGGGTACAAAAATTTTGAATTTCATGGTCACTCCCCCCCCCTCCCCCCTGGGGACTGAGGGGTGGAGTTTAAACCATCAAAATTAGTGATATCTTTCAAAATATTCATCGTAACTCCTGGACATCTAGCAGTGAAACTGCTGGCATGATTGTAATAAGCACTGAGCCCTAACCAAATCTTTGAAATTCATGAAGGAGGGTTAGGGATTCTGGAGTTAGGTCAGAGCTCTAATGATCATGTAATGAAAATGGATAAATTCTTTTTAAAAACCTTCTCCTCTCTGTATAATTTATCAGGTGAACTAGGTGCATGGTTCTAATAAGCAAGGGCACCTCTACTTAAATTGTAAAATTTTTGGCCCCAGGCCCTGGGGATCTGGTGTTAGGGTGGGGCTTTATTGATGCTTGTGTGCCGGTATGTTTTTCTTTGAAAATCTTCTTTGCTCCTGGGTATTAAGCAGAAATCTAAGTATAAGTGGCTCCAAAGTCGGGGTTCTGGTGTCAGGGTGAGGTTTTACTGGGTATTTAGCACATGAATTTAGTGCTTGATGAGCAAGAAGCTTCTTTTAAAATTGTTAAATGTGGTGCTCCAAGGTCAAGGGTTCTGGTGTTTTGGGGGCCTATTAAAGTATGTATATATGCAATATATCTTTGGAAATTTTCATTTCTGCAACTTAATATTTAGCTAACCAAAAATAAAAGCATAGTTAAGATGAGCAAAGGTGCCTCTTTCAAAATGGTGAATTTCATGGCCCAATCTAGGTCAGAGTGTTTAGGTGTTCTTTAGATAAGATAGTGAAATGCATAAATTTTCTAAATATCTTCTTCTTTACCTAGTGGTATTAAGCAGACAAATGAATGGTATGGTTATGATGAGCAAGGATACCTCTTTTAAAGTTATGAAAATAATAGCCCCCTGAGTCAGGTCTTTTGGTGTTTATGTGAGGCTGTGTGGAATCTGAACGTCGTTATTTCTTTGAAAATCTTCATCTATGCTCCTGGGCAACTAGGAGACAAAAAGAGTACAAAGTTGTGTTGAGCAAGGGCATTTTTAACAAATGTTTTAAATTTTGGAACACTTGGTCAATTGTCCGGGTTTGGGGCAGGGCTTGAACTGGGCTTCATTAATTTATATTCTACTGAGAGAAATTATTCCCCTCTGCTATTCACCTATGATAATATATCATTGTAAATGATGTAATTGAAATTGAATGAGATACTTATACTTATAAGAATTGTCATAGAATATAATACAAAAAGTCATTTCATAGTTTTTAGCTCAACTCAACGAAATTGGGGAACCTTATGTGATACCCTCAGCATTGGTGATGGTGTCCCAGGTTAAAGTTTTTGGAGCAGAGTTCCTTTTAACTATGAAAATGAAGAACTAGAGAGGATCTTGATTGATTTTTCTTGGTAAGTTTGGAAGTTTATTCCTTCTGATACATTTATGCAGTAGATGTCCTGTCCTGTTCTATTTAAGAACATCCAAGAAAATTATAGAAGTTCAGGACTTTTCCTTACATATACTTCTTAGCTCACCTGACCTGAAAGCTCAAGTGAGCTTTTCCGATCACATTTTATCTGTAGTCTGTCTGTCTTCTGTCCGTAAACTTTTCACGTTTTCGACTTCTCTTCCAGAACCATTGGGCCAATTTCAACCAAACTTGCCACTAAGCATCCTAGGGTAAAGGGGATTCAAGTTTGATCAAATGAAGGGCCATGTCCTCTTTCAAGGGAAGATACATGTATTTCAGAAAAAGTGAAAATGTGGTGGCATCTTTAAAATTCTTCTTCTCAAGAACCACTTGACCAAAAAAGTTCAAACTTATAGGAAACTTTCTTTACATAGTTTATATTCAAGTTTGTTCAAATGATAATCCCCGGGGGTAGAATGAGGCCACAATGGGGAATGAAAGTTGTACATAGAAATAAATAGGAAAAAATCTTTAAAAATAACTGGTATTCTTTTCCAGAACAGTAAAGCCATTATCAGTCATATTGATTTGGAAGCATCCTCAGGTAGTGTAGATTCAAGTTTGTTCAAATGATAACCCCTGGGGTTAGGCCAGGGTTGGGCCACAATGGGGAATCAAATACTATTCAATACTGAACTGATTTGTGCTTTTTCTTAGCCAGTGTGCTCAGATGAGCAATGTGGCCCATGGGTCTCTTGTATTTGGCATCAAAGGAAAGCAGACACAAATATATATATATGTAAATACAAGTTTGTTAATTTTTAATTGTTAATTTGTTAAACCCCAAAGCTGTTTTTATCGCTTTTTATGAATGTATGTAAACATGGAGACATGGAGTCCAACAGAAATGATTTTTGGTACTAAATTTATTTATTAAATTAACACAAATGACGCAATTAATACATCAAAATTACAGATAGTTTACAGTTCTTGTTTAGGATCTATTTCATCAATGCAAAAGGAGGACAATCTGTTATGCAGATTTGTGATGATTAAACTAGCGAAAGAGAAGGAACGGATGTTGTTTGGATCGCTAGTCTAATATTTTTTTATATGTTGGTTGTTTCCCCCGGATACACTAAACTTACTATGGAAACTGACTTTAAACATTTTTTTAAATCTTTACTTATTTTGAAGTGGATAGGGGCATTTCTATGCACGTCCGATTTCGCTGCCATATATTAACTAAATTATGTAAAAATGATTTGAAGATAATAGACCATATTAAACAATGTTCACTGAAAAACAATCATGGAAGCCATCAAAAAATTAAGGACCACAATAGGTGAGAACAGCTGTGTACCAGGTGATTGGTCACTAATTACTGTATATACACAGCCATAGCCTATATCGGGTGTTTACATGTGTAGATGATGACACGCTAATTACCCATATGCATATTTAAGTTATTTTTTGATAAGTTTTTGAAAAAATATGTACATTGAAATAAGAAAAAATACACATCCAAGTAACCGAGTACCATTTTTAGTATTCGATATTCAGACATTCGATCGAGTACCCAGTTAACGGGGTACTCGTTGACATCCCTAATATATATATATATATATATATATATATATATATATATATATATATATATATATATATATATATATATATATATAGGTATATAGGTATATAGAATATTATTATATTGAAATTTTTCCTTTTTTTCAGAATGAGACACAAGTGCCCTCCATTTGTGATACTAAAGGAAGCTGTTACAAATTTAGTTTGCCACAGTACTGGCCTGGCATATGAGGACAGGAATAAAAGATGTTTTAAAATAGAAATGTCTATAATTTAACTTATAAGTATGACTAACTAAGATCACAAACAACAAATCAGTTGCATTGCAAATGTACATATAGCATGTTTGCACTTACGAGGGAATATTCACTCCCTTTCAGTGAAAGTGTTGGCATGCAGGTCAATTATTGTCACCAAATCATCTGTCATATTCTCTGCATGCAGCTGTAGAATTTGATCAGAAAGATTAGCTACACTATTCTGTGTATAAGTCTTATGTATAAATCTAAGACATTTTGGTTTCTAGTCACCAGTCTATATTTATAATCATTGTAGTGTAAAAAAAATTCTGGTCCATAAGTCGATTGAGACTTTATGTTTTAGTGAAATGTTTTGTTTATTTATTGCCAACTCGCTGTAAATCAAATGTAGTTAAAAATTTCATCACTTTCATTGTGTTTATGCAATTTATTGTTCTTCAATGTCAGTGACATGTATATCATTTTATGATGCACAATCAGTATTATTGTACTAGATTTATACTTTTCTCTTATTGATCTGCATTTTTTGGGGCTAATTAATGTTTAAATCCTACTGTGAACGTCTTCTTTTCACTTGGTGCCAGTGCTTGAAAGAAACCAGCCTGTCAATAATTTTTAAGAAGATGCTGAGATTAGCTTTACATCGTAAAACAAACTGAACACTGTATATAGTATAGCATATCATTGTTAAAGATGTATGTGTGCATGTGTGTTGTATTGTAGATATAATTCTTGTATTACATCATGTATATTTCATAGAAGATTTTGTTAGAAGCTCTGTTTTCATAATTTAATTATTTTCATGTACATAAAGACTTTGATCGTTTGTTTGTTTGTTTGTTGTTTAACATCCCTCTTGAGAATTTTTCACTGATATGGAGACGCCACCACTTGCTGGTGGAGAGCTGCAAATTTTGACCTATACTCGGCACTCAGGGCCATTGAGCAGTGAGAGATCTTTTTTGTGTCAGCACCTACTGTATCACAGGACCTTGGTTTATACAGTCTCATCCGAAGGACTGGTATCCACGTCCCACAGTGGGATTCGAACCCATGGCGTAAGGATCAACTCCTTACTTTGTGACTCTAGAGTGGACGCTCTTACTACTGTGCCACATGGGCAACTTTGTTCGTGGAAATTGGCTGAAGCATTTAACACGAAATTCTACTGATTTTAGGCCTATATAATCCATTCTAATGAAAGATCTAGAAGTGTACACAGAGAACATTGTACTGTAGATTTTATTATTATACCTCTACTGTTATTACTCTATATAAAATTAATACCATAAAACTGTCTATTTCCCTGAGAAGATACTATTTCCCTCATCTGAGGACTACTCCCTGAAAAATCGGAGCTACTCCCTGGGACTACTCCCTCATGAATATTAATAATTTTAACCAATTAAAATGAACAGTGGGCAGAGCGTTCAAGGAATCTCGAGTCTGTGATGTAATGTTATTAGCAATGTAACTATGACGTCAAAACATTTTGACATGCGATGTCAAAATCATACTGAAATATTCTAGCAAAATGAAGGCAACAATAATCCTTCGAAGTGTCAGTGAAATTATTTTATATTTTTTTTAATAATTCTATTTTCCTCGGTATTGATGCATTAGTTATCTTACAATATTTTTGATCATATGCATTTGTGATTATTTAAATACTTCTGTATTGTTTTTAAAAATGTCTGAGTCTCTAGTTTAATAAATCTCCCATGATTGTTTCGGTATAATAAAACAGTTATGGAATGGGTACTTGGGAAATATCAAATTTATGGTTCCCCTCGGTAGGAAACTGTTTCCCTCGGCGGCTTCACCGCCTTGGGAAATAGTTTCCTCCCTTGGGGAACCATAAATTTGCTATTTCCCTCATACCCATTCCATAACTGTATAATATTATGTTGTTTATTATTTGAAGAATTTGATGTAACCTCAGTTACATTACTACATGTTTGTTAGATTATATTTTGCTTCATTAAGAACCTGACTGGGGGATTAAGGGAACTCTAAGTACAGTTGAACTTCAGTATTTTGAACACTGATATCTCAAATACCATGGATAATTCAAAGTGATTTGGAAGTTTCAGTCACTTTTTTGTATTTATATTTCATCACTGGTCTCTCAATTCCTCCAAGTTTCTTCTCAGTTCCGTTGAGTCCAAGGTATCAAAGTTTGACTGTAATTTCATTGTTTTAGGCCTTTATAATTCACTTGCTGAATGATGTAGTAATGTACACAGAAAATACAAAACGGATTGAAAGCAATAAAGTTATGAACTTCTGTAGATTTTCTTGTGTTCATTTTCAGTTCAAATTAAAGAAAAAGGTGGTGATTTTAAAAAAAAAACTTCCTTTTTATACACACGGATTGTGATTATAAAGTGAAATATAAAATACAAATATACTGAGTGGATTGGACAACAGAGTAAGTCTATAATTGCACTGCCCTTAAATGGTGAAAATTGAACTTTGAGAAATCAACACCTCAAGAATGATATGGGAGAATTTAAGAATAAAGATGTAGAAAGCACAGAAAACATGTTCAATGTATTTCGCTTTACAGAGTTTACCTGAACAGACATCTCTTTCATGTCACTATGATGGACTTGGGCGCAACAGAAATGACATCTGTGTGCCTCTGCCACTTCAAGAAAAATAATTACCAAAGATATTCGATGTCAGATGCACTGGTCAATTCATTACAAAGTAAAATGAACATAAATGCACCCTCAATAAAACAAAATGTAAACAAAAAATACATGCACTACACCCAACAGTGACCAGGTTAAATTAGTCAGGTGTGGGTTCCAGTGCTGACATAGGAAACAAGAAAAATAATATGGCTTAATTAAGCCTATTTAAGAGTTGTGTTCAGCTTTAACAAGACCAGTTGTTGCATAAAAAGAACAAGTTGTTTATTCAAAGATATATTTTGATATTTATACTCCAGACACTACTTATCTGATTGGGTTAGGTTTCTGCCTGACTGGGTTAGGTTCTAAATTGACTGTTTTATGATTCTGCCTGAGTGGTTAGGTTCTAAACTGACTGTTTTATGACTCTGCCTGAGTGGGTAAGGTTTCTGCCTGAGTGGTTAGGTTCTAAACTGACTGTTTTATGATTCTGCCTGAGTGGTTAGGTTCTAAACTGACTGTTTTATGACCCTTCCTGAGTGGGTAAGGTTTCTGCCTGAGTGGTTAGGTTCTAAACTGACTGTTTTATGACTCTGCCTGAGTGGGTAAGGTTTCTGCCTGAGTGGTTAGGTTCTAAACTGACTGTTTTATGATTCTGCCTGAGTGGGTTTGGTTTCTGCCTTACTGGGTTAGGTTCTAAACTGACTGTTTTATGATTCTGCCTGAGTGGTTAGGTTCTAAACTGACTGTTTTATGACTCTGCATGAGTGGGTAAGGTTCTAAACTGACTGTTTTATGATTCTGCCTGAGTGGTTACCGGTAGGTTCTAAACTGACTGTTTTATGACTCTGCCTGAGTGGGTTTGGTTTCTGCCTGACTGGGTTAGGTTTTAAACTGACTGTTTTATAAGTCTGCCTGAGTGGGTTAGGTTTCTGCCTGACTGGGTTAGGTTCTAAACTGACAGTTCTATGTTCCTTCCTAGGTTCTTAACTGACTGTTTATGATTCTGCCTTACTGGGTTATGTTCTTCACTGACTTGTTCATGTTTCTGCCTGACTGGGTTACATTCTAAACTGACTATTTGCAGTTTCTGCATGAGTGGATTAGGTTTCTAATTTGCCTTATTCATAATTTCTGCCCGACTTGGTAAGGTTTCAAACTGAATATTTTAGGTTCAGTTTTAGGTTTTAAAAGTTACTTGATAATGTTTCTACCTGAGCGGATTATGTTCTTAGCAAATGGTTTTTGTTCCTTCCAGACTGGATAAGGATTTAACCAACCTGGGTTAACTATGAAAGTGACCGTTTATGTTCTGCTTAACCGTTACTTTCACTTATATTTTATGTTTATTTCATGTGTAAATCAGATGTACTAGTATTTTTGTTCCGTTTCCTTAATAAATACCTGTAGAGGGTCTTAGTATCACGGGGCGGGGAGGGGACACATCCTTTTACTGTTTAAAATGTTCGTTGAAAAGCTGCCCAGACCACCACCTTTTTTTTTTGGCAGTATAGGTAAACTAGGCAAATGTGTATGAATAAGTATAAAGATTACTTTGCTGTGAAAGAAGTCTTAACCTTAACACCCCCCCCCCCCCCCCCCCCACACACACACATACACACACACGTCCACACAACAAAAGATTTTCGAGTTTGCCCCCCCCCCCCCTTCTTTTTTTCTTTTGTTGGTCTGTCAAAGTTATTTTAAGCAAGTTGCCTTTGTTTTCTTCCCCTCCTCCCCTCGTTTTTTTTTCAAAGATGATACAACGTGCCAGAAAGAAACAAATGGACTCCCTTATATACCTGCTTGAAATTGATTACCAAGTTCTAAACTGCCTTTGTTTAGTTTTCGGGGGTGAGATTGGGGTTACTGTTATTTTTTAATTTTTAGATTCCTATGTTGATTGGTGGATGCGGGCAGGGTTTTTTTTTAGCTATTTTAATCCACTCTTTAATATTCTTAATTCCATTCCATTAATTTATATTTGTGCTTTTTTAAAATTATATAAGCAGTTTCTTTACCTAAGTTCAAATAATTGCCTTACTTAATGATACCTAGACTAAAAAGGATTTTATAACATCTATATGAAAAACACATAAACTATTAGGTCATTCAATTCAATCGGGTTAGGCCTTCCATCTCCAATTACATAATCTAGAGTCATACCGGAATTTGTTTTTCCGAACTGCCTGACTGGTTAAGTAATAGACTCTTCCGTGCTTTGAATGATGGACACGGTTTATGCAATTGACAGTATTTTGAGTGTGGCAGGAAGACCGAAAGATATCGGGCTCGAAGTTTGACTCTGGAACCATGGAGAGATATTTCGTTTGAAAATGGCGGCACTCGTAAAGCTAGAATTGCGAGGGTTTTAAAAAATTCAATCGATTTAGCTATAAAAGGAAGTAAACACTAATAAAAGGTATGTAAACATCTGTGGTGACATATATTTTAAGTATACTATTTAATACTGTGAAAGCTGCTGCATGTGTTTAAATTTCGTATATACTATTTGAGTTAAAATATATCGACCCATTTTTAATATGAAACTTGACAAGTTATACTTTATTTTCCTTCTGCTTTTGATAATGCCTTTTTGATGAAGTTATTCTTTCGTACTTTGCTGTAATTTTAATTTGCGCAGAATCAGGAATATCGTTCTGAAGAGATTTTAGGATCAACATAATTGTGTGTCTCCTATCTGTAAGCCTCTTATTCCTCTGTTTAATTTTGGCTTACTGTTAATGCAAATTGTCTGCTTAGGCTGTTTTAAGAGTATAGTTGGACAAGACGTTAAAATGACAATGACTGAAAATGCAGCGTTGTTTGAATACAAATAATATAGAATTAAGTAAATAACTGTAAAAGTAATGAAACCAGTCTGATGCAATCTTCCTTGTTAGTCTCAGTGACAGTCTGTGCAAAAAACTTTTCGAGAACCACACACAAAGAAACTAAATCACAGGCTTGATAATATCAATAAGGACTTCTGTAATCACCACCAATGTGCAGCTGATATCACTTACCTGCATTTACAGAGGATTTATTTTATTGCTAACATGTCTAAAGGCAAAGCTCAAGTTCGGATAAGATTAAAAGAGAAATCTTAATGTGTGATGAAGGAGAAATCTGTACTACCTGGCAAAAACAAAATTATTAGCTCAAATCTCTCTATTGCTGTCCCTTTTATTTGCTTCCATTAGTGATGAAACGATTGTTGCCAACAATCAATTGTTGATCGATTGGAGCTCTTCGATGCTACTAATCGATTATGAAACAAAAGTTGCTGACATCGCAAACAAAAATATTAAGGGTTAATTTGGGTTTAAACTTCAAATTTTATTACCAAAAAAATCAGTTGCAGACATTTTAAAAGTTATTCTGAATGTTTAAAATGTAAAAACCTTCTTCAATTCACTTCAACAGTTGTTGTTGACAATTTTTACTGCCATCATTGAATGTAAGGTCAGGCTAATAACAGGAAATGGCCAGCGTTATGGGTGTAAGTCCAAATGAAATCAGACAAAGTTATTCCAAGAAAATAAATAATAAAAGGTGTGACTATAATATCAGTAATGTTCCCATTTGTATACATGTATTTATTTATTTTAATGAAGCATCTTACAGAAATTTAACTCTTATTTTCAATTTTACTGAGAGAAAATAAAGAATTAGAATACTTTGTCATTAAACAAATTTACTGAAACAATTATTTTGTTTATTTATATATATTACTGACTTTATTTACTTATTAAACTTTGAATAGAAGAAGGATAATAAATATTGTTTTTGTGATTATGCTTTTAAATTAACATGTTAAGGAATCTCTTATTTTATTTGAAAATGTAAGAAACCTGATTATAGCCGATTATCAATCGATTATGTGTTTCCGATTACAACCGATTATTGATTATGATTTTTCTCCGATTATTCAACACTAGCTTCCATTAAAACGTATTTTAATGGATTTGCCTGTTTGTGGTTCATTGTGGTAAAAAGACGTACCCTGATTTTAATGTATTGCATGTTGGTATATGCTTTTGATACATGACTATCAAGGCATATTGGCCTCTAGTGTCACTGGAGTCAGGTGACTGATTGTTATCTGTTTCATTTTTCAGTCATTTCTTATTGATCTAGCTGCCATATGTAACTTTTGCATGTTTTTGACTGTAAAAAATCTTCCTTGAACCTTTGGCTAAATTGAATAGTGAATTCCATGTGACTTAATTGCCTAAAAAAATTTCTTATGATATCAACTTAGTTGTCAATTAAGGTTTATGTGCGTTATTGCCAGACATAAAATTCATAATATCTGTTTACTTTCAATTTTGTTTTTTAGTCATAAGAGTTGTGTTTTGTTCTATATAAAATGTGTATTGAGTTCTGACATGTGATGTTACTTAATTAGTCAGAAGTCATTATAAAGACTGATAGGTAATGTTGTTCCAGTCATCGATTATGATAAAAAAATCAGTCAATGGTTGGTAGATTCCAAGTGCTAGAGTATAATGTCATTTCAATGAATGGGTTAATTGTCCTGTTATTATCACTGAGCCCATTTTAGAAAATGCAAGATTTCAGCCACAACCTATCCAGTACTCTGGAAAGGTGCTCGGTAATGGCAGGTGATACTTTTTTATCAATATTTGGTGATCAACATGCATATTTCCACAAAGTAAAAGTCTTCATAAATGTTTTGGTATATTTTAGGTAACTCTTGGTTATTTTCTCATTACTTTTCAAGAAAAAAAGGATATCCAGGGACATTTGTTGTTGTTTATTATGGAGATTTTTGTTTTTTGATCAGAACCAATAATTAGTTAGTTACAGAAAACTTATCAGATGATTATAAAAATTCTTACCAACTCCCATCACTATATCATTAAGACGTGTATTACATTTATTTCCAAGAGTTTGCCACTGTGTGCATGTATATTTTACCAGGGTGTCAGCAAGTATTTGACATTTGGGAGGCAAACTGGATCAAAGGGGGGGGGGGGGTCCTAACCAATTTTTTTTTACATAAACTAAATAATTAAAATTTCCGCCAAATTCTTGATATTTTTCCTATTAAGACAATAGCTTAGAGGTATTTTCTGATTTTAAAAAAGAACAATTAAACATGCAACAAAAAAAGTGGTTTAATATGTGTTTTAAGTTTTCTTCAGCTGCACTGGGAAACTTTCACTAGTCTACCATTTTCATCTCTGGTAGACAGAATATTTCAATAGCTAGGTTATATCGAGGTAAAGATTAAAATACATATAATTTTCTATTTTTGTATAATACCGGTATTGTTACTTGCCAAAAAAAAGCATAAGTATGAAATTTAAAATGGACAGGGTAATTAATCCTTCAAAATATCAACTGAAGTTGTTCTAAATAGTAATTTTAAACCCGATTTTTTGTATTTTGCTTTAATTTAATAGCTTCCAACTTCAATTCATCAAATATTTCCAAACATCGATCGACCAATTCATTAGACAATGAACAAGCCTGTTATACATAGGGGAAGGTGTCAGGAGGGGGGGGAGGGGGGCTCCAATTTTTGCCCAATTTCTCCATTTTTTCTGAGAATAGTTTTTTTTCTTGCTTAAGTTTCGATACGCAAAAATTTATTCATTTAGACGTTGCTCCCCCCCTCCCTTTCAAACACACTTTTTGTTGCTGTTATGTCGAACTCGGACAAATTCCAGCATTTGAAAATAAAAAAAAAATCCAGAAACTTGGAGAATCCCCACCCAGCCCACCAAAAATAGAATTTCCAAAAATGTTGCTAGCTGTGGGCCTTATGAAGAATTTGTAGCAAACTTGCACGTAGAGCGATGGATACCATGGTTATTGTTTACACATGCCGGGCAAAGGTATATCCCAATTGGCGTCTGGGTAAACAATAGCTTTCCCACTTTGCCTCTCCATTGACCACAGATTGCCATTACAAATTTTGTATTTCTCATTTAAAATTCATTTTTCTTTCTTTCTCTTTTTTTTTTTTTTTTTTTGGCAAAATCGTTGGGGTGGCGAATGTCGCCCCTGCCGCCCCTTTGCCGACGCCCCTGATTTTGCAGTAGTGAATTCACATGCACTTAAGAACTGTGTATATTTTTTGGGTAAAGAATAACAATAAACTATTATCTCTTACATACACTGTGTGAGGAGTATGTAAATTTTAAGAGGCAATAAAGTAGTGAAAGGACTATAAAGATAATCCTTCTTATTTTATTCAAATGTAAACAGTCCTAGAGTGTCAGATAGTAAAATCTTTTAGTTACCTGTTATATATCATTCCAAAGTAAACAGCAGTAAATTCAATGTAGATAATTTTTTATAACAGAAGTGTATCTTTATTCTTTTGTTATTCAGAATTTGAAAACCAGAAGTGTGCCACAGGATGTCAAGTCTATGTCCAGGAACACTTTTTTCTTTCCCAGGATTCAACAAAAAGTCCACACCAGTTCCACCACAGACAACATCAGAGGAACTCTCCAAACGTTATCGCCGGTAAGTCACAGCTTCTACTTGTGTTTCATGTAGGAAATCTGAAGATGAAAGCTGTTTAAAAAAGTAATTTGAACATCTTGACAATTGAGATTTTTCTTTATTAAGAAATGTAAATATTTTTTACTGGTATATTCAAATGATATTTTGAAATATTCAGATGATTTCATTTGAAGCAGAGTTCTTGAAAACTGTCAGACCTGATCTGGTCCCATCATACATTTTTTTTTAAAAGGACCATCAAAAATCATATCTTTGTTGGTCCTAGAGACCGGTTTAAAAAATTAAAGATGTATTTTAGATATTCTGGGAATTGTGAGTCAGCTGTAATATATTCTAGCTGTATTAGTTTATTGTAATACAGTTGAAATTTGGTATCTTGAAAATATCTCGAATACCATGGATATGTCGAAGTGATTTGGAAGTCCTAACCACGTATTTCTTAAGTATTTTACCGTCGATATCTCGAACCATCGAATATCTCAAAGTCCCATGGAGTTCGAGATAACGAAGTTTGACTTTATGCTTCTGGTTTTTGTGTGCATATGTGTCTTTAAAAATGACAAGCTGGTCAATTAACAGTGGTTCGCACCAGTGTGAGAAAAAATGAGAATGAGAGGAAAGATTAACGTGTCTATGAAAAGGAAAAGTGGGTGGCTGTAGCATTCTATTCAGTTACAATAGCAAAGGGGCCGGTCTTGATGTTGTTCTTTATGTTGAGTAATAAAGCAAAGTTAAAATCATTTTTTAAATGTGTTGTTGAACAGTTTATTTAAATGTGATTCATTTATTATGCTGTTTGCTTTTGTGGCTCCTGCAGGAAACTGATAGATCCTGCAAAAATTTTCCCTGAATCAGGACCTGTTGTCCTGCTTGTTGGTGAAAGTTTTCAAGAACTCTGTTGAAGTTAAATTTAATAGGGAAGTTTATAGTGAAGGAATGCATAACACACTATCAGTATGTCAGTAAATATATTCATTTATCATGCACAAACTACACCTGAAATAAGGAATGTCTGATAATTTGTAAATCTTAAGATTAAATGGCTAAATCCAAAAGAGTATAAGCTGGTAAAAAATGTGTATAATTGATCCAGTGAGTGGTTATTGATCTTTCTAATCGCAGGATATTTGCCTTGTAACTCAGGTAAATCAAACTGTATTGGTTAGGCCACCACTGCAGATATTTCAGCTGTTATCAATACGAATAGAACCTGAGTGGCTGAATAAACTATACACTAACTGACTAAAGATTGGTGGTTTTTTGTTTGGGCAATACATCTTTACATGGTGGAAGCATTGATTTATTTTTTGAATTATCGAGTGCATTTCATTATCATATCAATAATGGAAGAGGCTGTCCCATTTGATTTCTCAAGTAAAAAACTGAGCATAATTTAAAAACTGAGCATAATTTACATTCAATTTATTAAAAAAAGGTTCACATTTTCTGTTAATATTCATTTGAACCACATGCTACAAAGTGTGTAAGTGATCGCAAACACATAATGCATTCTGTGCCTCAAGTGAAATGTAATTATTTGTATCATTGCTCTTTGAAGCCTCTTTACAGGATATATGTAACTTTTTTTCATCAGACTTTCTTTTAAAATACAATTTGTTAGAGTTTTGTACAGATTTCATTTCTCTGTTATTTATTTTCTTTAAGTGGGTATTTTGTGTATTTGATAAGAAGCAAGCCCACATATTTTTATGGAGTGGAAGTTAAACTAGTCCACAAGACATTTCACTCTATTTAGAAATGTCAGTTTATAATTTCAAACCCTGCTCTATGGAATTGTAAAATTCATGTTATGTGGGCAAAGAGTTGGTCATAGTTTGAGCAACACAGGTGACCCTCATGTAAAAACAGAAATTAAAAATAAATTATCAGGTCTTGTGCTGAATGGAAGATTCAGTCAGAGTTTTCCCACAAGCCATATTATTGATCTAAGACCATAAGATTTTCACATCTAGCTTAAAAAAAAAAATTGCAGAAATTTGTTTAATTTTTTGATACTACATGTATATGTATGAACAAAAAACTGTTGTTTTACAGGCAACCTTTCAATGGCAGACCATGGCCCCATGGCAGTCCTGTTGCTGGAGTGTATGATGTAGAATTTTCCTCGACAAAAATGATACTTTTCAACAATAAAAGAAGAAGAGTAAGAATTTTGATATTCATCTCTAGATCTACCTTAAGCTCTACATTTTGCATTGGACAGGTGTTAGTCTGTCTGTAAACCATTTTTAGCTTCCTTTTTTTTTTTTTTAGGTCTAGGTTCATGCCTTGTTCATTGGTTGCCATTTGTAACTTCTGAAAATAATCAGCTTCTTTTCTGAAATGGCTGAACTAGTTTCAGTGAAACAGGTGAAGATAACAAACAGTGATCAATCTCAAGAAAATCTGTAAATAATACATATCTGTGAATAGGGCATAAAACACAGATCCCAGGAAATTCCAGAGGTAGAATCAGGTGCCCAGGACGAGTAAGCATCCCCTGTTGACTGTCACACCCACCGTGAGCCCTGTATGTATTGATCTGGTAGATTGAATGTTCCGTAGTCAAATTTAGTATAAAAGCAAAGGCCTAACAATTGCAACATATATCAGTCAAATTAGTAAACAAGGTCATTATAACGACCACAGAATTTATGAAATGCTGACTTTACACAAGGTTGCTGAAATCCCTCTAACATTAACTTATCTGTCAGTAGCCTGCCCCAGTTTAAAAATTGATTGTACTCAGAGCATGCTCTTGCCTCTTGAGTATTGGATAAATACCATATGTAGATGATAACAGAATATTACTACATAAAGGAAAGTTGACGATTGAAAAACTGAACTCATCTTGTTTGTCATACGATTTAGTTGTTAGTTGGCCTTATCATCTATGGTCAGTAAAACATCCAAATATGAAACAGACTTTGAGGTGTCTTTAATACTGATTTCTTTGGGAAATATCAAGTGAACACATGAATTCAACCAATTTTGATAAGTAGCATCTATTGTTGAAGAGGAAGAAAACTTATACCAAGCAGTTAGCTTGCTTTCAGAATTGTTAATTTCAATCCCCTGGTTCCAAGGTTCAGATTCCAGTTGACAAGAGTGAAGCCATATATGGAGCATAGTGACCCTTGGTCCAGTTGCTATATTCTTTTTACTCTTCTTAAAAGCTTTTCAGGGAAAAAAGTTAAACCTGTAAAAAAAGTTGTTAGAATTCCAAGTATTTGAATACTATTTTCTCTCAAAACATTTTTAACTACATTTCATTTACATCCACTGAATACCGGTATTTTCTTTTTTATTTCTTAAGAAAACTGATTCCAAAATTCTATCAATTAACCCTATACTTACTACCTAGTCTAGTAAGAATCAGGTTTTTAAAGCCATCTATTTAAAAGATTTCTAACAAAAATTTGGCTCTTCCATCAATGAAATGTATATCACGTACAGATCAATAATACAATATTTTACTATTTTCAACCACTTTACATGAATAATTAAAACAGATATGACTATGAACAATAAAATGTCTTTCTTTCTTTGTTAATACAGGGATTAACAATTGCAATCATTGCATAAAAATCTACGTAACCCACTTACACAGGTTATGTATTTTTTCTGCAATGATTGCAACTGTTAATCCCCATATTACATGTATTAACAAAGAAAGCATTTTATTGTTTAAATTAGAACCTGAAATGATATGATATTCACATGGAATAAAACATTTTTATTTCACAGCAAAGCAAATTGAGAGGAAACAATGACCCTAAAAATGAAGAGAGCTTGTGAGTATAATTATTTTGTTTCCAGTAGACAGATAATATACTTAATATGCTATATGCATTTATTTTTTGCCCTCTCTATAAATTTTTGGCCACTAAGTGTAATCTTTCTCTATTCTTCATTTCTGTCATTCTTTCTTAGGTTTCCAGATTTTTTTTAGATCAAGCTTGTAAACTTTGAGCCAATTTTTTTTCCTCCTCTTATGACATATAGGAAGTGCATATGCATTTGTCTGGTCTGATATCTGGGTTTTTTTTCCTTCTCAAGTCTTTAGGTCAGAGGTGATTTTTTGTTATCACTGGCTATCCATCGATCCTCATTTAACTTTGAACTTTTTCAATTTCTCCTCAGAAACTGCTGGGCTAATTTCAAGAAGTATTGGTGTGGAGTTTTTATGGGTAAAGTTCTAAAGAAAATCTTGCTCAGTGTTCAACCTAATCCTATTGCATTTCATAAGCCCTACCTAACTGCAGAACTGTAGCTCTCTGCTTGAGAAAATCAGACAGATAGTCAGGCTTCTTAAAGCAGGAAAATCATAAAATACAAGAAATAATGCCCAAAGCGAGCGACAAAAAAGCGGCGGCATAAATCAAAGGTTTTTACAAAGCTTGGATCTGTAGCTCTCTGCTTTAACTGTCTGAATTCTCTCAAGCAGAGAGCTACAGTTCTGCAGCTAAAGCCCTACCCCCCTCCTCTGTCCCCAGGGAACTTGAAGCCAGAATGGCAGAAATTTAAAATTCTTTGAAATCTTTCAAGACACTACTAGCTCCTACAATTTTTGCCTGATTTCAGTGAACACACAAAATATAGGAAATCTGAGCGGATCCGCTCTGAAATGATTTTGAACACATTATTCTTTGCTAACCTTCACAGTTTTATTTGTTTGTTTATTGTTTAACGTCCCTCTCAGGAATTTTTCACTCATATGGAGACACCACCACTTGCAGCTGCCTCACACATCAGTGACTATGCTATATGCTATGATACATACATGTAATTTTATTTATCAGTTTTTGATTTCTACAAAAAAAAGTTGCTCCTTCCATTTAAGTCTGATAGCATTTTCAATTTCCTTTGATTGATTTCTGATTACTGTGGAATATTAGATTTTTTTTCATGGTGGCTCAATTTTTGTGGAGTTTGTGAATACCTCTCATCCAACAAATAAACATCCTCCACGAATTAATAAACTAGGGCTACAAAGTCATATTTCCCTTTGTAGGTGTAAGAGAATAAACGAAATTACATTTTCACAAACCTGTAAAATTTAATCTATGAAAATTGGCCCCCCACGAATTTTAATTATTCCACAGTACTTTTTATTTTATAAAAATGTGAAAAAATTTGCAATGCAACTACAATTTTTGTTTTAGTACTTTTAACCGTCAAGTGCCTTTTTTTTTTTTTTAATACAGTTTTCAAAGAACATCTCAAGCTGATACTGAATTTTTTAAGGAGGGTAGGTGGTCAACAAATTACCATTCAGATCCACCTAAAAATATGAAATATAATTTTTCTAGCCATAAACTTCTTCAGTGCAGAAAAAAACCATGTTCAAGCTAATATTTAATGCAAATTTGTTTTTGTTTTCATGAGGTTTAATTAATCTAAAAATGGCCATGACCACCCAGCCTCCTAAATAATGTGTTAACTGCCATTAATATAGACACCATATTCAGTTCAGTTCAGTTCTTTATTCCGTAGGACGTACATCCCATAGGCATTACAGTATAATATAATGTATTTATCAGTTACATACATAGTACAATATCATGATATACACTTACAAACTTGTGATACATACATTCTATTATTTAGCTAATTGTTTTAAACATTCTAATCGTAATTTATTAGCATGATATATATATTTCCCTAACTGATTTACATCTTTGGTATTTGTACTACAAAATAGTTGTATTAGTTTAAAGACACTTGGTCTTCGGGAGTAGTAATGTTTGATGAATTTGTCTCTTAAATCATGAAAAACTGGACAAATGAATAAAAAATGAAATTCATCTTCAATATCATTTAAATTACATAAATCACATTTCCTATTACTCCTTATTAAATTATCATACCTTCCCGTTTCTATCTTTAAATTATGTGCTGAGAGTCTAAAACAAGTAATTGCTTTTCTGTATTTTACATGTATAGGTTTCTTTAAATAACCTTGCAAACAAAAATAGTCAACTAAATGCTTATATAACATGCATTTTGGTGATCTACATATATCAGATATAGCTTTTTGTTTAAAAACATCACACATTCTATTGTATGTTATGTCTAATATAATAAAAATATAATATTATCTTTTTGATTACTATGGTACAAGTCACCTAAACCTAGAGTGTACATTTCATTTTTTATACTCATAATCCAGGGGTCTTTATATTTCACCATATCTTGATAACATGCACTCAATATACAATTATTACTTTTTCTTAATTTTAACCAATATTGTAATATTCTATATATATCTAGTGGTATTCTACATGTACCTAACTCATAATAAACAACACAATTGCAAGTATTTTTTCTTACACCAAGTATTCTTTTACAAAAATTAATATGCACTCTTTCAACATCTTGACCTTTATGAAACCCCCATATTTCAGCTCCAAAACATAACACACTTTTAACATAAGTATCAAACACATTAATCTGAGTCTCAACATTGAAATTTAAATCTTTCATTTTACTATAAATACTAAACATTGCCTTGTTACCTTGTGTTGCACAATGTTTCTGTGTGGATAAAAATTTATCATTATAGTTAAATAACATTCCTAAATAGTTAAATTGATTCACAACTTCCGCATTGTTACCATTATATTTCCATTTTTCTTCATTTTTTACATACTTTCCATTTCAAAAAACTACAATTTTTGTTTTTTGTACATTTACAGTTAAATTCCATTCTTTTGTATAGCTATAAAGAGTGTTTAACATTTCTTGTAAACTTTCAACTGATTCCGCTATTAGGACTGTATCATCTGCGTACATAATTAGAAACAAATTGATCATTTGGAGTTCAACTGAAGCACAATTATTTTCAATAAAATGCCGTTCAAAATCGTTCAGATAGATGGAAAATAATACAGGTGATAATATTTCCCCTTGCAGAACACCGGCAGAAATACAAAATGTGTCTGTCAATATTCCTTGGTGTTTTATACAGGCTCTAACATTCTTATATAGAGACTTAATAATGCATAACATTTTTCCTTGTATACCCTCTGTTTGTAACTTGTACCATAACTTAGATCCGTCAATTAAATCAAAAGCCTTTGAATAATCTACAAAGCAACAGTATAATCTCTTTTTGTTTCTCAATGTCCTGCTAATTAAACTTTGTAGAATAAATATAGCGTCAATTGTACTTGCACCTGGCTTAAAACCAAACTGAGCATCTGTAATGATATTATATTTTTGGTCCCATTCTAACAATGTATTATTCAGAACACATGTAAACAATTTTGCTAAACAACTAACCAAAGTTATACCTCTATAATTATTTGGGTCATGTAATTCGCCCTTTTTAGCTCACCTGAGCTGAAAGCTCAAGTGAGCTTTTCTGATCACATTTTGTCCGGGGTCCGTCTGTCTGTCCGTCTGTCTGTAAACTTTTCACATTTTCGACTTCTTCTCAAGAACCACTGAGGCAATTTCAACCAAACTTGCCACAAAGTATCCTTGGGTAAAGGGGATTCAAGTTTGTTCAAATGAAGGGCCACGCTTTCTTTCAAGGGGAGATAATTAGGAATTACTGAAAAAATAATGGCATCATTTAAAAATCTTCTTCTCAAGAACCATAGGGCCAGGAAAGATGAAACTCATGTGGAAGTATCCTTAGGTAGTGTACATTCAAGTTTGTTCAAATCATGACCCCCGGGGGTAGGGCGGGGCCGCAATGGAGGATCAAAGTTTTACATAGAAATATATAGGAAAAATCTTTAAAAATCTTCTTCTCAAGAACAGCAAAGCCGTGATGAGTCATATTTATATGGAAGCATCCTCAGGTAGTGTAGATTTAAGTTTGTTCAAATCATGACCCCCGGGGGTAGGGCGGGGCCACAATGGAGGATCAAAGTTTTACATAGAAATATATAGGAGAAATCTTTAAAAATCTTCTTCTCAAGAACAGCAAAGCCATGATGAGTCATATTTATATGGAAGCATCCTCAGGTAGTGTAGATTCAAATTTGATCAAACCATGGCCCCCGGGGGTAGGGCGGGGCCGCAATGGAGGATCAAAGTTTTACATAGAAATATATAGGAAAAATCTTTAAAAATCTTCTTCTCAAGAACAGCAAAGTCATGATGAGTCATATTTGTGAGGTAGCATCCTCAGGTAGTGTAGATTCAAATTTGTTCAAACCATGACCCCCGGGGGTAGGGCGGGGCCACAATGGAGGATCAAAGTTTTACATAGAAATATATAGGAAAAATCTTTAAAAATCTTCTTCTCAAGAACAGCAAAGCCATGATGAGTCATATTTATATGGAAGCATCCTCAAGTAGTGTAGATTCAAATTTGTTCAAACCATGACCCCCGGGGGTAGGGCGGGGCCGCAATGGAGGATCAAAGTTTTACATAGAAATATATAGGAAAAATCTTTAAAAATCTTCTTCTCAAGAACAGCAAAGCCATGATGAGTCATATTTATTTGGAAGCATCCTCAGGTAGTGTAGATTCAAATTTGATCAAACCATGGCCCCCGGGGGTAGGGCGGGGCCGCAATGGAGGATCAAAGTTTTACATAGAAATATATAGGAAAAATCTTTAAAAATCTTCTTCTCAAGAACAGCAAAGCCATGATGAGTCATATTTATATGGAAGCATCCTCAGGTAGTGTAGATTCAAATTTGATCAAACCATGGCCCCCGGGGGTAGGGCGGGGCCGCAATGGAGGATCAAAGTTTTACATAGAAATATATAGGAAAAATCTTTAAAAATCTTCTCAAGAACAGCAAAGCCATGATGAGTCATATTTATATGGAAGCATCCTCAGGTAGTGTAGATTCAAGTTTGTTCAAACCATGACCCCCGGGGGTAGGGCGGGGCCACAATGGAGGAGCGAATTTTTACATAGAAATATAAAGGAAAATATCCTCTTCTGAAGAACTGCAAACCATGATTAGTCATTTTGATATGGAAGCATCCTCAGGTAGTGTAGATTCAATTTTGTTCAAATGATGACCCCCAGGGGTAGGGTGGGGCCCAATGGGGGAAGGAAAGTTTTACATAAGAACATATAGAAAAAAATATTTCTTCTTAAGAACAGAAAAGCTATGTTTAGTCATATTGATATGGAAGCATCCTCAGGTAGTGTAGATTCAAGTTTGTTCAAATGATGACCCCTGGGATAGGGAGGAGCCACAATGGGGGATCAAATTTTTACAAAGGAATATATGGGAATTTTTTTAAAAATCTTCTCAAGTACAACAAAGCCATTTGTTATATTGACATGGAAGCATCATCAGGTAGTTTAAAATTCTGCTGACACCAGTGTATTAATTAAATTGTATAATTACATAATTATCTAAAATATATGAACAAGTCTGTACTCCATAATTATTTTTGTTTACCTGTACGTATATGTATTCATGCTATTTCACATGTATCTTTTATATTGTCTTTGTATATATTGTACATAGAACCTCATATAACACTAAGTGGTTTGAGAGAATAAATTGAACTTGAACTCAGTTTTGGCTTGGTTCTCATAGTACCTATCCCCCCTCCCCCACCCACCCTCATCCCAGAAGCTAACAAATTCAGTTGAAAAATATTTTTGAGCCTAATTTTAAGTTCAGTCAAGTAGAGATATAGCCTAATCAGATACATCTAGTTATGATTATCTTTATTGATTTTCCTCCCATTAATATTCAGTTTTATTGAAATACTACATATTGATTTAAAATTGGAATTTTCATTTTAATAACTAACACTAGATTGGTTGAATAAAATGACCAAAATTATTGCTTCCTTAATCTTCTCAATCTTGTTGGAACTGAATTTTTAACTCCCCACTTAATTTTGGTAGGAGGAGAAATCTTGCAATAAAATTCATTGGGCTATAGGCAATCTCTGGGCCAAACTTGAATACATGTAAATGGTTCTACATGTAGAAGTATTTCTTATACAGAAAAATAATACATGGTCATTACATTGAAATGATACCTGACAAAAATGCTTTATATATATTTAATTATGCTGTATTACTTGTGTTACAGAAGTCCAGATCCAAACAGACACTATCGAGGTAATAACATTTGTCTGTGTTAACAGTTTATTCAGTTGTGTTAAGCTCTGTTATAGATGGCCTAGTTGGTCTTCAAACTTTACACACATAAATGAGTCAGGTTGAGGTGTACATTTCCAATTTATATATATATATATATATATATATATATATATATTAGGGATGGCAACAAATATTCGAACATTCGAATATTCATTCGATGAGGTGATATTCGAATATGAATTTAAGATTCGAATATTCGGTGTTTTTCAGATTTCATAAAAAGAAGTACTGTGATTAATAAATTTTGATTAGAACAGTGCTGGAATTATCCCTGTTTAATTTACTAGCGATCAATTTCGATCGCCTGATTTCTTTCACTACTTTCTTATCTTATAAATCTTTTAAATTACATGTATTTTGTTCTGAGTAAGGTGTTGTAAAGAATTCTATAATAATGCTTTATCTATAATACAAAACGTACTTTCATAGCTTTTATTAGTTAAAGATACGATCAGATCTAGAATCGAGGACAACAAATGTAATCTAAGAATATCTAAAAGGCTTGAAGAGTATACTTATCAAAATAAAATTAATTGATCATTGAATGAATGTCCGATAGAATTAATCTGTAATTAATATTGTAAAGGGCTTAATTTCAGAATAAATGTGTAAATTACTTGATTATCTCGGGTTGTACATAATTTACATTCATTATCGGGAAAACAGTTAATTACCTAGGAAAATTGTCTATGAAAATATTTGTTTACATTGTATCAAAGATTATAATCATATCTCTTATCAGGCAGATAATTGTAATTTATTACACGTATTGAAATCTGAACAGTATACCATTACGGCTATCTTGCCTTTTGTGAGACGACTGGTTCCTCAGGTGGGGCTACTATAAATACACGTTTCATTTGTTAAAATTATACTTTTCTACATTTAAATCAATTATTTATTTCAAACATTGACAAATATCAAATGGAATTTCTTATTGTACACCTACAACTTCATGTCTTCATACAATTTTAATTCCTATATAAGTATACCTACGAGAGTAGGATGATGCATATTGAAAATAAAACAGATTTTATTTATTTTATCGAATATTCCAATATATTCGAATACTTTCATTGAATATTCGAATATGAATTATTGACAAAATTGACATCCCTAATATATATATATATATATATATATATATATATATATATATATATATATATATATATATATATATATATATATATATATATATATATATAGGAATTAATTGACTTTGACCTTGAAATTGGTGCATGAAATAATTATTGTAAAATTCTTTCAAAACATTACTCCTCTTATAGTTTTGTTTAAATTTCAATAAAAGGATGATGTGACATATGGCCCCCGGTAAATTGACAATATAAGATATCTAAATTTTACTCTAATTTTTGCATCCACTTAATCACTGATATGTGTACCGTCATGAAATACTACTTTTACCGAATATAGAAACATAATTTGGGAGATATTTATCTTTATTTTGAGTAGGGGTACCATGTTTACATTCAATTCCCATTGAATTTTGGCCCCGCCCCACTCTTTGAAGCCCTTAAAATATACGAGCGCAAGTAGGTACATTTTTCTCCTTTGGACGGTTGCTGTATTTTATTGAAATCTACCTATATGTGAAAGGAGAAAATTGTACCTAACTGGGCTCAAATGTTAATGTGTTTAAAATATTGCAAAATCTGGCTGGTCCTCTCCATTACGAACAGATCGACGAAACAATTTTTCTGACGTAAGAATAAATTCATATGCTAATCGAGGCACCTGCGTGACTCTCTAACCAACCAATCAGCTAAATGAGTTGTATTACAAATGAGCATTACAAAATCTCTAAGGACATTTAATGCTTGGAAAAAAGGCATTTTTTTTTTCTTCTTTTCCGATAAATTTTTTTTTATTCATTTGAGTCACAGATTAGACATGAATCTACAATTTCTGTGCTCATAATTACAAACATTTTTTTTTTGTAAATATACATTGTATAATTTCATAGTTTTGTAAAGTGTCCTTGGGCAATTGGCTACACGTATTCCCGAGAATTTCTCGACCCAAAACGGTAAACACTGAAGTTCCATACGTATTATCATGTATAAAAAACCTTTGTTGACCATTAAAAGTTTGAAATGTAGTAGAGATAATATGTAAATTGACCTAAGCCACGTGTCCATGATAAAATGTAAACATGTGGTAAACCAGCATGTTTTGTTGTTCAGTCATCGGATTGGACAATTGTTCTCAGTAAGCGACAATGACCGAAATAATAACAATAGCTATATAAGGTAGATTTCTCAGACATGCAGACCTCTCTATTGTACTAAGATCTGCCTATTCTCTTTTCATAAAAGATCCTTTTGTCAAACCAAGTCGAATTTTGCTCTCCTGGGGTCTAAAAAAATCACAGATAATGCAGAAATCATCATAATTAAAATGTGGTGGAACTATTGAAACTATTCAAAAGGCGTCGTATTTGTTCACTATCAAAGATTAAACATAATTTGCCGTAAAAAAAGGGGCCGCAGAAAGTAGTTTTGGCACATCATCCTTTGGTACAAGGTAGATTACACCAAAGTACATAATTCTATAATATATATAGTGTATAATTTTTAAATTTGACAACAGTGTTGCCTTTGTAGCTTTGAATAGAAATTTCTGTGAAATTCTTACTTAACACTACTTCTACAATTTGGTCCTCTTGCAATAAAACATGATGGTGCAAGTTAATTTTTTTAAATTTTATTTTCTTTAAAAAAAAAAAAAAAAAGATTAGGATACATTATTTTGTAATTGTAATGCACTTTTCTCTTTACCATTTTAAGTACAATGCAGTAGAGCTCCATTCTTATCAGAGACTTCTGGTTATTGGAAATAAATTTGTTTGTATTAAATCAATATATTCTACAGGTTTTTGTGAAGAGACAATACTTATTTAAAAAAGAAAAAAATATGAAATTCTTCAAAAATGTAACTACATGTATCACTTTTCAATAGTTGTACTCGGATCAACTACTTTTAATCTTTCATTTGGATGATTAGCAATTCAATTTTTTTTTTTAGATGCAATTTTTCTAGCCTCCAATTTCAGATCACTGAAGTATTTGACTTTGTTTCGAAGGAAATGAATTTATCAAGAATGCTTTGTAGTATGGCAATGCACTTAAAAAAATCAAACAAACAGTTTTATGTTAAATCAGATTCTTGTCCCTAAAACAATTAAAAAACAAACTAAAAGGGGAGGGGATGTCAAGAAAATTTTATAAGATTTGAGGAAAGTCTTACTGTAATTTTAATCTTTGTTTTATTTATAGCATCTTCACCTGTATCAAGAGAGCTCCACCAGAACTGTTATAACTCAATGTCTCCCTACTATTACCAGCCAATGACTATCCCATGGATCAACTACTCTGAAAGGCCACCACCAACTTATGAAGGTAACTATACACCTGACTGATTGTACACATGTACTTCATGCTTTTATTGCTAATTTTGGAAGCTATTTTAAAACAAGTTGAAAGGAAGTACCATATCTTTTATTCAGAGTTTTTACTTAAAAATTTCAGCCATAATATACTTAATAAAGGTGTTGGCATTGATTATTTAAATGCATCATCCTTCAAGGTTTTTTCCCCTTTTTATACCCCACGCAACAAGTTGTGTGAGGTATAATGTTTTTGACCAGTCAGTCAGTCCGTCAGTCCTTTTTTTTTTGTCAGCGCAACTCCTCATAAACTGCTGCACAGAATTTCATCAAACTTTGCAGATATTTAGGACACAATGTGTAGATGTGCATATTACCAGGAAATTCCGATTCCTTTCTTTTTTTCTGGGAATTTCAGCACTTTTCAACTTAGATTTTTGGCCATATCTTGAATATAGAGATGAACAGTTTGTTAGTGCAACTCCTCTTAAACCGCTGCACAGAATTTAGTTAAACTTTGCAGATATTTAGTACAGTGTTTAGATGTGCATATTACCAGGAAATTCCGATTCCATTATTTTTGCCTTAAGAGTTTTGCCTATTATTGAAGAAACTTTCCAATTAGGTAATAAGGAAATCCACTGGAATCAGCTTTTGTAATGAAATTTTATGTGAAATATTTTATGACCTTAAAAGACCCCTAATCATTTTTAGATCAAAATATTAATAATTTAACACACACAAAATCTTGGATAGTTCTCATCCCCCCCCCTCCCCCCCTCAAATTGGTGCTTTGCCTTAAATAATTTCATAAGTACAGTATATAAACAAATTCATATGACTACATCATAATTTTGTTTCCATCAATTACATGTATTTAAATGTGTAAATTGTCATGTGTTGGACATGGACTATTTATCAGAAACTTCAGCCCAATTAAATTTGTAACATACAAAGATTTGAATATCCTTATATGCAAGAAGTTTTGATGTGATGATTTTTTGCAAGTAATGCCCCTTTTTGAATTATACTGTGTATTTAAAATGCACTGTGCCATTCATTACGTGTTGCATTGTCGAGTTTTGGGGGAGCGTGGGGTATGTGAGCTTGCTCACTTTTTCTTTCATTTTTGTAGATGGCAGTCTTGTCAATCCTAAGCGGCACACAAGTTGCTGTGTGCCAACAGACCCACTGGCTTTCAAAGTGGGAGTTAGTAACGAGAGGCGGCCACATAGCAGGGCATCCCTTCCCCCCAATTTCCGCTCCAGCCCGATGCTTAATCACCCAGACCTGAAAAGGGGAGAGAAAAAGTACATAGGCAGCATTGCCAGGATCTACAGTGCTCAACAGATGATTAAACTGAAGCAGAAGCAATACAATCAGCTTCTTACACTGGAGATGGAGAAAGGTAATCCAAGGCGGGTATCAGAAAGAGGATAGTTATAGTCCCTAAAGGTTGTACATGTAGGTGCACAAAATGATGTGGATTAAAAATAAAGTTTAACATAGCAATAAAGCTTCAGATTTATAAACTCTGTCCCAGGGATCCAAAGAGGCTTAAGTGGGTGTGATTCCTTATAAAAGTTGAAAGTGTTTTTAAAATTTGATTGGTTAAAAGAATTATTAAAAAGTTCTATTGCTAAGCCATATCCTCAGGGAAACATTGCATTACATAAGTTGAAAATGCATGACTACTGGCAACATAATAAAAACTGAATGTTTGCACGTATGGTTCATTGTGACAGATGCATTCTAAATACATTCAGTTCAGCCAAAGGCTCAAGTGAACTGTTCTGCATACGCAGGTGGTCTATTCTGCATCCTCAGGTGTAGATTCAAATCATGCCTCCTCCCCTGCCCTCCCCCAGGGTGGAAGGGGGGGATGCCGGACCATATATATATATATATATAAAATTATATATAAAATTATATTTCAACTTTTCAATACTTAAGTGAACTATTTCTGCTTTTCTCAGGCCAAAGTGCTTTTTTGAGTGATATGGCTCATGGGCCTCTTGACCTATGATTTTGGGATGAATATAAAAGATAAAAGTTTTGAGAGTACGTCCATTTTCAAGCATCTACAGTTCTTTGTTGTTCTAAGTTCTTTTGGATGCTACATACATGTGACCTATATTTACTGAATGAATCAGGATGATTGATCAATTTGGGGCATTGCATGAGAGCAGATGAATTCCAAAATGAATATAATATATGTTTTACAATGATTAATATTTCAATATATGTTATTTCATCATTGATATCACCATGGATGCCTTTAAGTGAATCCTGCTACACCAACCACACACATAGTAAATCATATTTAGGTGTAATACTGTAACAAATTTTGTTTTAGGGTATCATTCACCTGAAGAATATAAGCAGTACAAAAAATTCATAGAACTTGGAAGACAACGTCAGTATGCAAGACCATCCCGTGCCAAGTCTGCCCCAGCAGACAGATGGTAAAACAATCAAATTTATATTTAATAATTGTGTCATATTATCAGTAGAATATTTTACAATATTGATAATACATGTACAGTTTTCCTGGGATGTCATGCTTTTTGATTTTTTTTTTCATGCAATACCAGGACCAGAGCATTTGAAGAAAGCCTATTTGATGATGAGGAAGAACAAACTACCAAAAAGTCAGCATCATCCAAAAGTCCTCGAATTAAATCCCCAACAAACAGCAGTAGAAGGGGCCCTGTCAAGTCCAGCCAATCAGGAAAAGGAACAGGCAGGTCATCTACAAAGGAAACATCAGTGTCAAAATACCCAACAACATCGGAATCTTCACCCAAGGCATCCCCACAGCCAAAGTCTGAAATTAAACCAAGATCACCACCAGTACCTACTGAAGGGGAGGGGGAAGAAAAAGAAGAAAGTTCAGATACCTCCGAAAGTGTGCATTCCTCCCCAGACAGAAAAATCCACAGGGAGGGATATGATAGACCACTGTCCAGAATGGGGCATATCCCTGAAGGTACCTAAGCTTTTATAAATCATATCATTGATGTTTGTTACACCAAAAGGAAATTGGCCTGATTCTACAGTAAATATGTATATCTATAATTATTAGTATTGTTGTTTTATTAGGCCTTATTTTGTTCATCATTCATTAGAAAAATATAATGAGCAATTAAAGGTTTACTCTAAATGTTTAAACAAATTGTGAATACCTCTTAGATCCATAAAATACTTTTAGTGACTTGGTACCTTTTCTGAAAAAAAACCCAGTGGGGAGTATTTGTCCATTTTGGACAGTTCTAGTTTGATTACCAGGAACTGAATGAATTTACCTGCTCAACACCAATATAAATGAACAATTAGTATGAATATTGACCATATTGTAAGATCAAATTCTTGTTCTTTACACCCAGATTCTAAAAGCCAAAAATCTGAAAACAATGATGAAGAGTCTTCCAGTAAATCAAAAACTGAGACCAAGATGCAAGAAAGTTTACCAGCTTTTACTGAAGAAAGTGACACACAGTCTGCAAGTAAAACTGACACAAACTCCAGTGAGAAACAAGAATCCAGTAAATCTGACAGTAAAACACCTACAGATGAAACGACAACTCGGGAAGACACGTATAAATCATCAACAGATGACACCACAACTCGAGAAGACCCATATAAATCATCAACAGATGACACTACAACTCGAGAAGACCCGTATAAATCATCAACAGATGACACCACAACTCGAGAAGATCCGTATAAGACATCAACAGATGACACCACAACTCGAGAAGACCCGTATAAATCATCAACAGATGACACCACAACTCGAGAAGACCTGTACAAGACATCAACAGATGACACAAGAGACAGAGAACCACAAGCGGATGACAAAATGGCATCTGATTCAGAATCTCAATCGGACATTGAGGAAAAAAAGGAACAGCGAGAGGAAGAGGGAGGTAAAACTAGCGAGTCAGAGTCAGGCACTGAGAGAAATACCTCCGAGAATGCAGAAAGTGAGAAGAAACCTTCAGGTTCAAAAGAAAAAGTGTCCTTTAGGAAGGACCCTGAATTAGAGGGATCAGATAAAGCTCAGTTACCAAAGAGAAGGAGAGATTCTTTAAGTGACGACGAAGTACCAGCTTCTAAAAGGGACCCAGATGAATTAGAATATTAATGTGAGACCCAGTTGAATTAGAATATTAATGTGAGGCCCAGATGAATTAGAATATTAATGTGAGACCCAGTTGAATTAGAATATTAATGTGAGGCCCAGTTGAATTAGAATATTAATGTGAGACCCAGTTGAATTAGAATATTAATGTGCTGAATTTTTAAAAAAAATAATTCTAAACTGTTGCAAACAGCCTGGATTTAAAAAGAAAACAGATTTCTATAGTTATTTAAGTTCTATATGTACAAGTTTACTCATGTTGACAATTTTTATCAACAGACAGTGCCAATTGAATTTGAAGTATTTTGAAGTATACTTTTGAAGTATTTAGTTATACATGTTACTAACATGTATTTATATATGAAGAATATGTCAAATCAATTTTAGAGATATATGTGTTAGTTTCATTTTTTTTTTTTTTTTGCCTATTTTTAACAGTATTCACAACTTTATTGTGCAGATAGTTTACACAATACAAAGCAGTATTAATTTAGATGTTTTCAGTACTGTAACGGATAACGGAACAATTTGATTCTGAGTTCACTTTGATACACATGCAATTTATATTTTTATCTTTACATATATTTATGCCAGTTAACTGCTTGCAAACTAGACAGAATTTGCTTTAATGATTTTTTTTAAGTATTGCCTGTGATATATGTATATCTCTTCTTTATAAATGATTTATTATTGCAAATCTAGGAACTATAAGCTAATAAATTTTATTTTTTTGTCAGTGATGTTTCTAATGGTTATACTTTTAGGTCACTGGATTAAATCACTGAATGACCTATTGCCTTCTGTTTCTTGCATTTGGGGTGTGTTTTATGTTGATGGTAGCTGTTGGATATTTTCAGCTTTTCCTTAGGAATCCAAATTAATGGCTTGACCAAATTCAACAACTTTTAGTATTTTCCATCTAATATTTAGGGTGAAAAAAAATTAAATTCTGTGGTTCCTGTCTGCTGAGGAATGGGGCTAAAGCTATCACACAGTGCAATCTTTAGAAATCTCTTTGGTCTCAGACACCCAACAGGTAAACATACATGATTAGAATGATCAGTTGGCCCTGGACTAAAATTACTGAAGTTCCAGAATTCAGGACTGGTCTAAATTGGTCAAGCATTAAAATGTATTTCGTTTTTGAAAAGCTTTGGTCCTGGACACCCAGTAGTCAAATAATTGTTTTAGTGATTATAATCCGTGTTAATCCTTCAAACAGAATTGTGAACTTTGTGATACATAGGAATAAGGTTCACTGTCCAGGGGGGATTACATTAATCTTGTAAAATACATTTGCATTTTAGAACTTTGACCCGAACTATTGATAGCTAGTAAAGAGAATGTCTGTGTAATTATAGTGAGCAATGAGTCATGCACAAATCAATTACCTTTTATGGAATAAGGATGCACACAGTGACCTTTTATTGTGTTTTAACATTGTTACCCAAAGCAATGTAATATCAGTGCAGGTATATTTGGATGCTGTGAGGGTTCAGAAGACAAGTACAAAAAAAGATAATTCAAGGAATTTATGTCCCCTTTGTAAGGGCAGAAGTTTATTTGTAACAATATACAAGTTTGTTACCTTGACCTTTTATCCTTTCATCTCAAATTCAATAGGGGTCATGTTTCATTGAAGTGTTTGTAGGCATCTGCTGTGTTTTGAATGCGTAAGTAAAAGAAATAAATTCAGATGAGACTACTAACTCGCACAAGATGAAACACTTTGGCCTTTGTTTTTTAATTCTGAATTTGGCTATGGAAAGTTCCATCTACCTGATCAATACATAGGGCTCATGATGGGTGTGACCGGTCAACAGGAGATGCTTACTCTTCCAAGGCACCTGATCCCACCTCTGGAATTCCCAGGGTTCCATGTTTTACGTCCTCTTCACATATTTGTATTGTTTTGAGATTGGTCACTGTTCGTTATCACCACCTTTTACATTCCTTTAAGCTTGGCTTAAAGACGGTTTTTAGGTGCTTAATGATGGCTTAATGGTCATCTAAGCACCTTTAAGCTATCTTTAAGTAATATATATACCAACATTAAGTTACCATTAAGCCATCTCAAAGTCCTTATCGAAATTAAGTTAATTAAGGACCCTCTCTACACCATTGCAAAATGTTTTTTTTTGGATATCGAGAAAATTATATTGAATAAAGTTGTAAATATTGAGCTTATATATCTAATTTTCAATATATGGTACATGGCATTTACCCCCAGGAAAAATGTTCAAACACAACACAGTATCATGCAGTGAACAGAAATCACTGTTGTTTAATTACTTCATTGGAGAAAATACATGTAAATTACATGTTCAATTAATTTATCTTGGCCTTTTGAAATGTTAAGAATACTTGCATTGATAACAAATTGAATAATATACTGTAAATTTTTATCTATTGCAATTTAGATTTAATGGCAGATCACTCTAACTGCAGAAAAATACCATAGAATCTAGCCCCGGGATTATGAAACATCTTAAGCTTAGGTCAAAATGTTCATGTTGTACTAAAATTTGATTACCTGGTAAGTCAAGCAGACAAAAATCAAAATATTTGTCAATATTGCTTCACAAAAGTGTTGTTACCTGCAAATTTAGAGATCATTCATTCAATAATTAATAAAACATTTTACAGGCGATTAAAAATTTGACTTAAGTCTAAGTCTGTTTCATGATCCTGGGTTCCAAAAAATGTAATGATTTGTTTTCCAACTTGTGCATCGTACTTGTGAATTAAACAAAGTAAAATTATATTTAACATTTTCCTGCAAATAATTGGACAATAATCAATTTTTTTTTACTTGATTAATTCCTATGGTGGAGTATTTTATTTGATAACACCTTAAAATGATACATGTACCATGATTACAAAAATTGCACCATTCGATCATTGAAAGTATAAAATATGGTCCTTATACAACGAAAATCTTAGATAATATTCAATAAAATGTTGGTGTTGCCTTAGATAAATAAAATTGGCATCAAATAATTCCTTGTTGGATTTACAGTCAGATTATTCTCCCTAATTCTGCAAAATCTACAGTTAGTGATGATCAGTTTGGTGAGTTCTGTCTCCATGGTCAGTCTGTATTGTTGATTCACATCAGAAAAATATGTCTCTTTTTCCATAAAAGTGTTACACAACCTTTAAGGAATGAAGCTTATTTTAACCTATGTTATACGATATAACATAACTTGGGGCAGTTTACGCTTTATAAACCGAAAAGTTATGTTATATCGTATAACATAGGTTAAGATAAGCTTCATTCCTTATACTTTAATTTCAGTGTAGACAATAAGACAATTTTTCCTCCAAAAATGGTTTCAAATTGAGCATATTTTAAAAGTAACATCAAGCCGAGTAATACGTTTTTGACGTAACTCATTGTGACGTAGGCAACTTACGTTATACGATATAAACGAAATCTTTCATCCTATCAAATGTTGTGTTACAACTAGAATTAAATTATTTGTAAATAACAGAACGATGTAACAGGTATGTAATGGACAAGTTGATTATCACTTTTCACTTGCTGGTATCTTCACAACATATTGATACGTGTGTCAATGAAAAATTATTTGATAAGAAAGTTTACATAAATATTGAATTCCTCTTGATGGGAGCTAGTATCCTTTGTCAGTTTCTTTCACATCAGTACAATTTTGCTCTTCCAAAAGCTAAATTTATTTGAGGTGTATTTCTTCTCAATTTAAACATAATTCTATTAAGACCTTTTACATGATTTGAGAATTTAATATTGACTTCCAAATCTACAAAATTGTATTAGTAAAAACTTTTTGTTTTTTAAGAGTCCTGGGTACAGATAAAGATATCTTAACATTTAAAATATTTTCAAATAAGACTAAATTATCTTAGACTGGGACATCTATCCATGATTAATGGGGCATGAAAAAAAATATTTCAAAGCTCATTGTTCATTATAATCATGTAAAACAGCTGTACAGGTATATAATAATAACAAACAAATTCAAAGACAATATAAGATCAACACAGCCCCACTCTGGAACCTGGGCTCTTTTCTAGAGGTTTCTTTATTACAGATTTACAATGGTGGATGTCAAGTTGTAAAGATTTCAAGATAATATGCATTTTCATGTAATTTATTATCAATTTAGCCCAACAAGTAGGCACAATTTTAGTAGCGGCCTAAAACTTTGTTAATGCACACAGTTTGACTCTGATATGACTGAAATTGAGATGATTCTTAAAGACATAATACAATTTTTATTTTAAGACCAACTTTTCACCATTTATAGGCCTGGATTCAAAGGGGTTATTTATAGAGTAATCATAGCTTCTTCTACTCATGCAAACATTTCAATTGTTAAGAAGAAAAAAATACTTTCAAAGAGTTACTGTATACAGAGTTATTTTCAACTCATGTTATTTTTGCTCTTTCTCACTTTCAAACAATTTTGCCCCCTTTTAAATTCCCCCAGTAACAGTTCATTTATACTGTGCTCTTTGAATTCACCCTGTTTTAAATTCACCCATCTGTGAGTTGGGTGAAAAAAGGGGGTGAAAATACTCATGTATACAGTATTTTTTTAGTTTGTTACAAACTTATAGTTCCACCTTCAGGCCTACACCCAAGGGATCATGAATATAACAAATGAATATAGGGATAATTGCTCATCATTAACATGCAGAAGAATATTTGATTATATAAAATATTATATTAATTGTCAATACATATATTGTTTCAGACATTTCTGAGATGTAAATATTCATATGTTTATGCACACAGACAAGAAAACATAGCAACAGTCTACCTGAGCAACTCAGGACACCTAACACTCAATAGTCTTATTGCACTATAAACAACATAACGTCACAGTCACAGGACTACATGATGAGGTGGAAAATGTCAGTTCTTTTTGTATTCTATTCTCTCAACTTTGACATCATCTTGAACTAGCTTGTAAACATAGGCAACAACTGTTGACTGCTGGATATCCAGAATTACAAAGGATGAGGTGACATTACTGAAAAAGAATGTGAAAACATGTATGTATTATACTGGAAATATTACTAATCAAGGTAACATCTACCACTACATCACAAAAACAACATTATGATTTCTAACTTTATTACCATCAACAAGAGGCCCATAGGCCACAATACTCACCTGAGTAACCCCTTTTCTACCTGAGAAATACATGTACACAATATAATTACATGTAATTGACATATGTGTGGCCATCTATCAAACTGTGTAGTAAATATATTAAATATTAAGGCTGTCTGAAATAACCAAATTATTGCACCACATGAGTGCAAAATGGTCACTCTCTTTCTAGACCAAGTAATTCAAAATAATATATAGATTATCTTCCTCTTACCAAGGCCGTAACTACCATTGAGGCAAGTGAGGCAAATGCTTCACTAAAATTTTTTAGTTTTCTGAAAAGTGAAAAAAGTTTTATTTTGAACTTTAATTACATTGTACTTATGTGTTTCTTTGTACTAAATTAATGCTTACAACAACTGTTCAATTTTTGTTTCAATTTCTGAAAATTGATCATCTCACCAGGCATTTCATTATCCTTTAGAACGCATATAAAAATAATTCAAAATGTGAAAACTTTCAAAGAATGTTCTTTAATTTACTAAAACCCAGGTTTTGGAACCCCCTTTTCTTGAGAACCCCCATCAGGACTCTATCCTGGACCCGCTTTGGACTTGGGTGGCCCCAGATCCCTTGCCTCACTAAAAATTTGAGTCTAGTTACGGCCTTGCTTACCATATTAAGGACATACGCAACGTAGTTTGAACTTTATTGTCTTTTTCCCTGGAGTTGAAGAGTTCCAATACTTAAAGGAATTGTGTGCTACATTTTAATGTCTATATTTGCTGTTGTACACTTCTTCTAAAACAAGTTTGGATAAACAAAACATCTAGAATATATGCTTAGTAATTTTTTTGTATTTTTCTTTGAATTAAACAAGAATTTTCATCAGTTGATATCTTTTCAATACCCCTGGTAATGCATGCTGACTTTTTGTCTACGAACATCTGATGACACTATAATCTTAAATTAAGAAAATCTTGAAAAATTATCAGTAGGTAAGGTACGTTGCGTATGTCCTTAATATGAACTATGTATATAACAAACTCAAAACAAATAACATCACATTAGAGTGTTGACAGATGGACAGTAAGATCACCGTAGGGCATTTGCATGTTAATGCACACCACATTTAAATAAAATATACTTTGAGCAGAAAGATTACAATTTGTAGTTCATCAATGTTAATTTTATATAAGTATTAAATTTCATCCTGAAAAAAAAAAATAATCAAACTACAAATTCTATGTCAAAGATACCTGTCTAGAGGATTATAAGCTCCTGTTGCTGATCCAGGATTGATGTAAAATTTGTTTTCATGCTCAAAAGCTTCAAATTTATGTGTGTGTCCCGAAATAAGGATATCCACATCCAACTGCCGTTGAACCAATGCAAGACTCTCGGTATCACCCCAAGGGACCATCTGATGTCCATGACATAGTCCTATCCTAAACTGTCCTACTGTAACTACTTTCTGCTCAGGATAGTTCAGATTCTAAAAGAGTTGTGAAATAATCGTTATTAACGGCACTAACCTTTGAGTGATCATGATTTCTTCTGTAAAATTTCATATTCTAAATTCTCAATCAGTATACGATTGAAGCAAAATACCTCATCAAAATCTCCTCTGACAACATGAACATCACTTGCAAGGGTTTTCAAGTAATCAAAAGTCTCTTTTGTACATAGGTTTCCAGTGCATAATATATGCTGAATTTTTCCGGGTACAAGTAACTTCTTAAACTTTGCTGGGAGGCTGTTACAGCGATGAGGAATGTGAAGATCACCAAGTACTAAGACCAGCTAAAAGAATCATTCGTAACATATTCAAAATAAGACTTGTTATTAAAATCCAAAGGTTCAACTTCGTGTCTTGTGACACCCCTTTTGCATTTTTCATCTTCGACAACAACACCGAAAATCTTGCGAATAAATATAATGTACCTGTTAATGAAGTTTTTTTTGTACAATTTAATACTACGGAATTATTTTTAAATACGGAAGAGATACAATTTACACATTATGCAAAAAATATTACCATCTTTACTGGAAGATCGAAGAAGCTTTCACTTCGTCAAAGTCAGACAAATGTTTAGTTCGGGTAAAGGCTAAATGCCGGAATAGTCCAGTCATTTCATAAAATTTTCTGTCAAAATGGGGGAAAAATGCAAAAGTCTCAAAACTTAATTTTTATCAATCTATAAGATGATATTAATAAACAATGAAAAAGATTTTTAAAAAATCATGCATGGAAATAAAAATATTGAGATGTATTGCATTCTTCAATCGTAACTACTCGGCCATTTCCATGAACGATAATTCTCTCTCGGAAAATGGCCGAGTAGTTACGAATGTTGCATTCTTTTAGACTGGTAATGTTACCAACGAAATGTTGAGAGTAGCACAAATTTATATGAACCCTTGTATTCTGAAATTGTTTAACAAAGTTTTTACCTCTGGAATTTACCCCAAAAAATGGGTAGAAGGTTATATAACACCTATTTTTAAATCAGAAAATCCTCAATTACCCAGAAATTATAGAGGCATAACCATTACTAACAGTATTGGAAAACTTTTCAATATAATACGTAACAATAGATTGGATAACTTTTTATCTGAAAATAACATAATACATGAAAGCCAGATAGGATTTTCAAAAAAAGCTAGAACTTCTGATCATTTATTTGTAATGAAGTGTTTGATTGACAAATATTTACATTTCCAATGTCTTTGTCCGAGATAAAATTTCAAATAGTAAAAATACTTTAATTCTACATAAATCTACTGGTTCATCGATAGGCGTGGTGAAAAAAAATCACGTGCGGGGCGGGACAAATAGAGACAGAAGCGGGACTTGTAGCTCGTGAATTTGCAGAATCAAGAGCATGTAAATATAAGGAATAACTGTCAGATTTTTTGATTTCATGACGATGATCAATCGATTGGCTTGCGTGATAATTTTATGCATAAACGCCTTCGGCGTTTATGCAAATTATCACGCAAGCCAATCGATTGATCACATCATGAAACCAAAAAATTTGACAGTTATTCCTTAAATATACCAACAAAGGTAGTAAACGTCTATATGCTTGCTTTGTAGACTTCCACAAAGCATTTGATACAATAATACATGAAGGCATAAAACTTAAACTCCTTCAATTGAATATTAATGGACTATTCTACAAAATAATATGCAGTATGTACAAATATAGTTATATCTCCATTAAAATTGATAATAAATTGACCCAGCCTTTCTCACCCGAACTAGGAGTAAGACAAGGCGATGTCTTAAGCCCAAATATATTTAAAATATTCATAAATGATCTTTCAAATTTACTTAATAAAGACATTGTTAACTCAGTCTCACTTTTCAACAAGCAAATAGGAGCTTTATTATATGCAGATGATTTAGTATTATTATCTGACAACCAGCTATCTCTGCAACAAAAACTTGATATGCTATACAAATATTGTAAAGAATGGTGTTTGGAAATCAATGTTAACAAGACAAAAATCATTATTTTCAACAGAAGTGGGCATTTAATAAAAGAAAAGTTTTCAATTAATGGTATTAATATAGAATGTGTTAAAACACATAAATACTTAGGTATAATACTCTCAAATTCTGGTTCTTTCAAAGAGGCAAGGTCTCATCTGTATAACAAAGCTTTAAAGTCATCGTTTAAAATATACAAAGATATAAAATCAACAGATCCACCCATTAAAACTTTACTTCATCTATTTGATCATATGATCAAACCTATAGCTACCTATGGGTCAGAAATATGGGGTGTATTGTCAACATCAATGCAAAGAAAAGATAAATGCCTATATGAAACATTTAAAGATTGGGAGATTGAAAATCTTCATATGAAATTTTGTAAATTTATCATTGGATCAGGGAAAAAAAGTACCAATATTGCAGTTCTATCAGAGCTGGGTAGACAACCAATTTTTTATTCTATTATTATAGCAATTATCTCTTACTGGCATAGACTTGAGAACATGCCCGAGAATTCTTTGTTATACAATGCTTACAAAGAAAGTATGATCTTGGACAGTTGTAATATAAATAGTTGGTTTTCAAATGTAACATATCTATGTAAGAAAATGGGCATACTTTGGTCAAAATGTAAATCAATGAAACTAATAACTTTAAAGAAACAACTGAAAAAAATTATTAGAAAGGATTTCCTTCAATACTGGTTTATAAAAAGAGAAGAGGGCTGTCTGTCGGGTAAACTTACAACATATTTCTTTGTAAAAAGAAGTTTTGAAATTGAAAAGTATTTATTTTTAAAAAATTTTGAACAAAGAAAAATTATATGTAAATTTAGAATAAGTGCACATAATCTCAGAATTGAAAGTGGAAGATATGAAAAAAATGTAAGTTTACACAAAAGGACAGCAAACCACCCTTGCAAGAAATGAAAGGATTTGTAGAATGTGCGACATGAATTGTGTGGAAGATGAGATTCACTCACTGATTGAATGTCCATTATATAAACATGATAGACATGAATTTTTTGAGAATATTGCTAAAAATAATAAAAAATTTTATTATTTAACAAATAAAGAAAAATTTTTGTGGATTATGTCTAATGAGAATGATATATTGCTTATCAAGTTGGGTAATTTTCTAATCAATATTTTTAAAATAAGAAATAGTGAATTATATAATGTTAAAAAGAACCAAATAAATGCAAAAGAGTAATAATATTAAATTATTAATACTCTAGTACAAATATACATGTTACAAATCTTTGTACGTTTGCTAATTATATATATATATATATATATATATATATATATATATATATATATATATATATATATATATATATATATATATATATATATATATATATATATATATATATATATATATTAAAGCATTTATTATTGGTAATCCCCATCTGCTATAATCATCATCATCTTCTTTAGTTAGTTTCTTTTCTTTTCTCTTAATATCGACATGTTGTTACTATCAATTTTGAATTTCTTCTTGTGTATATAATTCTTTACTTGTATGCCCTGAGGGGCCCCAAATTGGGATCAATAAATCTTATCTTATCTTATGGTATTGCCTGTCTCTATGATATCGTTCGAAAGAATATCGCGCATATCAGACAGGCAAGCCAGTCTAGCATTCTTTTTCTTTTTAAAAGTTATCTCCCTTCATGGCGTAACGTGAACATTTACCTATAAAATTTTTGGGTTGGAATTTTTTTTCACTGGAGTGGAAACCCCCCCCCCCCCCCCCGGAAAAATTTCCTGGATCCGCGCCTGAAACACCACAATTTTGCATCATATGTTGGATTAGTATGGGACAAAAAAGAAAACGTAATAAACATAAACATACATGTATAGATTTCAAGGCCGTTGGAAAGAGGGTTGGGGGGTTGATGCGTTGGTCAATGGAAGCGATTGCACATCGGTCTAGCCATGAACATCTTAGTTTGTCACAAACAGTCGAAAATATTTTCTGAAATAATTGACTGAAAAAAATCTTTTTTTACGTCATGCTCATAGGCACTCCCCAGCTTAAGGTCAAGATCTAGTAAATGAAAGGTGCCTACAGATTTTTCAAATTTGAGAAACGAGTTCTTTTAATGACCCTTTACAAATATAGCTTGGTAAAATAAGGTGTTTCGGGACATAATTTTTTGATAAACTAGACGAAAAAACATATTTCATAATTTTTAATGAAAACCGAAGAAAGTCAGGTATAAATTTCCGAGATTTTTCCATCTCAGATAAATAGCAATATTGCCTACAGTTTCTCAGAAAACGGTTTTTCGTTTCTTCTTAACCTCTACTTCAAAATGATATTAAAATTGAATATAGATATCGGGGTTACTTTTGACATGATTTCAAATTGAATAAAATCAAAATGCTTCATTTCCTACATAATTCTATTACAGCTGTAAAGTGCGGGAAAAAATAAACTTTAAATCAATTATGACGTCATAATGGATCTAGCACTAAAAAGACAGTCTAAAATCATTTACTAGATCTTGACCTTAATTGTTAAAAAAATATATATCTACTATACTATAAACATAACCTTGTTATGTTTATAGTATAGTAGATATATATTTTTTAACAATTTAAAAGCTGGGGAGTGCCTATGGTCATGCTTCTTTCTTTCAAAACGACTAACACAAGTATCGAGGATATTTTAAAAACACTCAACTAATTTCGTTGAAAATTTACCGAAACATATCATGGTTGCTTTTTGTCTTGGTTGCCATAGCAACAGAGAGTAAAATTTCAAAAAATATAATTAACCACTTACACAACAAGATTACCTCTTACATCTTGTTGACTCAAGATTATGATGTACAGAAATTTATCTTTAAATTAGCAGAGGTGCTAACTGGCTAACCACGGATACATTTTGCATATAATTAATATGCCGGAAAAGCTCAATATTCACTTATGCTAGGTCAAAAATATGACAATACTCAAAGGCCAACAGTAGAGAAACAATAAAAAAATATGACCTTATGTAAATAATTATAAGTTACAGCAACATTACTCTAATATATATATAAGTGCCATAGTTACCATGGTAACACAATGTAGCTACATACAATGAATATTGGTTATTCCAATAAGTATACACTAGATAAAATCCCGCGCAAGCGCGGGGATTACCACTACCGACAGAAAATATATTGTAGTTTCTTCCGACAGCCTACAGGCTTATAGCAGGAAGAAATACTTTGTTCAAAATCCCGCATGAAGCAGATGTACATGTACGTCTCCACCCCACCCCCCTTCTGTAAAAACTTGAAAAATTACAATTTCATTTATTGACGTTTTTCTGAAACCTGTTATACTATGTTATGGATATTGTACTTCAGATGCTCTTATTTCATTTCCGTCATGGATAAAAGCAGCGAATATGCACATTATACTGATAAATTGATTGGGGTTTTTTTTTTGGGGGGGGGGGGGGGGTAAAAATTCACAGGTACTTGGGTCTTGGTTTATAGATACATGTATGTATGTACCTCATTGATATGAAAAAAATGTACTTTACCTTTTTTTTAACATATCAATAAGGTACAAACATATATATAAACCAAGACCCAAGTACCTGTGTAAAAATTATTTTTTATAGCTTTTAACGCCCTATGAATAGGCCGAGTATTTGATACAAAAGACTGTATTCAGAAAAAATTGAAATGTACTGATTAAAGCACACAATTTTACAGCATTAATTGTATTTGAACAATTCCTTATTCATTAATTTTCTCTTTTCGTGTAAGCAAGTTTATTACGAAATACAAATTGTACTTCGGGTTCGTTGCCACGATGATCTCATTGAGGAATATACAAATTTTACCGATAAATTTATTAGGAAAACCTACTACATATATGTAATAGTCTTTCGATATATAAATATATTCACAACTTATAGTGTTATCAATGGTGTACGATTATTTCAATGACCATTCACACAAATTTTTCATGCAGCTATAATCGTCTCGTTTTTCTTTATAACATCGGACTCGATGCTATATGATGTTCTAGAAGCTTCCGTCAATATTAAGATCGGTGAATAACGAAAATAATTTGCACATTTCCCTTTTTAATCGGTTATCACAACTTTTTTCTTTTATATCATTTAAATCGATTGAATAATTCGGTGATGACGTTTTATGAAATAAATAAACGATTGCTTGTCGTCAGTTTCATTAAAAATTGCCAGTAACTTAGATCCGCCAACCGGAAACGCCACCTTTCTCACGTTTCTGCTATTTCATGGCTGTTTATAGATCAAAGTACTGAAAGTACTGAAAGCCGGGCTTTAATATGTTCGAGTGTATTGTCCAATCCTAAATTAGTACATATTTGAAAAATCTTTCTTTCTGACCATTGATATTTAACAGGTAGAGTTTGTATGATTATGATTAACAATAACCCATCTACCAATAATTAAAATTTACGGTCCAGAACCCAACGTTAAGACCCCAGGATAGGACTTGGTGATATTTTTAATGAAAATACATTTATACCTTTCTAAACATTAAGCTCACAATGGTTATGTATGGTAACAGTGCACTTTGAGTGGTTTTGCTGATTCATACAGGCACATATATAGTATCGGAGGAGCTAGGGGTGTCACCATTTTTCAAACATAAACTTTTACAATGGACAATGTACATTGAAAGGTTGATTGACTCTTCGCAATCAAATTTAAATTGGAACTTTCAACTCACTCTTCGTAATATAAACCAGGTATTTATCTCGAGCGACGAACAGATTTACTAAAAGCAAAATGGATAGTCTAATTTTAATTAGATTGTACCCATCATTTTATTGTAGCATATTAAAAGTATGGTAATTTGGTAATGAATTGATGAAATTCGAAATGTGAAAGTAAGTTGTAGCCCACCCCTACTCCTTCTCCAACGGAATAGGATTTTCGGGTTTGGACAATTCTCCTTTTTTCTGATAATGATACTACATGCCTGTATTAATCAGAAAAGAAATATTCTTTATTTTTGGTCCTCTAGGAAACCAGCTGCACGAAAATTATAATAATCTAATCTTTATGACATGAATATGAGTCTAGTTCTAGTTCCAGGTTCGGCCATAATGGTTATTGCCTGAGAAAATCATGATGTATTCAGGTCTTTATGGCTCGTACATAGATGGCTCTTCATTCTGAACAGGAAACTAACCAACTTTTTCTGAAAAATTATAATGTGTTGTACTTAGATAAAGACTAATGAACATTTTTATATGTTGTTTTCTTTTAATTATATATTAACATAAACGATTTTTATTTCCCAGCACCCTTGAGAGCTTGCATGTGTTTTAAGACCATTTTTTTTGTTTGGAATGCGCGCGCACGCTCAATATACTGTAAAGCGCTTTGGGAGCATGCGAGATGAATCCAAGGTGAGAAGTCTCGAACAAAATTTTCACATTCAAAACATACCATTGACTTTTCACCAAAAATTTGATCTGAATTTGTAAGCACAAAAATTTTCGACGCTAAATTGATTGTTAAATGGGTATAAATAATTTATATATTATACATAAACATATTCACATGAAATTTCTATCTTAAAGTTTACATTTTTATTTATTTATATTCCATGCTTCACAGAATATAAATCTTTATCCCAGTCATTTAAATTAATACTATTAAATTAAAATATTAACCAAATGGAATCGCATTGTTTATTTCATATTATGAAAGAAAACAAATAGTTTTGAACTTCATTTACATCACCTTTACACAAGATCTTAGTCGCTCGCGTGGCGCAGTGGTAAGAGCGTCTGCTCTAGAGTCGCGAAGTAACAAGTTAATCCTTACGTCGCGGGTTCGAATCCCACTGTGGGACGTGGAGACCGGTCCTTCCGTTGAGACCGTATAAACCGAGGTCCCGTGTCGCAATAGGTGCTTGCATGAAAAAGATCCCTCACTGCTCAATGGCCGTAAGTGCCGAGTATAGGACAAACTTTGGAGCTCTCCACCGGCAAGTGGTAGTGTCTCCATATGAGTGAAAAAATTCTCGAGAGGGACGTTAAACAACAAACAAACAAACAAACACAAGATCTTAACCATCATAAGGATTTTTGTTCGAAATTATTTATTAGAAAGGAGAAAGTTATTTTAATTGCATTCAGGGTTATCGAAGTAATACCGTATTTTCAAACCCTTTTCTTTAAACGCATTCAAATTTTAACTTTTTTATTTGAGCAGTAATATATTGAAAACATTACAGCATTACCAGTATTACAACTGTAAGATTAATCTTCATGAATATTTACATACATACATCATTAGGCTAAAGAAAATTTGTTTGTTTCCGGTTATACCCGGCTGACCTCCTACACATTTTTTTTTTCAGAAAATTACGAGTATCCGTAACTGTCTCTTTGTTTTACGAATTCGTAATGGCGGCGCACTTGTTTGCTGCAAGTAGTCGGTGTTCGCTGTTATTTTATGCCGTTAATATAATCATAAAATCATCATCTTTTTGCAATTATTTTGAAAGGAAAAAATTAATAAATTGTCTCCTGTTAAGCCGTTTTCACAAGATCAACCCTGAAAATATCAGCAGGAATTAACACGGTATCGTACCAAATTACATCTGATAAATGACCACCGATGTTTTTAAAATTCATTATTACATTAAATTTCTTGCCATTCAAGACACCTTAATGCTATACTGATCTTAAAAAACAATTACAGATATCACGACATTGTTAGTGAGCTTACTGCATGTTTATACATGCATCGCGGACGTAAATTCAGACTAATTATACTATAATATCAGTAAACGAACAAAAAATGTCATACATTTTTTTTTTAATTCTACCAATAACATATGGCTAGTGAGGAGAATATATAAGTCATTTGTTTTATTTAATGTCACTAATTTAAACATTTAAGGTCACTAATTTTAACTTTTAAGAAAACAATTTTTTACAAAAAATGTTCGTCTGTCAATTTCCAAACTTTTTTTTAAAAAGAATGTTGAACCATATGGTTTGCTGATTTTTCTTTAGATATATTTGAATTAGAATTTAATTTTTAAAAAAATTATATTCATATTGGTTTAATAATTTATGTAATTCATAGTTAAAGAAATGCACATATTTTTAGAGATATTCTTAAAGTTTCAAACAAACAGTACTTTTATCGCCGACTAGATACACCAGATACACCATGTACAATTGTCAGGTGACCTAATTCAGGCATAACGCACATTAATTAATTCTTTAAACTCCAATTTACTTATCTATTTATTTGCTGAAAGACAAAACAGAGAATATAACCACTCACATAACATCGACGAAAACGATATGAAATATAGGCAACCTGTCGAAAAGCCCGCGCTTATTGAAAATAGTTCGCTTACAATATGCATTCAGTAGCGTATGTGCACAAATTGTTATATCACGATTACCCTAATAAAGTAAATATCTAATTCCTCTTTCAATTTAATTCTCAAACAAAAATATTGATCAATTAACAAATCCGTAGATTGAGATGTAAAAAATATTTGTTTAAGTATCGTCTTTCAATGTGACTATTTTGTTTATCGGAAGCGTCTGCTTTGACGCTGTTAGGTTTTTTGTTTACTTTTCTGAACATGTGCTATTTATAGTAAGGCAGTCGATCACGATGCCTACAGCCAGGACTTTGCTTTCAGCAAAGCCCGGCTAAAAATGAAAGTAGACTTTTCATTTAATGTACGATACTAACTATGCGAGTGAAATCTAAATATAGTTTACGGACATCATCTTGTATCTAGTGTATTCTTAGAGGAGTAAGTAAGAACTCTGGTGCACCCATTTCGGAGTTTATTTGCAAAATTTATTAATTTATAATTATAGACAAAATTTATTAATTTATAAGTATAGATGTGTACATGTAAGTCCATGTGACCTAATTTTTTTTGTCATATACAAACTACATTAGATTCTCTAAGGGCTGCACCAGTGCCTTCATACGAAAGCCTATTAGGATCAAACTACGGTAAAGAAAAAAAAATAAAAGGCGTTATAACGCCTTTTCAAAAGGCGTTCTAACGCGAAAAAGGGCGTAACAACGCCTTTTGTTTGAAAAGGCATAATTATACGCCTTTTTAAAAGGCGTTATAATGCCTTTCCAAAGGGCGTTATTACGCCTTTCCAGAAAGGCGTCATTACGCCTTTTAAAAAGGCGTTATTATGCCTTTCCAAAAGGCGTAATTACGCCTTTCTAAAAGGCGTTAATGCGCCTTTCCAAAAGGCGTTATTACACCTTTTCAAAAGGCGTTATTACGCTTTTCTAAAAGGCGTTAATACGCCTTTCCAAAAGGCGTAATATTTATATGCCTCTTATTTTTCAATACATGACTTACTTAGCCCACCCTGGGGGCTGATTATAATTAGATTTCCAGGAAAAAAGATTTTTAAATGTGTAAAATATTTTCAGTGTTAAACCAACTTAGTCCTTCTCTGATGCCAGACACCTCTACCAAGGTGCATGGATTTCAGAAATTTGGTTGAAGGCTAATTGCTCATTATACCTATGCAAATAGTTTGCCTGTTTTTTTTGTTTGTTTTTTTTTATTTGCAAGAGGAGAGAAAAATATTTCAAATTTGACATGAATTTTTAACACATGGCTAGCAAAGCCAAAAGCTGGCTCTGCCTATATCCTGGATGTTCAAAAGTAGAGTGTTGACTTCTCTTAATAGGCATGCAAACAGCTGTCTACGAGATGTGCAGGAATATAGAAAATACTGTAATTTATAATATAATCTATAATATTAAAACTATAATCTAAACATGAAACAGCATAAACTGACCCAAACCAGGTTATACTCGAATAATTTGGCCAAGAATTAGAGTCATTCCTTATAATTTAATTTTAAAATCATTAAATAACTATGGGTGTAAAATTTCGTTGCTTTTTATTAGTTCAAATTTGCCGCTCAATAATACAACCGTAGTAACGGAAGTGATGGGAAGCGAGGGGAGGTAAAAACTGATACATAGGCCTAGTATAGCAGCTTTGTTGGAATAATTTTTTCTAGTAAAGGTACTTTTAATGACGCAAAGTCACATCTGGTACAACAAGCCAGAAAAGCTATGTATATTGTTCTTAGAAAATCCAGGAAATTAAATTTACCTATATTGATATGCAACTGCAACTTTTTGACACCATGGTTGTACCTATTTTGTTGTATGGTGTAGAAGTATGGGGTTTTGAAAACTACAGCATTTTAGAATCCTTTCAAATGGAATTTTGTAAGAAAATTTTGAAAGTTAAAAAAACTACTCCTCATTGTATTGTTTATGGAGAGCTGGGTAGAATACCACTTAGTATATTAGTAAAGTCTAGAATGGCTGGTTTCTGGCAAAGGATCTTGTGGTAAAAATGAGAAAATTTCCTTCACATTGTACTCAATTTTGTATCAATTTAGCTCAAAAGGTTTTTACCATTCAAAATGGCTCATGGAAATTAAGAATATTTTACTTGATTGTAATTTGGATCTAATGTGGAATGCTCAGTATGTTGATAAATCATGCAAAATTGGTGTGTTGGTTAAGAATACTTTAAGAAATAGTTTTATCCAAGACTGGAATGTTAATGTATTAAATTCTCCAAAATGCCTTAATTATAGAATGTACAAGTGTGATTTTGGTTTTGAAAATTATCTAAACATGTTACCAAATGATCTTAGATTATATTTATGTAAATTTCGTTGTGTCAGTCATAACTTGCCAATTGAAGCTGGTAGATTTTATAGTATTGATAGATCTGAGAGACATTGTAACCTCTGCAATAACAATGAACTTGGTGATGAGTTTCATTATTTATTTAAGTGTCCTTTTTTTTTTTAAGAATGAAAGACAGAAATTTATACCTAGCAATATTTACACAAATCCAAACACAGTATCTTTTTATAATTTGATGAATACTTCTGATATATATGAACTAATAGGTTTAGCTAAGTTTTGTAAAACTGTTCTTAAATTATTTCATGCCTGAACTTCCTACAATGTAAACATTAAATGATTTTTTTTTATATACAACCGTCAGTACTGTCCATATCAAAGTTCTTTTTGTGGTTCATTATGTTAACTGTTCACATGTTGATTTGTTCAATTGTTAAACTCATATTGTACTAACATACCCCATGTGGGGGCTTTAGTGAAAATAAAAGTTTCAAAGTTTCAAGTTTGTTTACATGTGGTAAGATCGAATTATTGTTTGAAGTTAAAGGTACATTTATTAAATCTGGAATTTTCCATGAATCCCGAGGACTGGAAATGAGAGGATTGTATGGATACAGATGATTCAGCTGGTTGTCAGGGGGGGGGGGGGGTCCCATACCAAACCAGGTTATACAGAAATAATTTATGTTTCTTTTTGGATATTAACCAATCAGAGGCTAGAATACAAACAAAATTAATTTATTACGCCTTTATTTGCGTTATTACGCCTTTTTCCGCGTTATAACACCTTTTCAAAAGGCGTTATTACGCCTTTTTTCGCGTTATAACGCCTTTTAATTTTTTTTTACCGTAGTTTGATCCTAATACAGTAGGCTTTCGTACCTTCGAGTTAGTTGTTATTTTAAATTTCAGTTTATTTTATTTTACATCAAAGGGAAGATTGTATTCAAACTACGGAGGCTTCTCTGAGGGCTGCACCAGTGCTGCGTGTTATTACAAATTAGTAATTTGTTATTCTAAATTTCAATTTATTTTATTTTATATCAAAGGGAAAATCACGCTTAACTCAGCCCTATATATGCAGGGTTGGGGGGAGGTGTTGTTGCTGAGCCCTCCCAACTTTTTCTGAGAAAATCTTTTGCTGTAGTTTTAACACAGGGACTTGAGACAATCTTAGCAAAATCGGTATATCCGATTTTGCTAAGATTGTTTCAAGTCCCTGTGAGTTTTCATATGTAAATTTTTAGTTTATGTTCTGTCAAACATAGACAAATTCCAGCATTTGAAAGAAAAAAATGTACAGAAAAATTAGAGACCCCCCCCCCCCACCGCGAAATAAATAGGATCTTAGTATATGGACAGTTTACTTTTTTTTTTAAATTGGGTCTTTGGTATGGATAATTAACCAATCCTATAGAAATTCTCAATACATTTCTCTTCATGCTACATAGGTTTTATCAAACTGAGGTTTAATACGCTTATATACTACATGTTCTTGTCGTAACAAATTCTGAATTTAAAATTACAAATCATTAATTTCAAATAATAAATCATTAATTTGTTATTATAAATGAGTAATTCGTAATATCAAATTAACAATTTGTCACAAATTTCTACATCACAAATTACGTATTTTATTTAGAAATTACTAATTTGTAATTAAAAATTATTAATTTGAAATAACAAAATTATTTACTATATTATTTGTTATAACAAATAAGTAATTTGTATATAATAAAAAATTATTTTTTATTACAAATTAGTAAGTTGTAATTACAAATAATTTAATATAGAGGATAACATATTTGAAATCGATGGGTCGTAAACTCCAGAAATAGGGATCTTTGACCTTCTCTTTGGTCGACACACCACAGGACCCCTGACAATGTTTGATGCTCCTAGGCATATGCATCATAGACGCCAAGATATGAATTAAAGCCAATCAGAAAAAGAAAACCTGCAGAAAGTAGGTCACTGTGACTTATTTTCGGATGAACACAACCCGAGGTCCCAAGATACATCAACTAACAAGATTTGATGATCCAAAACCAGTGTCAAAGATATTTTAAAAAAGATAGTCAAAAAGAATGTAAAATCCAGATAGTAAGTCACTGTAACCTAGTTTTTGGGTAAACATATGTTAAGGTCTGAAGATGCATCAACTGACAAAGTTTTATGATTCTGGGCCACAATGGTCAAAAGTCTAAAGATTTGACCATGAAGAATGATAAAATTCAGGAAAAGTAAGTCACTATGACCTAATATTGTGAGCTCAACATATCTTGAGGTCCCAAGATGATTTGGTGATCCTAGTCCTTCTTTATTTAACAACCGAGGGTTGATGATACATGGCCTTTTAGTATTAAGGATATAAATTAAGATTTGTGAATGAAGAATAAGTCACCATGACCTACTTTTGGTTCAACATATCCGGAGGTCCCAATATGCATCAACTGACAATGTTCGATGACCCTAGACCTCTAAGAATCAAAGATACAAAAAATTGACCATGACGAATAAATAAATATATTAAAACAAGATGTGTTTGTGAAACACTGATGCCCCCGTATGGCAGCTTATGGCGAAGGTTAAAGTTTCTCAAATGCAAGTCAAAATCCAGGCCAAAAGATAAAAAATGTTGATACCAAAAGAAAGATCTTGTCTCGAGGAATACACCTGTGAAATTTGAAAGACCTAGATACAACTGTTCAAAAGTTATGGCGAAGGTTAAAGTTTTTTTAAATAAAAGTCAAACGTCAAGGTCAAGGTCAAAGTGGTTGGTATCCAAAGGAAGATCTTATCACAAGGATTACATATGTGAAGTATGAAAGCCCTAGCACCAACCATTCAAAAGTTATGGCCAAGGTTAAAGTTTTTCAAAAGTAGGTCAAACTCCTAGGTCAAGGTCAAAGGGTCAAAGTGGTTGGTGTCCAAAGGAAGGTCTTGTCACAAGGATTACATATGTGAAGTATGAAAGCCCTAGCATCAACCATTCAAAAGTTATGGCCAAGGTTAAAGTTTTTCAAAAGTAGGTCAAACTCCTAGGTCAAGGTCAAAAGGTCAAAGTGGTTGGTATTCAAAGAAAGGTCTTGTCTCAAGGATTACATTTGTGAAGTATGAAAGCCCTAGCTCCAACCATTCGAAAGTTATGGCCAAGGTTAAAGTTTTTCAAAAGTAGGTCAAACTCCTAGGTCAAGGTCAAAGTGGTTGATATCCAGAGGAAGGTCTTGTCACAAGGAATACACATGTGAAGTTTGAAACCCTAAGCACCAACTGTTCAAAAGTTATGGCCAAGGTTAAAGTTTTTCAAAAGTAGGTCAAAGTCCAAGGTCAAGGTCAAAAGGTCAAAGTTGTTGGTATCCAAAGGAAGGCCTTGTCACAAAGAATACACATGTGAAGTTTGAAACCCCAAGCACCAACTGTTCAGAAGTTATGGCCAAGGTTAAAGTCTCATAAAATTTTGCAAAAGTGGGTCAAACTCCAAGGTCAAGGTCAAAAGGTCAAATATGATGGTACCCAAAGAAAGGTCTTGTCACAAGGAATACACATGTGAAATATGAAAGTCATAGCTCCAACCAATCAAAAGTTATGGGCAAGGTTAAAGTTGACAACAGACAGACAGACAAACAGACAAACAAACAAACAGACAAACGGACAAACAGATAAACAGACAAACAGACAGACAGGACAAAAACAATATACCCCCGGGATCTTTCGATCCGGGGGCATAAAAAATAGGTCAGAGTGACTTCCTTTTGGCTCAACATACTATTATCCTGAGGTCCCTAGACGCATCAGCTGAAAAAAGTTTGATAATCCTAGGCCCCTTACTACTATTTTAAAGATATAAAGATTTGATCATGTATAGTGATACAGTGTGAAAAGAAGGTCACAGTGACCTTCTTTTGCTCAAAATAGATGCATCAGCTGACAAAGTTCAATGATCATAGTTCTCTTAGTGTCAAAGATAATGAGATTTGACAATGAAGAATGATAAAACGTCAGTCACTTTGACGTACTTTTGGTTATCATATCCTGATATCAAAAATATAAAGATTTCACAATGAATAACGATAAAATTAACTGTGACCCTAAGATGCAGTTGACCCTGCACGTTACTGTGGAATCATTAGATTTCATGGCTCAATATTCGTAGAATTCGTGCGTATCCTGCACTCATGAATTCACATCCTCAACGAATTAATAATTGGGGTTAAGAGTAGTCTTTCCTTTTATAGATATGAGTGAATATACGAAATTACATCCCCTCAAACCCGTAAAATTTAGTCAATCCACGAAAATTGGTCCCCATGAATTTTAATGAATCCACAGTGTAAAATATTTTAAAATGATTGACCGTAAAATTCAGAAAGTATCCTACTTTTAGCCGACTTAACCCAAAGCCGGTAAGATGCATCAACTGACAAGGTTTGATGATTCTAAACCTCTCAGTATTTGAAATAATGAACTAAAATGGTTTCAAATTGATAAGCCATAAATTCAAAAGGAATGTCACGGTGACCTCCTTTTTGCTTGACACACTCACGGCTCCATGATTTATCAAAGATGTATCAAGTGTCAAGTTTTGATGATCCTAGGCTTTAAAGTGTCCAAGATATCCATAAAAATAATTTAGAAAATAAATACTGTATATACTCCCCTACAAGTCAGATTCCTTGGAGGTAGATTTTGGTCCAAAACTCCAAGTTCGACTTATAGGCAAGTCTAGTGGTATATTTCTAGAACGGTGAAATGTAGTATTTCTAGATAGCGTTTGATTGATTGAGAATAAAAAGATTAAATATAATTATTATTTGCACACAGGTAAATATGCTGAATACTAATATGAGATTGCTTGTTGAGGATAAAATATTTAAATATAGGAGTCATTTCCAAAATATTATTTGAATCACAAGGAAAAACACAGAAGCATTGATATAAAATTGTCAACTACATCCGGCAAAAAGTTGTACTGACTTACATAAGAGGGCCAACGGCAAATCCCTCCAAAATAACCTTTAAACAAGATGTGTTTGTGAAACACTGATACCCCCGTATGGCAGCTTTTGGCGAAGGTTAAAGTTTCTCAAATGCAAGTCAAAATCCAGGCCAAAAGATAAAAAATGTTAAATTTGAAAGCCCTAGCTGCAACTGTTCAAAAGTTATGGAGAAGGTTAAAGTTTTTTAAAGGTAAGTAAAACATCAAGGTCAAGGTCAAAGTTGTTGGTATCCAAAGGAAGGTCTTGTCACAAGGATTAAACATGTGAAGATTGAAAGCCCAAGCACCAACTGTTCAAAAGTTATGGCCAAGGTTAAAGTCTCATAAAAGTTTGCAAAAGTGGGCCAAACTCCAAGGTCAAAAGGTCAAATATGATGGTACCAAAAGAAAGGTCATGTCACAAGGAATACACATGTGAAATATGAAAGCCCTAGCACCAACCATTCAAAAATTGTGGCCAAGGTTAAAGTTTTTCAAAAGTAGGTCAAACTCCTATGTCAAGGTCAAAGGGTCAAAGTGGTTGGTATTCAAAGGAAGGTGATGTCACAAGGATTACATATGTGAAGTATAAAAGCCCTAGCATCAACCATTCAAAAGTTATGGCCAAGGTTAAAGTTTTTCAAAAGTAGGTCAAACTCCAAGGTCAAAAGGTCAAAGTTGTTGGTATCCAAAGGAAGGCCTTGTCACAAAGAATACACATGTGAAGTTTGAAACCCCAAGCACCAACTGTTCAGAAGTTATGGCCGAGGCTAAAGTCTCATAAAATTTTGCAAAAGTGGGTCAAACTCTAAGGTCAAAAGGTCAAATATGATGGTACCCAAAGAAAGGTCTTGTCACAAGAAATACACATGTGAAATATGAAAGTCATAGCTCCAACCAATCAAAAGTTATGGGCAAGGTTAAAGTTGACAACAGACAAACAGATAAACAGACAAACAGATAAACAGACAAACAGACAGACAGGACAAAAACAATATACCCCCAGGATCTTTTGATCCGGGGGCATAACAAGATGTGTTTGTGAAACACTGATGCCCCCATACGGCAGCCTTATGGCGAAGGTTAAAGTTTCTCAAATGCAAGTAAAACTCCAGGTCAAAATGCAAGTCAAACTCCAGGTTAAAATTTTTCAAAATTAAAGTAGGTAAAACTCCAAGGTCAAGGTCAAAAGGTCAAAGTTGTTTGTATCCAAAAAAAGGTCTTTTCACAAGGAATACACATGTGAAGTATGAAAGCCATAGCACCAACTGTTCAAAAGTTATGGCCAAGGTTAAAGTTTTTTTCAAAAGTAGGTCAAACTCCAAGGTCAGGGTCAATGGGTCAAAGTTGTTGGTATCCAAAGAAAGATCTTGCCACAAGGATTAATCATGTGAAGATTGAAAGCCCAAGCACCAACTGTTCAAAAGTTATGGCCAAGGTTAAAGTCTCATAAAATTTTGCAAAAGTGGGTCAAACTCCAAGGTCAAATATGATGGTACCCAAAGAAAGGTCTTGTCACAAGGAATACACATGTGAATTATGGAAGCCATAGCTCCAACCAATCAAAAGTTATGGGCAAGGTTAAAGTTTTTGCGGACAAACAGACAGACGGAGAGGGCAAAAACTATATGCCCCCAAATCTTCGATTACGGGGGCATCAAAAAATGCAACCGACCTATAAGACAGACTTATAGGCGAGTATATACGGTACCTGATTTTTTTTTAAGTAGGTCACTGTGTCCTACTTTTGAGTCAATGCAACCCGAGGTCCTAACATCCTAAACTGACGAGATTTGATCATCTAGGCAAAATATCAGTTTTAACAAATTTCATTTCAATTTAGGTCAGTTTTTAAAGTGCTCTTAAGACCATACCCTTTGCCATACGGTGATGCACTGAACAATTTTTAATTTAATCTACAATATACCCTCATCCTTATTTGTAAGTCTGGTGATAATCCGCCTCATGATGAGAAGATTTTTTTTAACTGTTTTCCGTTTTTGTCCGTCGTCGTGAGTTGTCCGTTCACATTTGAACATTTTCAGCTTCTCTGGAACCGCCGAACCAATTTCAATCAATTTCGGCATAGAATATCTATGTGTGAAGAAGAACATTTTGAATTTTGAATTTCATGGTCCCTGCCCCCCCCCCCCCCCTTCGGGAGCCTTAGGGGTGGGGCTAAAACCACCAAAATTAGTGCTGTCTTTAAAAAAAATTCTTCTTTACTCTTGGACATCAAGCAGTCAAAATGTGGGGATGACTGTGATGGGCTTTGAGCTCTTTACCTAAATTGTGAAATTCATGGCCCCGGGATCAGGGGTTCTGAGGTTAGGGTTGGGCTCTAATGATCATATAGTGAAAATGCGTAATTCTTTGAAAGAAAAATCTTCTCCCTCCTTGCATATAAAGCAGATAAGCTAGGGAGTTTCTTCCAAAATTGCGAAATTTGTGGTGCCTGGATGAAGGGTTCTGCAGGACGGGGCTCTATTGATTATATATTGAAAGTGCATTATTTCTTTGAAAATCTACTTATCTGCTACTGGGTATTAAACAAACAAACCAAATATATACTTATGATGAGCAAGGGTGCGCCTCTTTCAAAACTGTCAAATTTGTGGCGTCGGGGTCAGGGGTTCTGCTGGAAAGGGGTGGGGCTCTATTGATGCACCATTTCCTTGAAAATATTCTCCTCTGCACCTAGGTATTTATGAGATAAACTAAGTGCATGATTTTGATGATCAAGAGCGCCTCTTCCAAATTGTGAAATGTGTGGTCCCAGTGTCAGGGGTTGAAGGGGGGGGGGGGGTCTGTTGAATATGCAGTGAAAATGCATTATTTCTTAGAAAATCTTCTTATCTACCCCTGGGTATATTGCAGATAAACGAAGTGCATAATTATGATGAGCAAAGATGCCTCTTCCAAAATTGTGAAATTTTATGGCCGCTGGGTCGGGGAATTTCGTTGTTAGGGCGGGGCTATAATAATTATAAAGCGAAAATGCATCAATTCTTTGAAAATCTTCTTCCCTGCTTCTGGGTATTTTGCAGATAACTAAGTGCACAGTTATGATGAGCAAGGTGCCTCTTCCAAGATTGTGCATCGTATGGCCTCTGGGTCAGGGAATTTGTTGTTAAGGAGGGGCTATATTGATTATATAGCGAAAATGCATTAATTCTTTGAAAATCTTCTTCTCTGCTTCTGGGTATTTTGCAGATAAACTAAGTGCATGATTACGATGATCAAGAGTGCCTCTCCCAGAATTGTGAAATTTGTGGCCCCAAGGTAAGGGTTCAGTGGAGAGGGGGCTCTATTGATTACACAGTGAAAGTGCACTATTTCTTTGACAATCTTCTTCTCTGCTACTGGGTGTTAAACAGACAAACCAAGTGCATAGTTATGATGAGCAAGGGTGCCTTCTCCTAATTTTTGAATTTTATGACCTCTGGGTCAGGGGTTCTGGTATTAGGGCATGACACTATTGATTATATAGTCAAATTGTCACCTTATCAGTATAATGTAACACTGTAAAGGATCCATAGATTTCAGCTCAGGTAAGGTAATAAATGTAAAACTGAAAGTCCAAGTATTGCTTTCGTCTTCCTTTATTATACGTACAATCTAGTAGAGCTGCAGTCTCAACATAAATTCAGATTTTGTTTTGTCTGTTGTTAGCTCAAGGCTCAAATGAGCTTCTGAGATCAAAGTATGTCTGTGACACTTCTTTCTGGCATCTGTTAACTTTTTAAATTTTCAACTACTCAAGAACCACCAGACCAATTTTATCATAACTTGGCACAAAACCTTAGAAGAATAGGATTCTTCAAGTTTTCTCAACGAAGGGAAAGACCACAACTTTGCCCAGGAGATACATTTATAAGAAATGATGAACATTAATTTTTAATTAACTAACACAGAAAAAAGATAAAACAGGAAAACCTCCCTGTTGAATGAAGATACAAATTGGTTCAAGTCAACCATTAAATGATCAGAAAAAAGTTACGCTGATTAGTCCACGCACATGCAACTCTGATGCATCAATGATTGTTTGTTTGAGAGCGTAATCATTCTTTCAAGAGTCAGCTGGAGTAATCAACATTTTATTGATGTTCAAATTTCTACACAATTCAGTTATGATTAGAAGGTGGATAACTGAACACATCAAATTTATTCTAAATCACTGAAATACTTGTCATGAATATGTTTCTACATACATAATATTATAAAATATAATAAGTATGAAGTACCTTTTATCTTTATTGTAAAAAATGGAATGACAAAGATATTCTGTAACAATCAGTACCTAGTGGTGGTGAGTTACAAATGAAGTGCAATTTTAAAAATGGGTTTTAAAGACCTGTGCCTAGAAACAAGCCTTGGTGATCACCTGAATATCATGAGTTTCTCAGGCAATGACCAGCTCAGTCCCAACTTGATCTCTGGAACCATATGACATAAATTTTACATGTTGGTAGAGGACTCTTTATTCAATATAATATTTCTACAGGTTTGAATCCTTGATGCACATCAGGAAAGATTTTTGAAAGCACGATGCATTTTCAAATTGGCCCCATCCTTGGGCCTGAGCCCTGAAGACATAATTTTCAAAATTTGGTAAAGGGCTTAAATTATATAAATCATGTACTGATAAGCAGTTTGCTTGCTAGAAGACCATGAATAAAAAGCATTTTCAGGGGTATAAGCTTTTTCAAAGGAATTCTTTAAATATCATAATGGGGCCATGATAATGAATTTCACAATTTTAGTTGATGGCAAACTGCTTTGTATTTTAGTCATAGTTTCCCTACTTACGGTAACATCTATAATTAAAAAAGATTTTTAAATATTTCATGAATTTTATGGTTTTGGTTCATCCTTCAGGCCCCAAGAGGGTGGAGACCATAAAATTAACATTTTGTGATCTGATTAGATTCTACATACCAAAATTGGCTGAATAATTTCACAGTAGAAGACAAGAATTTTCACAAGACAGCCCATGATGTCATACAAAAACAGATGATAATGGCTCACCTGAGTGACCCAGGTGACCTAGGGAATGCCTGCAAAATAGTAGCACTACAAAATCTAGTTATGACTAGATTGTAAAAACTTCACTGTAAACAGATTAAAAATCATGGTTAAAACAGAACTATTTTGAGAGCACATCTTTGTTTGAAAAGATATAACACTGATGAAATAAGCTAGCATGATGAATTAACATTCAAAATCTTAGGGTTATCAAAGACAAATTCTTGCACAAGGTACTTTCTTAAGTTTTACAAATGAATAAATAGATAAATACCCTTTTAAACAGAGAGCAAAAATATGTATGAATATAACACAATTATAAATATCTAAATGACTCCTTGACAACCTTTTTTTGAACAAAAATAAGAAAGAAAGGTATATGATAATAAGGCCAACTTTAAAAAAATGTTTGCTTGTCCTCTCCTGACCCAGGATGAAAAAATTGGGTCAGTAGCTAGGTAGGATTTTTTTTCCCTAGAAAATTTCAACATCAATGCTGAATTTTTGAAAAATATATTTTCTGGAATGCATAACAAAAATTTCCTGGAGGTTAAAAAAAGTTTTGAGTTGGGCCATTTTTAGCCAGTCGGTCGAGAGAGGGCAACCAAACAATTTTTTAAAGATGGCCTAACAGACTCAATATTGGCAAAAGTGATCAACTGGATTTCTTCCCCAGAAAAAAAGTTTAAAGATTAAAACAAACTCAAACAAATTTAAAGCATATTCATGATTTTTTAATTTTTTATGTGATGGCAAGTTTTGGATCAACTGTTCCTTGAAGAATAAATGAAATTTAATCTAAATAGCCTGAGTATTTGTCCAAACTGAATATAATTCACTGATGATGACTCGAACATAATTTACATTCTGGAAAGATCTTGAAGGAAATTGCAACTCTACACTAAGAAATTTATAAAGGAAACTGAAAGCAAATGACACTGTCACCTAAGAAATTAGACTTTATAAAAAGGTTAGTTTACAGCCTGCATTAATCAACCTAAAAAAATAAATCAAATAGTGAGGAATGTTCTGAAAACCAACACAGCTCTGTTTTCAGTTTTCCAAGAAACTAAGTAATGGAGTGAGTTACATCCAGTTAATTTATCATTTTTAAACATCTTTATGACATGTCTAAGTTAACAAAGATAAATAAGACAAAGTTAAAACATACAACAACAAAAATATCACAATAACAAAACTTCAACAACTGTAACAACTGCACATGTGACACAGTAAAAGATGCAAGGTTTGTACACGTACAGAGAATTGCCTGCTTTTGTGTATTATAAACATCAACAGGTGCTACCAAGTGTTTGTTTAATAGTCAAATATCACCAATTGAACTTTTTAAAAAACTTTAATATTATAGAAAAATCAGAATTGCTAGTCAAACTGAATGACATTTAATACGCAAAATGGTTTGCAAAAATCAGAAATGTGTTGAAATTTTGCAAATTCTTACTGATAAATCTAAATTATCAAAGCAGTGGGAAGGTCATTTAATGATGAAAAAAAATGCTGATGGTTCAGTTACCTGCCACAGGAGGGATAGTTAGTGGTTGAAAGGACATTTCTGAAGTTGTGACCCACTGATTGTGGTCAGTTGGCAGCTATAGGCTCATTTGAACTCAATATTGGTTTATTTTAATTACATGTAATACAAAGTATTAAAAATTGGCACTATTTAAAAGGAATATTACTGTTTGGTGTAAGAAGACAACTGAGGTATAAAAAAAGAAAACCTTGAACAAATTTGTTGAACAAATTAGCTATTTAGTTGATATGTTAATGTAGTACTCAGCTAGGACTTCCTGGATTATCAACATTGTTGACAAGCTCAAAAAACAATGAATAAGCTAGCAGTTTCTTTTGAATAAAGAATGAGTGGACTAAAGAGTTCTGAAAAGAAATTATAAATTTATAAGTTTTTTTACATGCTTACCAGGTATTTCTTTCCATTATATAAATCACCAATATCTTAACTATGTATTCTCAATACATATATGAATTTTAAAAAATCTTACTTTTTTTAAGGAAAAACCAAATAAAACTGTAAGGCATAGGACCCAACAATTTCTTGAATATCAATAGATAATCAGGGTTACTCTTTATTTCAGTATCTCAATACATAGTCAGCACATGTTTGTAAAAATATTGAACAAAATTTCATATGAAAAGGAGATGGGCAGACAAATGTGCACTTTTAATTAATTTCACAAAAACTTATTTAAAACAAACTTGTTGCTTCCATTTCTATGACTGTGTTTCCCTTGATATGACACTGATCAGCCTATTGAATATTACAATTCATCACTGGTGTCCAGCTGCGAGTGTATTCATGAATATACATGTAATTATTCTAAAACGTGACATCTATCAAATTCAGATCTGAGAGCCTGTTTGGTTGAGAATATTGAGCAAATTAAATCATATGTAATCACTTTGTTAAAATTTTGTGAGTCCTCACAATACTTACTAGAGAAATCTCGACATTGATGTAATTGTTGAAAACTTATACCATACACATATCTGAATTTCTAGAGAGAGAGAGAGAGAGATGTCAACATGATGTTGATTCATAGCCCCGCCTCCTATAAATGTTGATTTGGTGACTTAAAATCTACTCCAGTTAGATGTCAAATTCTGGAATGTGACACAAATTTATCGTTACTTCTATTTTGATTCATGACACCAAGGCATTATTTTCGTACAAATATTCTACCTAGTATAATCATGTATATGTCAATCTTGCTAATGCTTGTACAATATTTTGGGTTCATTTCATTTACAGCTTGGTAAAGGAATCGCAAAAATTAAGACTCAAAATATGACAAAGTCCACTCATTCTTTACCCTAATTGTACTTCTAATTATTTTTCTTACATAAACTTGTCAAAAAGAATACTACATGCAAAAAAAATTCAAAAATATAATACAAGTAAAAGGCAAGAGAAAACTTAACATAAAAAATATACTAAAGAAACTATTGGAAAACACTGTTTTTTTCCCACCTGAATTAGCTTTCAAGCATTGCTAGATAAATTGCACAGCTACATCTTAATTTCATTTTTTTCAATTACATACATTAACAACATCATGCATGCTTAAATAATATCATAAAATGTAGGTAAAAATCTATTTAAATAAGGTTTCTGAAAGGACAAATTTCAACTCAATACAAACATGACAGCTAGGCAAGGAACAATATATACTCAACATCAGTCAGCATGTATAAAAATAGTTTGTATGATTTGATTACAATTAACTATGTAAAACTATCATTTATATAAATGTTTAAAATTTTTCACCCTATGAATATAAATATGGACAATATATTAGTTAATAAATTTTCTAAATATTATAATCATACTGGTTAATATAGCTTAAGTAATGAGTGTAGACAAAAACAATATCACCTGATGACTGCAACAGCTGTAACATACTAATTCTATTTTGGTCCCATGATGCATCAGAACATTTCCTTGGCAACAACCTAATTGTAATAAGTCCATGGGTATGATTGTTTTTCATGCAGGAAATCTGACCATGAGGCTGCCATATTGAGTCCTTCATCACAGAAATATTCTTCATTTACATCCGGTGGCTGTCAGCAAATTTCACTGGTGGAGCGACTTCTTGGGGAAGATGATCCGAAGATTGATTCAAAACTGAAATTAAAAAAATTGCCACAATGATCATCATGACATCAAGAACAAACATAGCATGCACAAACAAGGGGAAAGCAAAACTGAAATTCTTTCCTTCAATCAACAAAATGTCTAACCTATGCTAAATAATGTATGCTACATACATAACTATTCAAAGAGAAAAATGTCTCCCTACTTAAAAAAAACAACAACAAAAAACAAGCAATTTCAAAATGTTTAAAAGAAGGTAAAAGTCATGAGGTAAAAAAATCATAGTACATTTGGAAGGTCTTGTCACAGGTAATGCACATGAAAATTTGAAAGACCTTTCTCTTCAGGTGTAAAAGCTATGGCCAAGTTTGAAATTTTGAAAATGATGTCAAACCTCAACTCCAAGGTCATAAATCATAATGCATATGGAAAGATCTTGTCACAGGTAATGCATGTGTGAATATGAAAGCCCTGTCTATTCAGATGTAAAAGCTACATCCAAAGTTAAAGTTAAGTACATGTAGGTCAAACTTCAAGGTCATGAGGTCATAGTACATTCTGAAAGGTCTTGTTACAGGTAATGCAAATGTGAAATATGACAGTCCTATCTTCTCTCATTCAAAAGCCCTGGTGAAGAGTTATTCAAAAGTTAAGACCAAAGTTAAAGTTTTTGTGACTGACAGACAGAGAATATTTTCTGTTACAAAAACTTTAACTTTGAATAAGATAAGATAAGGCATATATCACAAACGCATTACCTGTAACAAGACCTTTATGAATATATTTTTAATCTTGACCTCGAAGTTTGACCTACTTTACAAAAAATTTTAACCTTGACCAGGGCTTTTGAATGAAAGAAGATAGGGTGGTCATATTCACATTTGCATTACCTGTACCAAGACCTTTCTGAATGCACTATGATGTTTGACATCATGACCTCACTTTAGCAAAAGTGGGGTCAAAAAAAGAAGAAAAACAAATCATTAACAATAAATACAAGTACTCATCAAAGTCAACAAGTAATTATTCAAATAAATGAAAAACTGTATAATTGAACGCATCAATTTAAAGTTGAATGTGATTTCAAAAATTTTCATTAAAAGAATATTGAGGTTTGATATCTATAAATTGTAGCCTTGTTGTTCTTTTGAATATTTATATATTTCTGATTAAAAACATTTACTCTTTTGTTGGCTCTACCTATCCCAGTGAACCTTCATTTTAAGAAAGAAAACTTATGAATCTTCACATGGGGATCATGTGAAATACTGGTCCTTTGACCTTCACCTTTAACAAACAACCCCCCAAAATCATAGATGTCTTTTCCATGGCATTCTCAGCTTCTGTGATGCAACATAGTAAATATAAACAAGAGGCCCATGGGCCACAGCGCTCACCTGAGTAACTTTGGCCTTGCTGTTTTTCACCTGATTCCCCCCCCCCCCCCCGTAGTACTTATTGTGGCCCCGCCCTATCCCCAGGGGTCATGATTTAAAAAATTGGAATCTATACTACCCCAGGATGCTTCAAAGAAAGTTTCAGCTTTTCTGGCCCAGTGGTTCTTGAGAAGAAGATTTTTCAAGATTTTTCCTATATATTTCAATGTTAAACTTGGATTCCCTATTGTGGCCCCGCCCTACCCCCGGGGGTCATGATTTGAATAATTTAGAATCTACCCCAGGATGCTTCCAGATAAGTTTCAGCTTTTCTGGCCCAGTGATTCTTGAGAAGAAGATTTTTAAAGATTTTTCCTATATATTTCAATGTAAAACTTGGATTCCCTATTATGGCCCCGCCCTACCCCAGGGGGTCATGATTTGAATAATTTAGAATCTACACTACCCCAGGATGCTTCCACATAAGTTTCAGCTTTTCAGGCCCAGTGGTTCTTGAGAAGAAGATTTTTAAAGATTTTTCCTATATATTTCAATGTAAAACTTGGATTCCCTATTGTGGCCCCGACCTACCCCCAGGGGTCATGATTTGAACAATTTAGAATCTACACTACCCCAGGATGCTTCCACATAAGTTTCAGCTTTTCAGGCCCAGTGGTTCTTGAGAAGAAGATTTTTAAAGATTTTTCCTATATATTTCAATGTAAAACTTGGATTCCCCATTGTGGCCCCGCCCTACCCCCGGGGGTCATTATTTGAACAATTTAGAATCTACACTACCCCAGCATGCTTCCAAGTAAGTTTCAGCTTTTCTGTCCCAGTGGTTCTTGAGAAGAAGATTTTTAAAGATTTTTACTACATATTTCAATGTAAAACTTGGATTCCCTATTGTGGCCCCGCCCTGCCCCCAGGGGTCATGATTTGAACAATTTAGAATCTACACTACCTTAGGATGCTTCCACATAAGTTTCAGCTTTTCTGGCCCAGTGGTTCTTAAGAAGAAGATTTTTTAATGACCCCACCCAATTTTTGTATTTTCTTGATTATCTCCCCTTTGAAGGGGACATGGCCCTTCATTTTAACAATTTAAACTCCCCTTCACCCAAGGTTGCTTTGTACCAAGTTTGATTAAAATTGGCCCAGTGGTTCTTGAGAAGAAGTCGAAAATGTGAAAAGTTTACAGACGGACAGACGGACAGATGGACGGACGACGGACAATGGGTGATCAGAAAAGCTCACTTGAGCTTTCAGCTCAGGTGAGCTAAAAAGTGTGTTAAGTTAAATGCCTAATTATAATTGCAACAAAGAGGTCATATGTAAAATTTTGGCCTTGTCCTAGACCTTTGGACCAAGTAACTTAAACATCTATGGTGTCTCAATTCATCTAATAATTCTCTAACTATGGTATGTATAAGTTATTGGATCATTTAATGTGCAATATTCAACGCAAAAATCTTGACTTTTGACCTTGAACTTTGTTCAAATGATACCAAAACTGTAATAATTTTATTGTATTTCAGCTGACACACATGAACACTCACATGCATCTAGAAATACAATATCAAATGATCCAATGCCTCTTATCAACATACATATAGACAAATAAACAAAACATAAAAAACAAGAGGCCCAAGGGCCTTAATGGTCACCTGAGTACAATACAATTTAGAGGATCCATAAACTGATAAATGAAGCTTTGTTGCCCAAAAGCAAGTAAAATAGACTAGTATGATTAGCATCAACAAAATAATTGGTCTAGTATCTATCTGTCCCCCATTTATCACTATTACCATGCAGACTATTAACAAGATGTCTATTTTTTACCCCCATATTATTACTTCTCACATTGGCCTCTCTTGGCCTTTGAAGAACATTTAAAAAGATAAATTATTTTTGTCTCATTTTTATTCATCTATCATTTACAAGTCTACATGATCATTAAAACTATGAAAGTGCTTTTTGTATTATACGATAAATATTCTTGCACTGGACTAAATGGTCCAGGTGTTCAAAATTCTGGTAAAAATGCCTTTGCAGATTAAAACTTTTACTCTGTTTGCTTCAAATATGCCCAGAAGCATAGAAGATTTTAAAGAAACTAAAGGCATTTTCACTATATTATTAAATAAATAAAGCCCACCCTTACACCAGAACATCTGACCCAGGGGCCATGAACTCACAATTCTGGAAGAAGCACCCTTGCTCATCATAACTATACACTTGTTTCTTTGCTTTATAACCAGTAGTAGAAAAAAATATTTTGAAAAAAACTATGCATTTTCACTATACAATCAATAGAGCCCCCCCCCCCCCTTCACAAGAACCCCTGACAAAGGGGCCATGAATTTCACAATTTCGGAAGAGGCATTCTTCCTTATCATAACCTTTGTTTGAATAATACCCAGGAGCAGAGAAGAAATTTTGAAAGAATTTATGCATTTTCACTAAATAATCAATAGAGCCCTGCCTTAACACCAGAACCCTAGACCCTGGGGACATGAAATTCACAATTTCTGAGGAGGCAGCCATGCTCATCATAACTATGTTCTTAGTTTATTTAATATCCAGGAGAGAGAAGAAGATTTTCAAAGAATTAATGTTTTTTCACAACATTTATCAATAGAGCCCCACTCTAACACCAGAACCCCTGACCCAGGGGCCTTGAAAATCACAATTTTAGAAGAGGCAACCATGCTCATCATAACTATGCACTAAGTTAGTTTATTTAATACCCAGGAGCAGAGAACAAGATTTTCAAAGAATTAATGCAATTTTACAATATAATCAATAGAGCCCCGCCCTAACACCAGAACCCCTGACCTAGGGGCCATAAAATTCACAATTTCTGAAAAGGCAGCCATGCTCATCATATCTATGTTCTTAGTTAGTTTATTTAATACCCAGGAGCAGAGAAGTTTTTCAATGAATTAATGTTTTCTCACTATATAATCAACAGAGCCTAGCCCTAACACCAGAACCCCTGAACCAGGGGACATGAAATTCACAATTTTGGAAGAGGCACTCTTGCTCATCATAACTATGTACTTAGTTACTTTATTTAATACCCAGGAGCAGAGAACAAGATTTTCAAAGAATTAATGCATTTTCACTATATAATCAATAGAGCCCCACTCTAACACCAGAACCCCTGACCCAGGGGGCATGAAATTCACAATTCTGGAAGAGGCACTCTTGCTCATCATAACTATGTACTTAGTTACTTTATTTAATACCCAGGAGCAGAGAACAAGATTTTCAAAGAATTAATGCAATTTTACAATATAGTCAATAGAGCCCCGCCCTAACACCAGAACCCCTGACCCAGGGGCCATAAAATTCATAATTTTGGAAGAGGCACTCTTGCTCATCAAAACTATGTACTTAGTTACTTTATTTCAAACCCATGAGCAGAGAAGAAGATTTTCAAAGAATTAATGCATTTTCTCTATATAATCAATAGAGCCCCACCCTAGCACCAGAACCCCTAACCCTGGGGCCATGAAATTCACAATTTTGGAAGAGGCACTCTTGCTCATCATAACTATGTACTTAGTTACTTTATTTAATACCCAGGAGCAGAGAAGAAGATTTTCAAAGAAATAATGCACTTTCACTATATGATCTATAAAGCCCCACCCTGGCACCAGAACCCCTGACCCTGGGGCCATGAATTTCAAAATTTTGGTAGAGGAATCAATGCTTATTACAATCATGCCAACAGTTTGACTGCTTGATGTCCAGGAGTAAAGGAGAAGATTTTTAAAGATTGCATTAATTTTGGTGGTTTTAGCCCCACCCCTTGGGCCCCAGGGGGGCAGGGACCATGAAATTCATAATTTTTGTTCCCCTTCACCCATAGATGCCATATGCCAAATTTGGTTGAAATTGGTTCAGTGGTTTCAGAGAAGAAGCTAAAAATGTTCAAATGTTAACGCACATCACACGATGCACGTCGCACGACGACGGACAAAAACGGATAGCAATAGGTCACCTGAGTGACTCAGGTGACCTAAAAAAAGGTTTATGAAATGTAACTGGGCACTGAGGTGTATCAACTATCAATGTTAGATGACCCTATATTTCATAGTGTTTAAGATATGTAGCTACAAAGACTTTAAAATAATAAACAAAGCGATGGACAAAAACCAATTGCAACATGTTATCTGATTAACTCAGATGACCTGGAAAAGATTCTTTAAGATTGCATTAATTTTGATGGTTTTGACTCCACTCTTCAGGACTCTGGGAGGTAGACACTTATTAACTAAGAATTTGTTCCCCTTTACACATAGATGCTACATACCAAAATGGTTGAAATTGGTTCAGCCATTTCAGAGAAGCTGACAAGTTTTGATGATTGTAGTCCTCATACCAGTAGTATGAAACACCAGCAATCTTATAGGTCAATCTTGAAGTGATTTTGAGACATTGCCCTAATTTGCCCTATGTTGTGAACAAATTAAAATTCAAATCTAACCTAATTTCTGATACATTTATAGTGTGGTGTCAAAAAAACTTATCTTCATTTATATGTGAAATCACTCAGCAATGAATTTTCTCTCTCTGAGAGCGTATATGTTTTTTTTGTTTTTTTTTTTACATTTTGGGGGGGGGGGGGGGGGGTGTCACAGATTTTTTATTTTCACAAATCTTTCCTGCAATTCATCTGAGAAGAGAGTCTTTACAGGAAACCTTCTGAGGAGAGCTGTTCAAATGGATAGGTTTTTCATACTGTAGATTCCCTATATTTCTGGGTGAATACTTAATGTCGCCAAAAGACATAAAATTGTGAGAACCTGAATTAGGAAGTAGGCTAGTGCTCAAGAGTTTGTATATGTATTTCAACAATGTAAAAAATAAAATCAATTCATTATACTTTGAGAGTGGCGATTCTAGCGAAATTAGGTTATAATAAATTCTGTATATATACATATATATATAGGAATCTACAGTATGCAAACACATGCAGGTACTAGCCATCTATTGGCAGATCATTTGATTAATTCCTGTAAGTCAACAGCAATGACACCCATGTCTAATTTTTTCCAAGGGTTTCAAAGTTATGAAAGGGATACAATTTTACTATCACTTTGCTTACTGACCTTGAACTCTGTTATATGACCTTATGTCTTCATTGAGACACACCTTTGGGTAATCTGTAATGCCTTAATCAAATTTAAATCATTCAAGGGTTCCAAAGTTATATACATTGTAATGCCCATGCAGACTCCATTTCAGCACCTCAACGCCCAGTGTCCTTGAAGTTGACCTTAATTATGCTAACATTATGACATACTTTTCATTCATGGACAACAAAATATCAAAGTCTTATCCCATTCCAATGACAGATTCAAGAATTTTGACCAGGATGCTTAAAACAGATTTTGTGACAGCTAGAAAGACAGACAAACAGACATGCCAAAAATCAGTATCTCTTCTCTAGGGGGAGAAAAAATCTTCAGTACATGTATTGCTTAAATATGCAAGGAAGAAAAACAAAATAGAAAACAGTAAAATGATCATTCTATGACAATTAAGCACCATTATTTCATGCAAACTGAAACACAAATAAAAACCACTAACAGGTTTAATACAGAGACAACAGCTGAATAAAGCACTTGGAGAACCTTTCAAATATTACAGTTCAGAAATCCACCTCTGGCAAATTGAGTTTTTCCACTAGCTCTGTAAAACTGCAAAACACATGCACAACACAAAAGAATTAGCATTTTTGTGATGCATAGATATTCAAAAGATTATCTTCAAAGTTTAACATCATTTATTTCACCAATAATAAACCAAAAGCTGCCAATTGTGTCTTGTACACTGATACAGTGTATAGGCAAAGTTGATAGAATACATCAAGAATGTGGTAACCTTGTTGTCATATGCTCTTTGCACATCTAACAAAGAAACTAGACAAATAAATAAATGTACTCCCATTTGATTTTCACCCTTCTATGACCCTTGGACAATTAAGAGTACATGTATTCCATAAATGACAACACAACTTGATATGGAAATTAAAATAAGGTCATCTTATATTTTAATTTTTTTGTCATGTCCTAACATTAGGGTTGTAAAATTGAATGAAAGTTATAACCTATAATGGAATCAATGTCTGGTGGTCAGGAAGGTTTGATCGCTGGAGGCAATTCAGCTCATTTAGTAGAGCACCTGACTAGTGATTCAGGGTTCGAATCCTGGCCCCAAGATCATGAAACAGATTTAGACTTAATTAAAATTTAAATTATCTGTAAAATCTTTGAAATCGTTCCATTCAAAAAATATTAGGGATGTCAACGAGTACCCGGTTAACCGGGTACTCGATCGAACGTCTGAGTATCGAATACTAAAAATGGTACTCGGTTACTCGGATGTATATATATTTTTTTAAATTTCAAAATACACATATTTATTAAAAAAAAAAAACTTACCAAAAAATAAATAACTTAAATGTGCATACAGTAATTAGCGTGCCGTCGCCTACACCTGTAAAACACCCGTTATTGCCTGTGGCTGTGTATACAGTAATTGTTGACCAATTACCTGGAACATAATTGTCCTGACCTATTGTGGCCCTTAATTTTTGGATGGCTTCAATGATTTGTTTTTAATGAACATCGTTTAAGTATTGCCTATTATTTTAAAATCATTTTGTTTGTATACGGTAGCCAATTCGGACATGGATAGAATTGCCGCTACCCACTTCGAATTCAAAAGTGAAGAAATGTTTAGAAATACACTTAACTGAAGATTGAAAAAATGTTTCAAGTTGGCTATGTAGAGTAAATTTAGCGTATACTGGGGAAACTTTTTTTTAACAACCAACATATCAAATAATATACAACTAGCCATCCCAACAGTGTCTGTGTTCCTTCTGTGTCGATAGTCTGATCGGTTTATTCTCACTTAGCCAACATTTTGAAAAATCCTATTCCCATATAGATTGTCCTCCTAGGCCTCTTGCATTGATTAAAGCATCTTCCTAAACAAGAACTATAAATCATTTGTAATTATTGGTGTATTAATTTATGACTTTTTTTTGACAAATAAATTTTAAATTTAAATTTTAAAAAATTATTTTCGTTGGACTCGATGTTTATACATTGTATACATGTACATGCATTATAAATTAATGTCTGATTTATTGTTAACACACAATATATCTGAATTATTGTTAACCAATCCACAATATATCTGACTTATTGTTGGGATTTATTATGTACACATTTTTCGATTTATTGTTACAGAAAACATCGTTGTAGTTTAACGGAGCTTAACTGGGCTCAACAAAATTTACACACACTTTTATAATTTACATTTTTACCAAGTACCCGGGTACTCGATCGGAAAAATGTCCGAGTAACCGATTATCAAATATTGACCAATTTGACATCCCTAAAAAATATATTTTGACTTCAGCTTAAGATGTTTAATGATCACTGGGCCTGGTCCGTCTCATTTTTTCTTTGCCAACTACATATGGTATAGTGCCATGCCCTAGAAGTGACAGGTGAAAGACCTGCCAAAGAAGAGCCTCGGTTGATGTCCTCAGGGGCAAACACACCTTTAAGGAGGGAGAAATGAGGCAGTCAGACAGGTTCAATTGTCAGTGCTCAGACAGCTCAGTTATAAGAGCATCTGACTAGTGATTCAGAGGCCCCAGATTTAGCTCTGGTCTGTCCCATTTTTTCCTTGTCAGTTACAAACGAAATATGAAGCACCATTTCAACTGATTTAAAAATGAGCTGGGTTTAAATGCTAGATCAAATAGGGTTGTGTTAGAGAGTCTGGTAGTTGCTTTCTCAGACACAAGTTCTCTCCAGGTTTTCACTTTTTCTTATGCTAATGACTCCTTCCACTTACCCCTGTGCCATAAAGAAAGGTCAATATAGGGTGTAGGACTTGTTCTTATTTGTTAGAAAATATTTTTCCTAATGAATTTTCATTCAAATGTCAAAGCTAACCTAAACTTTGAAAGTTGTATCAAAAACATTCCTTGGCATCTTTATTTACCTACACTTACAATAATTATGTTTGATGATTTTTACAGCCTTTTGAAGTCATACACAACAGATTTGTGCTTGTATACTTACCATTTTTAAGGTCAAGGTCAAAGTTAATTTTCAAACATTATTTTGAAAATATCTCATCTTGCTTTACTTTTAAGATATACTGAGTGATAACACTTTCAAAAATGTTGAGAATGCCAGGATTAAGACTTAATAAATACTCCTTATTAAGTTTTAATTTTGTCGCTAAAGTTAAAAGAACTGACTACCGGTAAGTACTAAATCTTTTCAACAGGAGGCCAAATAGCTTGCTCACCTGAGTATAATACAACCTGTAAAGGATCTATGGAATGGCAATTTGATAACTGTATGATAAAACAAAAAAATCTGATAGGTGAAAATACTGTATGTGTACTTAAAAAAGCGGGCATATTTTAACGGCTTTGGTGCAGACAACAATGCGCAAATTCATGAATACCGCTATGAAATCATTTATAAATACAATATACAGCACGGACATGTATGTATAGCGCTAATTCATGATTTTGCCAACAACTTCATACTCAGTGCTTGCGCTAAATTTTGAATACACTAATTTCTGTACACGTACAGTATGTCGCTCAAAAACAAGTGGAACAGGACTATCAGGAATCAACAAAATTTTAGTCTGGTAATCAGCAACAACTCAGAGATTAGATCTATTTACTTAAGTAAGCATAAATCAGATCATACACATAGTAAAATCCAGCAAAATCTCTATACCATTGGCCTCTCTTGGTTTATGAATAATATTTTAAGTCACTTGGTCCAATTTTTTATATGGTAAAAAAAAAATTAAGTTATTAAGTTTAGGATACTGGATCAGATTCTACATTTTAATTTGAGTTGTTGTGCATTTTGAGGCTATAAGTAGTTCTTTATTGTCAGCATTAACTTTAGTATCAGTCAACTTAATCGGAACTACATTTGTTTATGCTATCGTTGGTAGTTACGATATTCATGCGCTACATTGTTTAGTACCTATTGTACAGCCTAAGGATGTTTTATAAACATTGAAGGTATAAATTTATTCGTCTAGTCAAGTTTATTTTATGTATTCTATTTCCAGTTGTTAATTTTATGTTGTTATATTTGTTACGATATTGTACGGCAGCTTGTGTGGCAAAAGTAGTTCTGTGTGGGAACTTGTGTGGGAACTCAGCTTCCCGTACAAGCTGTTGATTGGTTGATAGTTCATATGGCACATTTTCATTGGATAATTTGAGTCATGTGACAGGGGATGGTAGGTTATATAAGCAAGCGCGTACTACGTTACGACAGATTTCAGCTAGTTGTACAGCGGCAACATTTAAAAAGATAAAGAAGAAAAACAAAGACGGTGAGATACTTATAATGTAAATTACATGTAATTAGCCTAGTTAGAAATCTCCTACCACACTGGACAACCTAAACTTGTGTTTCTGAAGAATCAGCTATGTTTTCTTATGTTGTTATATGAGTACTGCCTACATTGTTATGATAATGAGATGCTGTACGTACAATAAATGATAAGTATGACTGATAATTCATCTTAAGTATTATTCCACCAAGTATCTACAGAGAGAGGAGCCTGGTCTATTTTACATGAGAGCAAATTAAATTGGTGCATCCTGGTAAATAGATGATTTATTTAGATGATGAAGTAATTACCTGTATACTGTACATGCTGAGGATTCAGAAATACTAGCCACCCCTTGGGTAGCTTACAATATGGTAAAAAAAAAATTAAGCTTATTCGTGTTCATCATAAACTTGCATATAGTTTGCTAAATACTTGGGAGCAAAGTAGAAAATTTTCAAAGAATTTATGCATATTGTTCATCATAACCTTGCACTTAATTTAAATGATAAATACCCAGGAGCAGAGAAAAAGATTTTCAAAGAATTAATGCATTTTCACTATATGATCAATATAGAGACCTGCCTTAATACCAGAATCCTGAACCAAGGTTCATGAACTTCACAAGTTTGGTAAAAGGATCACTGCTTATTTTAATCATGCCAACAGTCTGACTGCTTGACGTCTAGGGATAAAGAAGAAGATTGCATTAATTTTGTTGGTTTTTGTCCCACACCTCAGGTTCAGGTGTGTGTGTGTTGGGGGGGGGGGGGGGGCAGAAACCATGAAATTTATAAATTTTGTTCCCCTTTGCTCATCAATGCTATGTACCAAACTTGGTTGAAATTGGTTCAATGGTTCCAGAGAAACTGTATGTTCAAGTGTTAACACATGACATATGACAACGGATAACAACAGGTAGCAATAGGTCATCTGAGTGACTTAGGTGACCTAAAAATGTGTAGAATGCCAGGACTAAGATTCAATAAATACAAACCCAAGAGTTTTATTTCTAAATATAAAAGAATTGACTAAATTACTTACAATTTACGAATTCCTGAGGGTTTTCTTCGTCCTGGATATACCTTTTCCTCTGGTTCTTTGTTGATGGGGCCCTCCACAGGTAGATCCTCCCCTTGGTATCTAAATTCATACTAACTCTGTTAATATCATTGGTCTTGTTTAAATGTTAAAAAGGTTTCTGTTACATGTGATGTTTAGTTTCAAATGCAATAGACTGCATGGGTATAATTTATGCAGTTACTCAATTTTGAGGATTTTTTTTTTACTCATCCAAAATTTAACCAAAAAAAAAAAAAAAAAAAAAACAACAGATTCACAAAAAATATTAAAAAAAAAAAAATTAAAAAGAAAACTTACAAAAGATCTGAATGCAGGATATCACATAACAAATACACGTCACTAAGAAAAACAGAAATAACCTTTTGTATGGTATAAATATATGGTAGTCCGATGCCCTGGGCTAGTCATTTTAAGACTCGGGCTAGCTAATTTAAATGTAATGATAGTCCATCGAACAAGCAGAATGGGAAAAAAATCTCAACAGTTTACTTTCACTTTTCTATGTAGAGTGGTTTCATTAGACTGAGAACTACATTGTAGATTAATTTGTTTCTGTCACCACAGCCTTTAAAACTTTTACTTGTTATGTTTTCGTTTTGCATGAAAAAGTTGTTGGGCTAGTTAGTTTGAGGTTTAAGCTAGTAATTTTTTACTGATCAGTAGCCCCTTGGCTAGTGGGTTTTCCAGGAAAATTTAAACCCCTATGGTATTCCAATTTCTTCTGTCAGTCACTAGTACATACACTTTTTTCTCTTTTTCCTTTATACTTTCAAATACTTAGTACCAGTAACACTTTGTTATTGATATTCAGATGTCAAAAATTCTTGGAATATTTTTTTTTTTCCAGATTTGAGTTTGTACATATTACCTACAAATTCTGAGTCTCATTCCTTTTTATATGCACTCAAAAGAATTAACATAAAAATATTCAAATCTGGATTTTACTTTTGTGTATTTTACTTTTGTGTATTTAAAATCTGGATTTTACTTTTGTGTATTTAAAATCTGGATTTTACTTTTGTGTATTTAAAATCTGGATTTTACTTTTGTGTATTTAAAATCTGGATTTTACTTTTGTGTATTTAAAATCTGGATTTTACTTTTGTGTATTTAAAATCTGGATTTTACTTTTGTGTATTTAAAATCTGGATTTTACTTTTGTGTATTTAAAATCATTTCATAAAAATATCAATAGAATAACCAATGTTTGTACTGAATAAAAATGAATTTAAGGCTGATTGTATGCCAGAGATGCTGGCAATGTTTGATTCTTTGCTGATCGACTGACACTTGCACTAGTGATTTTTATGCTGATGCTGATATGTACACGTAACGGAAAAACATCCATTTATTGTATGTAAGGTGCTATAGTCAGTCCTGAATGAGTCCTTCTGCAACAATTTAAGCAATATCAAATTAATGTTGACTTGTTTATAAAGAAAATATCATTAAACATTAGTTTCATTCCTTACAAATCACTTCAAGCCATACTGGATACATACAACTTGAAACAAACAACTATAATTGGACTTTGACAATGTAAATTTCAGCCATTTGCTGTCAAGCCTGTGAGGGAGTTGTCTTTATTTCTAGAGACTATAATAAATTCAGATTTAATACAAGACTTTTTGTTCATTATTCCTCTTTGCTTGCTTAATTTCCAAGATTTAAAAAGCTTCATACTTTTCATGCATTTTCAATTAGTGGCTATAACTTTACTCCACAATGACAGTGGCGGATCCAGGATTCATTAAAAGGGGGAGGAGGGACCAGCTGCAGGTCAGGGTGGGGGCCCAGAAGCTACACCAAAAAATTGATTTATTAAATCTTATGTATATTTTTGGACACAAAGGGGGTGGGAGGGATAGGGAGGCCCCCTGATCCCCCCTCTAAATACACCAGCGAAGGGGGCCAACTGACTCAGGCTACCAGGATTAAAAAAATTCAGACTTATGGAAGAAGGATAGGTGCTCACTTTTAGTATGCAAAAAGTCTGCCTACTAGAGGCTATCAAGATGTAAATGTGTTTCTAATATTTGATCAACTTAGTCATTGACATGTCCTTATGCCTGAATCTTGCATCAAGGGGTCATTGATTTTCATAATTTTCTTCTCTTGTACCTACAAATGCTATATTTACTAAAATTGGTTGTACTTGGTTCATCTATTTCTTTTATTGATGGGAAAAGAACATATACAAGAAATCAGCTGAGTGACTCGGGTGACCTATAAAGCCATTCCTTCTTGCTATGGCAACTGGCATGCCCCTCCCTCCAGTTAGCAAATGCACACATGCATGCAAATCAGAAGTTGAGAGATTCATCCAGTTTCTACATAGTGATGTACAATGTATTATCTAAACCATTTAAATCCCTTTGTGACTAGGATTTACTATGAAATCACTAAATTTAGTGGAGTTTAATTTTCGTTGTTTTCGAGGTAGGAGAGACCCATGAATTCATGTCCACCATGAAATATAAAATTTCATTTACAAAACTATTCAACACCTCTCCAACCACGAAATCAAATCCCCACTAACCAATATTTTTTCCTCAAACCTCGAAAATTTGACCCCACGAAAATTTGTGATTTTACAGTATCTGTCAAGGGTAAATTATAAATTTCTTTACAATAAACTGATAAAATGCAGAAAAGAAGTGCAAAATTGCAATGAGTGTCAAATATTAAAAAGTGAAAGACATACTAGTACAGTGTATTATCACTTAGATGCAGTGCATGAAATCTTTGCACACTCAGCATAAATAAATAAAATTGATATTTCATTTATAAATTAAAACTGAAATGTTTTATCAAATGTTTAAAATTCAATAAAATTAAAAGTCTGTTCAATTAAAAGTTAGTCAAAACTTACTCATTGTCTGTGCTTGAATTAGTGTTCTTTCTGGGTGTTCTGTAAAGGGGAATAACTCAAAGAATAACCAAAAATAAAAAATGTGCTGCATCAAGAAAAAACATCATGCCTGAAGATACCTCAACTGAAAAAGTTTGGTGATTCCAGATCTCATGCTGTGCAAGACATGACCCAGATATTATTTGACTGTGCTAAGTAACAGGATGCCATAATGAGTCATTTTAATATTCAATAACATTTGAGTCATGACATACCTCCCCCCCCCCCCCCCCCCACCCCCCTTCTGGATAGATGCATCAACTAACAAGCTTAAATAACTGTAGGTTTCACACAGCCAGATATATTGCAACATAAGATCAGGATACAATTTGACTTTGAATAGCAATTTAAAAATGCCAAAACAAGGTCACAGTGACAATAATCTGATTAAAATCAGATCTTTATTACCCTCTGCTCCGAAATTCTGATAGTAGCTTTGTACAGCTTTGTAAGAAAAATCTGATTTTAATCAGATTGCAGTACATGTCAAACTGACATATTAAAAGAAAGTGACAAAATGACCAAATTAAGTTATGTTTCCAATTTATAAACGTTTTTTTTTTTCATTTACTAAATAAATTTCAAAAGGCAAGGACAAAATAAATTCCAGTGATGAATCTAATTCATCTTATCTTGATTTCACTCTTTGTGTAAAGATTGAGGATTTATACATGTACTATGAATAGGTCACAAACGAAAGAGATAAAAACACTACAGCCAAACAAAATTGTTGACCCAAACAAATGGATGGACATTACTGATTTTGAGATTCACAATTTGGCCAACAACAAAAAAAGCAATCAAAAAATGTGAGTACACACATCACTCTGAATATTGATCACAGGAAATATGAAAACGAGTCATTGGTTATCATGCCCAGTCTATTATTTCGAGAATCAATAATGTTCCCTAAATAATGCTGCTGATTCAATTAATTCCACATCTCTTTATCTTGTGGTTTCTGTAACTTGTCAATGCTGGCTATTTTAAAACTTTAAATTTACTTTTAAAGATTACCTCACAGGCACTAGATCAATGATGTTTACTTAGGTAACTTGATTATCAACGATGTGGCAGCAAACAGCCATTTAGTTAACAATAACAATTCTTATCACTTTTGAGAGATAAAATTAACAATGCAAAGATGAATGAGGATATTGCTCAAGATGCACAGTTATAAAACTAATGTTGGCTAATGTGTAATAGTGTTCTAGTAATGGATTCCCTATTCACAAAGAGGCCAATGTAATTATACTATAGCTATCTAGCATATTTCCTCTTACCAAATCATTACAACTATTGATCAATGCCAATACCTAAATCAAATGACCACAGAATGTATCCAGGGATCATTGGTAATACATAATTCAAAATATCAATGCAAAGTCACATAATCCCAGATTAAATATGAACTCAAAATTCACAATATTTTACCTACTTTTGGAAGTGATAAATTAAAGAGAGGTGTCAAGATTTCGGCTGCTAGATACTGTATAGGGGGAAAAAACTTGCGGTGTTAATATTCGCTTTATTTGCGGTGTTAATAAATCCGTGAATTCAAGAAACAGTGAATAAATTTTAAATATTAAACCTCAATGTATTATTTGGAAATTTGAGAATAGACTACGACAGGTATATATACATGTACAGGGTCATTCAGTAATTACGAGTTGTCCTTGTCATTAAATTATCTTAATTATCACGCTTTACTTTAATTCAAATAAGCAGCTAATTACCTGTATTTATTGTTAAAAAGCTGTTTTAATAGATACATGTTTTATCAATCAAAACACACGGGTCATGGGTTTGATTAGCGTGCATAAAGTTACCACGTGCATTTGTTACCTGCATTAGCATTATGAGCTCTAGTTTTTATGGAAATTTTGGTTTAAAAAATATCGTTCGAATAACTATCGAATTTGGTGAAGATATGGAAGGATATTATTACTTCTACCTTCATTAGTACATTTATTAGCGTCCCGTGTTTTTTTTTTCACTGCGATGTGTATACCTTCGGAAAGATAACGGCACTTGTTTTGATTAATCATCAATTAACTACTAAATCTAATCATTTTTTATAAACCTACCCTGTTCGTGAAGTGAATACATAACACTGATAAATAGAGAATAATACATGGCAAAATCTGTATCACACCCCATATCAACCCGAGACTCCAATATCAGCCCGAGGGCCGAAGGCCAGAGGGCTGATATTGGTCGAGGGTTGATATGGGGTGTGATACAGATTTTGCCATGTATTGTTGTTTTTATTATATATTTGAAAATAGTGTCAAAAATCATATATAAACCTGTAAATTAATTAATTCTTAATAATTGAATATGTTCTTTTTTTCGTTAAATTTCCTTTCTCATTATTTTTTTTTCCAAAGGCAATGCATACAGCGATAAGAAATAAAATAATTATAAATTAAACAAATAATTATTTTGAATAGCATAAAATATCTGATGAAAATTTACAGTTTAAATAAACTTCATAAACAATTAATAGAAAAAGATCCGAGATACTCCGAATGAAAAATACAGACATGTTCCGGAAAGGTGTAATAAGGGTGTGATAAAAGGTAAAATAAAGGGTGCCGATACTGGGTGTGTAATACAGGGCGCGTTCCTATGTTCATATCAGGGATGCAAAAATCCTGTATTATTGAACAAATATATAATAAATGTCGTTCTTGCTATATTAGCTATGGATTACACGGATAAAGACAAGGGGGGTAACTTTTATTATATACCGATTCCGCGAATTCAAAAAACCGCGATCGTGTCCGAGGAGAGAAAAACGTGAAAATTGCAACCCGTGAAATTAATCCCCTATACAGTAATGCATTTTAACCAATTTGATGAATATGAACCTCCTTATTACCTCTGAGGCTCTGTTGATGTTAAAATTTCTAACTGTACACAACCCTCAGTGTCAAGCCTCTTATGGACACAATGGTCCAGACAAGAACACTTCAGAAATGGCATTGATCAAGTAAGGTAAGAGGAAACTAACCAATTTTTAATTCTGGCAAAATGCTAGGAAGTTTAAAAATAAAAGATACAAAATCATGCTGCTAGTTGTACAATCCCTGATTAGCTTACTTTGGCTTATAAGCTGTGAGCTCCTCCTCCACCTCTATAAGCTTAGATTTGAGCTCATTCCGCTCCATCAGAACAGTCTTCAGTTCCTTCATTGTAAACCTTGGCCGGTCTGGATCCTTCATGTCAATTACCATTTTACCAATCATGCTGAGCCTGTGTTCAATGTGACCCATGTTTTCACCCTCCTCCTGTCTTGGATCCTCCCCCACAGGTGGGGCCCCAGGAGGAAACTGGGATTTTTCTGAGGAAATTGTGGCACTAACTTCGTTTGGAATGGGGACTTCATCTTCCTCCTGAATAATATTAAATTTATCATTGACAATTATATCTCACAAATCAAGCAAAAGGAACAACATAAGGAAACACCATCACACACAAAAAGGAATTAATGACAATGACAAAAAGTTCTCTAGGAAATAAACTTCATGATCAAATCATGTGAAGACCAATGGGCTTATGTTGCTACTTATCTATACAATTGTCCATACATGAAAGAAATACCACTGCATGCATAGTTTAATGTATACATGTAGTATCAAAAAGCTAAAAATTGACCTTTGATCCTTCAAGGAATTCAACACATCGACTTTTGGTACACAACATAGATAAATACCATAGTCTGTGTACACAAGTGTTCATGTACGTATATTCTCATCAAAGGTAAATAAAAGAAGTTGTAATTAAAAGCATAACTACACTGTGTATATGTATATTACAACATCATAACTACTTCATACCTTTAACCAATTTAATAATTAACGATTCTAATGTTTTATCAAACAATACTGCACTGTTAAAGAAAAAATCATTTGCTTAGCATTAAATGTCACAATTAAATGCAATGTTAAGTCCAGTTTCCATACACTGGCTATATATTACAGAGCATCAATGACATTATACATTTACTGCATGATAGTGAAGGAGGCATGAAGATTTCTTCGCCCATGAAAAATCATATTCCCCGAGGGCAATGCCCAAGGGAATATGATTTTTTAAGGGCAAAGAAATCTTTATGTCTCCCGAACATTCATGCAATAAATTGTTTATTATATCGAATCAAGCACAATGCAAGAAATACAAAGAAAATCTGATGAATAAAGTAAAACATTTGATAAGAATAATATGAAACAGATGTTAGTTACACCACTAGTCCCACTTCATAAAAACATTCATTCGTGACGCGTCAATTTAATTTACACACCAGTAACATTACAACCCCACCTGTGAAAACACTTTTGTAAATATTAATATTTTACACGTTTGAATCGACACAATCAATGATATAAACGATCTAACTCAGTAGTAACCATCTCAGTCACTGCATTGTGACATCACAATCGTGAAACACGAAGTTTTGTTGCAGGGCAAACACGACGGTCGTGTGACTGTCTCGGCCAATCAGATTCTATTTTACTAGTGATTATTATATGAGGTATAATAAACAGACTTTACTTCACACTTTTATAGCTGAATATTTTTTTTTACTATAAAACTTAGATAATTGTTGGTTCCAGTGACCCCCTTAATGTACAATGTTACTTTGGTAGGAGAGCTATATCTTCGTTAAGGTACATTAATTTGTTTGAATTTTATTTTTATGCCCATCTTTTGTTCAAAAATCATTATATTTTTAGTATACCACTAGTGAACTTAAGATTTTAAAAAGTATCAACAATTAAATGTAGTAATCCTTCATTAGGTATAACACTTCATCCCCTGTTGAGGCCCTTGAGATAGAACTGCCTCCTTTACAGTCTTGCCTATGAACAGGGATATAGTATACACTATATGACCAGCTGTATTACAGACCCTGAAACGTGCTACTACCCCACACGCACGCTGCACGAACGGTACACGCTCGCTACACGGTTTGCACGAAACGCTGCACGGTTTACACGAAACGCTACACGGTTTGCACGAAACGCTACACGATTTACACGAAACGCTTTGCATGAAAGGCTGCACGGTTTACACGAAAGCCTGCACGAAACGCTTTGTACACGTTTCTCACACGCTTTGTACACGATTCTCGCACGTTTTGGCCTCGATCTGGATTTTCTATTCGGAATCTCTCGGACTTTATTTAAATTAAGTAAATTACAGATTAATCAAAGATTAGTTAAGAATTGCAATCATTCATATTAAGTTAGGATTAGAACTCGCTACAACAGTACTATATTAACAGATAAAAATACACAATGTCAAGTTGTATTTAATTAATATTATAGTTGTCATTGAGTATGTGAAGCGCCCGGTGAAATGCCTAACATCGTCTATGTACAAAACTTTTTCACTAGACTCTAAATTACGTACTGGAAAAAAAATAATTATATTTGTAATTCATAATCTTTACAGCATTCAATGTTTTTACAATTATAGTTTGATATTAACAAATCGTTTAATTACTGACAAATAAACCCAGTTATTGATTTGAAAAAAAAATATTGATTAAATTGTGTATGATTTCTGTAAACGGATTGATTTTCTTTCCTTTTCTTTTTTTATTATTGATTGATTTATTCATTTTTTTTTATTTACCTAGTAGTAAATAAATACTTTCATTTGATTGAATTAGGTTCTGTTTATAATTTACAAAGGTAATATGTACAAAATGTACACTAAATCAAATAAGAACATTGTGCAGGATGGGGGGGGGGGGGGGGAGTAGATTACCGAGATCTTACTTCTGTTCATGGCTAAATATAACTGGCACTTGTTTCAGTAAGTAGACCATTGGGAAAAAATTATTATAGAAACAAATGCCCGTTCTAAGAAAAAAAAAAGGATATCCATGTCTCCAGCGGGACCAGATACATGTTATTCATTAACTGCACTTTAATTAGAATGGTAAATATATCGCTTCATTACAGAATAAAACTTTGACTTATCATTAAAATGTAATATGGTAGAGAAGCCGGGGGAATAGGTATTGTAATGCGTTAGTTCACCATTTTAAGGCATAACTGTGTTTATCAAATAAAAACAATATACCCACCACCTTGTAAAATCTTTGATTTCAAATCCCGTCTAGACAAAAAAAATGTAATCAATAGTCGCGGCTCTTAACAATACATTCAATATACATGAATACATGTCCAGTGTCCTAAAAACTAAAAAATATGCCCTAGAACTGCGTGATTAATAAAACAACTAATATATAATTAATCCGGATTTTTTTTCTTTATATTTTATTATTCACGAATACACTGGCAAATTAATTCACTGTTTACAGAGAATTGGATAAATTTAAGAAATAAAATCCACGCGTATTTATTTTTACCCATTAAATACTAATAAAACTATTAAATTTCACGAATTAAAAATCAATCGTTATTGTCGGGTGTCATCTTAGCCATGATTGACAAGAGATAATACATGTACATGTAGCAGAAGAAGTTTTCAGTTCCCAGCACGCGGAGCCCGTGATCGCTGTTGTAAATGACCTTGATCACAGTCGTAAGAGTGTCGGAAGTGTAAAGAAGATTCCAATACATTTTAAGGGGTGCATCAGGCGCACCTCGAAACCCCCCCCCCCCCAATATTTTCTTTAAAAAGAAAATTACCTATAAAAACATGTTAATAACAAAAACTCAAAAGTTTGTGTTTACATTTGAACACACCCCCTCCCCCAGAAATATTTGACCTTGTATTTTCCGATGCATGTGAATTATGATTCATTTATAAGACAATTATTAATCAACCAATTTTATGCATAAAAAGACTTTAAATGACTCATCGTTTAAAAATTATTTGTACCACAATCTTGTAATATAAGAAAATTATGTTCGTTTAAAAAGAAAAAAAAAATAATTGTGCTCCCCGGTCTAGAATTTTCATACTTCACATTTATAGCAACGCACTAAACTTAGTGTTTTATATTTCACGCCTGCCTTATCTATTTATTATTTTGCATTAATCACCCATATGTTTTTGTAATATCTATATACCACAACTGTAAAATGGTGAAGAGATTCAAATAAATGAATGCAAGGACAAGACCGGATTATTAATTATTTTTTTTAAAACAATGTTCAGTATTGCTCCCTTTAAAAAATGTATTGAATCAAATACCTTAAAATTGATGTGCGTATAATTAATTACTTTGAAAATATTTTCTTTCCTTCTTTATTTAAATAAAAAAAGAAAGAAAATCAAACAAATATGTAATACATTACCGAGTAATTTTATTTTGTTGTTTCCGTATTTTTTTTTCTCCCTTAAAATATCACCGGTATAATATATTCGAATAATATTAGTTACAAACAACACAGAATGACATGTTCATCCACCAATAGCCATATTTAAAATAAAATGAGTTCCGAATGAATCCTACACGTTTCTCACACGATTCTTGCACGAAAGTCGCACGTTTCTCACACGGTTCTTACACGAAAGTCGCACGTTTCTCACACGCTTCTCGCACGCTCGCTACACGGTTTGCACGAAACGCTTTGGAGCTTACACGAAACGCTGCACGGTTTACACGAAACGCTACACGGTTTGCACGAAACGCTGCACGGTTTACACGAAACGCTACACGGTTTGCACGAAACGAAAAGCGCACGAAAGTCACACGCTTTTTTGGGGTAGTAGCACGTTTCAGGGTCTGTATCATTAGGGTCTAAACTGTCCAAAAAGTGCAGAAGAACAAGACCCTAATTGCCTTAAGCAACTTAAAAACAACAACTGGTTGGTGTACATGTTTCACGAATTGTCATAGCCTTACCTTGACACAGAGAACACACAGCTCTCAGGCTATCTTCCAACATTGAGATGGAAGTATCTTAAAACGATGCCATGGTGAATGGCTATTAGTGATGGGACATTGGTTAATTTTCATAATCGATCATCGGTTGGAATCGGTTACTGCTTCCAATGCAATTTAACAGATTATAATTGTATGTCATAGTTTTGTATATAAAACATGTAAAGAGCAGACTATTACAAGTATTTCATATAATTTCTTTATCATGATTATATAAAATATATAATATATTGTTTTCTCTGTTGTTTTGCATCCTTTACACTTTGTATATATGCACCTTTTGGTTCATCACCTCTGCTTTGTGCTAGTTGGTGCAGATGCCATTTTCTTTCATTAGGAAGAAATAAAATTTTAACAGGGAATGGATAATTCAGGAATGCATATTATAAGAAGTAAGCTTCCAATGATCGATTATGAAAAATAATAATCGATCATCAGAAACGGTAGCATTTTTTCGTCGTCAATCGATGTTTTCTGATTATCGGCACAACACTAATGGCTATAGCAATTATCTTTGGAGATTTCTTGAGACCCTCCCCCCTCCACTTTTAAAGGCATCTCTGCTAGCCAAGGGTGACAATCCACTCCTCTCCTCTTTTCACTCTTGGCATATCAAGCCAATATTTGTACAGCTTACATATCAACATACGATAACTGTGGTTCCATTTCCTCCAGATGGTGTTAGCTATATCCAATCAAATCTTGTGTTACTACCTTTGATCACTGTTTCCAATAAAAATTTCCCTGCCATTCAATATGATTTTCCTGATTTGGCCTCATAGATGTAATGTTAAATCTTCAAGATCATTAGGCTTGAGTATCGCAAGCTACCTAACGATATGATACATATTAGGATACGGTCATGCAATACAACATGTATCATGATACAGCTGTCAACAATTGAATTAACTGTTATCTTAACATATTATTCTTTGCTAACCTCCACAGTTATAAGAAAATATAACAAGATGTGTTTGTGAAACACTGATGCCCCCATATGGCAGCTTATGGCGAAGGTTAAAGTTTCTCAAATGCAAGTCAAAATCCAGGCCAAAAGATAAAAAATGTTGATACCCAAAGAAAGGTCTTGTCTCGAGGAATATACCTGTGAAATTTGAAAGACCTAGCTGCAACTGTTCAAAAGTTATGGCGAAGGTTAAAGTTTTTTTTAAATAAAAGTGAAACGTCAAGGTCAAGGTCAAAGTGGTTGGTATCCAAAGGAAGATCTTGTCACAAGGATTACATATGTGAAGTATGAAAGCCCTAGCACCAACCATTCAAAAGTTATGGCCAAGGTTAAAGTTTTTCAAAAGTAGGTCAAACTCCTATGTCAAGGTCAAAGGGTCAAAGTGGTTGGTATCCAAAGGAAGGTCTTGTCACAAGGATTACATATGTGAAGTATGAAAGCCCTAGCACCAACCATTCAAAAGTTATGGCCAAGGTTAAAGTTTTTCAAAAGTAGATCAAACTCCTATATCAAGGTCAAAGGGTCAAAGTGGTTGGTATCCAAAGGAAGGTCTTGTCACAAGGATTACATATGTGAAGTATGAAAGCCCTAGCACCAACCATTCAAAAGTTATGGCCAAGGTTAAAGTTTTTCAAAAGTAGGTCAAACTCCTATGTCAAGGTCAAAAGGTCAAAGTGGTTGATATCCAGAGGAAGGTCTTGTCACAAGGAATACACATGTGAAGTTTGAAACCCCAAGCACCAACTGTTCAAAAGTTATGGCCAAGGTTAAAGTTTTTCAAAAGTAGGTCAAACTCCAAGGTCAAGGTCAAAAGGTCAAAGTTGTTGGTATCCAAAGGAAGGCCTTGTCACAAAGAATACACATGTGAAGTTTAAAACCCCAAGCACCAACTGTTCAGAAGTTATGGCCAAGGTTAAAGTTTCATAAAATTTTGCAAAAGTGGGTCAAACTCCAAGGTCAAGGTCAAAAGGTCAAATATGATGGTACCCAAAGAAAGGTCTTGTCACAAGGAATACACATGTGAAATATGAAAGTCATAGCTCCAACCAATCAAAAGTTATGGGCAAGGTTAAAGTTGACAACAGACAGACAAACAAACAGACAAACGGACAAACAGACAAACAGACAGACAGGACAAAAACAATATACCCCCGGGATCTTTTGATCCGGGGGCATAAAAAGAATATCTTGATAACCCTGACCAAAGTTAATAGAAGGTGGATTTATAGTCTTCACATTGTATTTTTTCTTTGCTACCTTTTTTCAGCCATTTTAAAACATTAAAATTTGTTAGGTTGTATATAGAAGTTTCAAACAAAACAATGCAAATTATCTTGTACTGTATCACCATACATACATGGCGATACGATATGCGTATTGTGAGCCCTTTGCGATCAATACGATTGATGTATTGCTGTATCGTTACACCTCTAAAGATCATCATATCTTGAATTCTCTGTCAAGTTCAAGTTTATTTTTGCTATAACTGCCGAAAATGACAAGCAACACAGAGATTTGCTATGCATGATGTACTATAAAGGGACTGAACTCTCAAAATCTACGGTAATAGATGGTTAACTGTGGGTCATACAAATATTGGCTTGGTCTGCCAAAGGTAAAAGAGGAAAGGAGTGGATGGTCATCCTTCATTATCCAAGATGCTCCCCATGGACATTATGCCAGAACTGTGATGATTCTAAGGAATCCCAGTGGCAGATAGAAATAAAACTTCTCTGATGAAATCCTATTCCTATTTTTGTACATGAGGGATGTCATTTCTGTTTGGTATTTTCAAAACTGAATTCAATAGAACTATACTTCAACTCTTTAGAGTTTCAAATTCTGTAAATGAAATTCTTAATGTATGGAAAATCACCTTTAACAAATAACTATCAAGGTTTAAAGATAACAGTCTTACTACTTCGAGGGAGGGGTGAGCGGGCTGAGGGGAAGCTGTTGACTGCTGTGTTTGAATCTCGTCCTGTTCTTTGATCATCTGTGTGATTTTGGTAATTTGCTGCTCCTTGTCCGCCAGCTGTGCCTCCAATTCACTTTTCTCCTCCAGCAAGGTGTGGGCCTGCTTCTTCTGTATACTGTTGCTCCTCCTTAGGTCAGCATTCACCTTCACAATCTGATCTAGCTGGCTCTGAAGCTGTGTAAATAAGAGTGATATTGTGTCAGACTTTGTAAAGCTATCTAAAATTACAATACTGTGTAAGATTATAACTCTTTAAAAATATGAGAACATGTACAATAAATGCCCTAATATGTTAGAAAATAACAATATTTGAAGCATATTACATACTGCCTACTGCTAGTACAGTATATCAATTAAGGTCAAAAATATCCGTTACATGTATCTCCTAAAAATGAATGTTAATGATTCAGATAAATTCCCCAGCTTTTTATACATTTCATTGAATAACATTACTTTTCTTTTAAATTCCAAAATCATATACAGGGACAATTTATATTTCTGTGGGTCGCCCACGTGGCGCAGTGGTTAGAGCGTTCGCTCTTGAGTCGCGGAGTAAGGAGTTGATCCTAGAGTCGCGGGTTCGAATCCCACTGTGGAATGTGGAGACCAGTCCTTCAGATGAGACCGTATAAACCGAGGTCCTGTGTCGCAGTAGGTGCTGGCACGAAAGAGATCCCTCACTGCTCAATGGCCCCGAGTGCCGAGTATAGGTCAAAATTTGCAGCTCTCCACCAGCAAGTGGTGGCGTCTCCATATGAGTGAAAAATTCTCGAGAGGGACGTTAGACAATAAACAAACAAAAATATTTATGTGGAAATATTACCTAGTCTAATTCACTGAGATACATGCAGCTGGTATTATTGTCACTCAATTTATCTCTGTTTGTTCACTTAACCACCATACTTTGTCAGAAACCTTTTTCCTTCTTAAATGTCTAATGTGATCTTTTAGTTATAACCACTAGTGTGTTCACTGAAGTTGTAAATTACTTGTCACTGGGACTGATGGGGCTTCACAAATAATTAAAATCAATGACATGAACAGAGTTGCATGAATGCTTGCTTCTTTAAATGACAGTCAACTTGCTAATAACAGAGGAAACTGAAAGATAACTGTTCAGTGAAAAAATTATCTTTTGTGCAATTGATTCCTAATGTTTTCTTTTGAAAATTAATTAAAGTTTACAAAATAAATTTAGTCATATGAGAAATAAGAGGCCTTTGGGCTACAGTGAGTCACAACTTTCTTCCATACAAATAAATACGTAAGTAGATACATGTATATAAAATTTAAAGCTTAAAAATACCGTGCTTATAAACACAATTTCCAAGATTTCAGTAAAGTGATGTCAAGTTTAATTTAAAAATGGTAACCATGCATGTTATTTTGCAGAAGCTAATATGTTTCTGTGTTAAACTTTTATAACCCTACTGTGGTCCCAGCCCTAGCCCCTGGGCCATAATTTGACAAACCTGAATCTTCAGTCTATGCTACATACATGCATGGTTATGCTTGTGGCTTTGCTGTTCTTTAAAGAAATGTTCAAGATTTTTCCTACATATTTATGAGTAAAACTTTGTTTACCGAGACTCCATCTTAGCCTTTGCATGGGGTCAAACGATTTAAACAGCTTGCATACAATATGGCTATTGGTTTTCCTCCTGTTCTTAAGAAAATAGAATTTGACCAGGAGTGGGCTCAGGACTCCTGACACTGTGAGGATGGTGCCTTACAACATATACTGGTATTTAATAAAAGGGAAAAAAAACCAATCTACAGTCAGATCCCTGTACTACTGCATTTCAAAAATCACAAAATGAGACATAACTGTATAACAGTAGTTCCTATAATCTACAACTTACAGCCTCACAATCCGATATTCTGTGTTTAGCTTCTGTCTTAAACTTTCTCAATTCTTCTCTCTGTTTGTCAACTGTTTCCTTTAATTTAGTTAACACTTCAATCTCTTTTTCTTCAGTTTCTGCAATAAATAAACATAGGTAATCAGAGATTACAGAGCCTCAATGAATATTGTCTTTAAGAAAGGCAAAGTCCCACACTAAAGTAATAATCTAGTAGTGTACATGCACAGATGGAACATTTATGCAATTTTGGTCTGATAGGGCTTGCAGTTACTTGGGAATGGACTTATCTAAAAACTTTAAACTAGTCACTCATCCAGAAAATGTAAGTCAAATCCAGCATCTGAAGCAAGTCCAGTAGTGTTCATCCCTTGATGCATCATCCAAGCATGTTTGGTTCAGATAGGCCTTATAGTTACTTGGAGATGAGATCTGCTCCAAAAACTTTAACCAGGTCACTCATCCAGAAAATGTAGGTCAGATCCAGCATCCGAAGCAAGTTCAGTAGTGTACATCCTTAGATGTATCATCCATGCAAGTTTGGTCAATATAGGGCTTAAAGTTACTTGGAAATGAGATCTGCTCCAAAAACTTTAACCTGGTCACTCATCAGGAAAATGTAGGTCAGATCCAGCATCCGAAGCAAGTTCAGTAGTGTACATCCTTAGATGTATCATCCATGCAAGTTTGGTCAATATATGGCCTTTAGTTACCTGGAAATGAGACCTGCTCCAAAAACATTAACCTGGTCATTCTTTAGTTGAAATTGCAGCATCTGAAACCTTGACTGGTACAATGAAACACATTAGAAGCATCCTCCATGCATCTCTGATTAATATAGGGCATAGAAGTACTTAAAAAGAAAACTCCTTAACCAAAGAAAACAAACAAAAACAAAAAACCGAACAATTAGCTGCTAAAACTCAGTAGGGGAAGGATCTTCCTCTAAAGAACTGTGAACGATAGTTTTGTTCTCCCATCTACCTCCAAGTCAATTTTCAAAAGTTATCAAATTTGAATAATTTTTCATATTTATATAGATATTTACATGGATTTTCACAAAACATATCTTATTTGGGGGGAAAAAAGAGATAACTCTATAATTTTGGTAAAACTTGAGTTTTTCACTATAGAAATCAATGGAAAACGGAAATTATTTTTAAAACATCTTCCTCCCCTTGAGTCTCATCCAACACTCAGTCAAACTCTTCAAAATTATTTGTGGAGCAGCATGTGTAAAATATTTTTTTAATGAATCTTCTGAATCAAAAACCCTTTGTATTCTGTACATATTGTACAGTGTTACAGAATTCCTATGTCAAGGTTCATATAGTCCCTATTGATTTTTCTCTGATCTGTCAGAACTGAAATGTGAGTAGAATCATTCAATGGTTATTCAGGAGGTCAATTTATTGTGTGCAGACAATGTGAAATCTCAGTTTGATTCCACCAAATTTTAACCCCCCAAAATTACAGAAAATAAAACTTTGTTACTTTCAAGTCTAAAAAAAGATCTTCTGTACCAAGTCTTGATGCAATATTTAAAAAGCCCCCACCCCAAAAAAAATTCTGGAAAACTAAATTGACAGAAAGATAAGAACATACAGACACACAGATGAAACAATAGATGGACTAACAAATGAAGATAAAACCTATAGGTTTATAAAATTAATATCAATACTGATCAATGTTGCATGTTCGACTTCCCTTACAATGGATACATTACTTTAGTCAACTGGATATTGTAATTTGTTGAAACATGTACGGTAAATTCATTATAAATCCCTAAAAAACACTTGCATAGATATGAAATCTTGGCATGCATATCACAAATGATACTTCTAATAGATGCTGCAATAGTGAAGTACATTTTCTGAAAGGGATTCATTCCCAAGATTATAAATCCACAAGTGACAAACTCGCAAAGATGCTCTATGTAGTGATAACACAATCTTTAACTGGCCAGGTCCATCCAATGACTGACCATCATAAATATCATAAAGGCAAACAGTAAAGTATAACTCTCCTTCCTGACAGCAATTTCTCAATTTCTAGTCATGAACAGTTTGAATATCGAATAACATCATTCCACAAAAAAATAAAAGGTTGAGACATTGCCCAAATGAGATATAATAGCCCATTTTGGTTATAATATCCCAAAAGGGATATAAATTTGTACATGTAGTACAAAAAAATTGTAAATTTATCATATATTTTTTATGTAATCTGCATGAAAATATACTAAAAGCAACAACATTTGGAAAGCAAGTGCAGCAGACAGTATAAAGGGAACTTGTACTGCCTCGATAGAGAGCTAACTTTTCTAGTGATGTGGTTGAGTCTCCCTCTATTTCAGGCAAGTTAAGCAACAGTGAGTCTGTATAACCCTTGAATGGGTGACCACTTCACAATACAAAACTGGTGGCAGCAGTGGGATTCTGGTGTTTGGTGATCTTCTTCAGGAAGCCTTAGAGCTACGACTTAGTGTCCATTTACAGACTTAGTATCTGTGGACGATACGGGTTGCCATTACTGAAGAGTTCCCTAACCTGCTTCATTAAACTCTAGGGGTAGGACTTTGTGCTAATGTACAGACTTAAGGTCCTTGGACAGCATCTGATTCCCATTACTGAAGAGATCCCAGGCACTCAAAGAGAACCCATGCTATTAGCATGAACTAAGCTTTCCTGAGCAGTATACAGTTTCTAGTAATGTGGTGAATCTCCCTCGATTTCAGGCAAGAAATGGCGAGTCTGCATAGCCCTTGGATGGGTGATTGCTTCAATGTTACACAAGTTTTTCTATATAATCCTACAGTTTATGAGATTGATCCCCAAGAAAAGTTAGATCTTATATGGGATCAATATCTTAAACATTGAAGAAATGGAGAAAAAAGTCTACCAAAAATTGTTTTTATGTCTTTTAAGTGGATTTATAATAATAATAGTTAAATAAATTTCTTCTCATTTAAAATCTGTGAGATATCATATCCCAAACAGGCTATCACATATACATGTATATCACATTTGGGCAATTGGTTCCAATGATATTATAAGGCCAGCAATAAAAAATGATTTGTTTAATGTACACCGACCGCCCAGTCAACCCTACCCAATCATTTTGTTTTTTTTGCAGTACTTTAAATTCTTTTTTGTTTTTTTTTTTAAGGGGAATACAGATTGTCCTTATCATAAAATTTTAGAGTTAAGGTTTATCTTTTTTCAAAGATGATTTTTAAATAGAAAGTTTCTACATCAGTAAATAATTAAATCTGTCTAGCTGCACTGTAATGAAAACATCGATAAACTTTAAGTCTGTGATTGCTGATTACCAAAGTGTTCCAGCACAAAAAAAAAAAAAAAAAAAAAAAAAAAAAACTTACCTACTAACTACCTATCTACTTAACCACCTTCGAAAATGGGTACATAAAACAAAAAAAAAATTAATGATGGCCTAATGAAGAGGTGATGTAATACATATACTTCTATATATATACAGGTGTCATACTTCAAATGACACCATCCATCATCACACCTAAAACTCACTTCGAGTGACAGCTTCCACCTCCTCTGCCACTGCCTGTTTAGTGTCTACCAATCTTTCCTGTAGGCGTTTATTTTCTTCCTGTAGGTTGGACACAGCCTTTAATAAATCCTTAGTCTCTCTCTGCCAGTTATCCTCAATTTGTAGAAGCTCCTTAATGATAAGCAAATGAAATTTACCCTTAAATGTTAAATCTTACAATAACAATAACATATTCACATTTTATACACTTGATTTCATTTCTTATGAAATTTCCACTCACTTCTCCGAGTCAGAGCATTTATAAAGAAAGATCATCTGTAAGAAGCAATGCTATCATGATTAAGTAGACAGGCTATTTAGTATTTAATATATAAATCAAAATGATTTTGATTCGTAAACATTTCTAACATCTCTATATATATACTATAACTGATACCGATATAGGATATTAATATTCATGCATAACATTACTTCTTCATAGCGGTGTCTCTCTTGTGCCCTCTCTCGTTTTTCATTTTCCAGTTTATCAATAGTGTATCTAAGTTCTGATATTTCACTGCTTTCTTTTTCGTATCTCCCTGCAAGACTCTCTAACTGCTCCAAGGCCTTTATCACTTTGGGCATCAAATCAGTTACAGCGTCAACACCATAGCTTTCGATCAGCTTCTCAAATTCCTTCCCAATTCCTGCAGCCTGATCATATACATCAACCACAGTCACCGACTCGAGAGAATCATCCATAATGTGTCTTCTTTCAGGAAAAAGATCCATTGACCGCACAACTGTAATTTCCTTATTATTTACATTCCTGTCATCTTTACTTTGGTTATCTGAAAATCGAGCACCTGACTTACTCAGTTCCCAGGTCCCGAGGCCTTCCGAAAGTATAAATAACATTGTAGGACAACTCGCCCCCAAGATAAGTCGCCACCAATAGCACGAGGTATCCCAGAATTCGATATGCCCCCTCTCTTTTTTTTAATATAATAAATAAAATGAAATAAAATAAAATAAAATACAATAAAATAAAATAAAATAAAATAAAATAAAACAGATTAAGACTTTTTACTTATGATTTCTGTTATTGTTCAAAGTTTAGTCGGTACATCTTTTTTAAATTACCTTTTTGGTCATGCCAGAACCCCACGTTTATCATTATAGACATAGATGTTAGTTGTGGATAGGATAGATCCCACACCAACACCACGGTAGGACCCGAGGCCTTTTTGTTCTATTTTTAAAATTTATTTATTTATTTATTTATTTATTTTTATTTATTTTTTTTACTTTGTCTTATTTTTGGAGACATAAATAACAGAATTATGTTAACGATACATTCTTAAAGCCCAGTGACCAACATTTCAGAAAATATTACATGGATATATGTGTATACTAGGACTGAATCAATATATATATTGATGCCTTATCTTATCGAAACGTTAACTTAGTTTAGGCAATTAATGCTATAGAAATGAATAGTTATCTAATATATACCTATTCATTTCTATAGCAATGCATGTTTGAGTTTTTATTTATTCTGTGTTCTACGTATAAAAACAAATAAAATACATCTTTTGAATTCGTACATGTAGTAAATGCAATATATTTACTAAATGAAATCATGGGTTCCAATTTATACTCTATTCAGAAAGGGTATACACGCCCCTTTTGTGACTATTCATGACATCGAATACTCTTATGAGGTCATGGCCAATCATAATAATAATTTTTGGAGGGATGAAAATGATCATCTTCTCAAGTCGAGGTTTCTGATCCACAGCGCTCCATTTCATAAGTGTATTCCTTGTGACAATACCGTCCCTTCCGTACCAACAATTTTACCTTTTAATATTGATCATGGGCTTTGGTCTGCTTTTGTAAACTTTAACCTTGGCCATAATTTTTGCCGGAACGTTTGTGCTAGGGCTTTCATATGAGTATTCCTTGTGATAAGAAACTCCCCCAAATTTTGACCTCATGACCTTGACGGTGAAGTTTGACTAACTTCTGAAAAACTTCAACCTTGTCCATAACTTTTGAATGGTAATTGCTCAGTCTTTCATATTTCACATGTGTATTACTTGTGACAAGAATTTCTTTTGAGTAACAACAATTTTGACATTTTGACCTTGGAGGTGTTTGACCTACTTTTGAAAAACTTTTGCCTTGGTCATAACTTTTGAATGCTTGGTGCTAAGGCCTTCATATTTCATAGGTGTATTCCTTGTCATAAAACTTTTTCTTAGTACCAATATTTTTTACCTAATGGCGTTGATTGACCTAATTTAATAAAAAAACTTTATCCTTGAACCATAATTTCTGAATGTTTGATGCAAGTGTTTTCATATTTCACATGTGTATTCTTTGTGATAAGTCCTTTTATGGGCACCAGCATTTTTGATCTGTGGACCTCGGAGTTTGACTTCCATTTGAGAAACTTTAACCTTCGCCGAGAGCTGTCATCCGGAAGTGTTTCTCAAACACATCTAGTTTTCAAATTGAAATCGTGGTTTAATCAGTTTTGTATATTGTCTGTTTCATTCATTGTAAGTTTGAAACGCAACATACCCCATACTGAAGTATCTTACACTGAGATCAACGATCAAATTATAATTTTAATCCGCCCAAACTGATCAGTGGTGATTTACCTGAGCGGATCGAATTTCTAATTTTGATTTGATTGCCGGGATTAAAGTCTCTAGAATACAGAATTGTTTTGAAGCAACATTGGTTATTCGAACCAGAGAGAGAGAGAGACGCAGAAAATGTTTTTCAATACTAGTAGATAAACCAAATTATGCACGAAGAGGGGAGGGGTCAAACTTCAAGGTCAAAAGGTAAAAAAAATATTTTTATCCAAGGAAAAGTCTTATTCCAAGGAATACACATGTGAAATAGGAAAGCACTAGCACCAACTGTTCAAAAGATATGGCCAAGGTTAAAGTGTGGTAAAAGTTTGCAAAAGTGGGTCAAACTCCAAGGTCAAGAAGTCAAATATGTTGGTACACAAAGAAATGTCTTTTCACAAGGAATAATTAAAGCCATAGCTTCAGGTTATTAAAAGTTATGGACAAGGTTAAAGTTTTTGCGGACAAACAGATTAACAGACAAAAGAAACAGACGGAGAGAGCAAAAACTATATGCCCTCGAATCTTTGATTACGAGGACATACATATAGTTTGAATTAATTCATATCCAATAGAAAAATACTTTTGAAAGAATACATTTTAATAGATGAAATGAAAAATATTGTTAAGTAAAGGAATTTCAAAATGTATATTACTATTATTTAAATTTAATCAATTATTCAACCTTTAAAAAAATGTTGAGAAGGCAATAACTCCTTCTTCATTCAGACATTTTTTTTATTGTACTTCTAATGTGAAATAGTTAAATACATCTTTTAAAAAATATGGCAACCTATACATTTTTTGCAATTATTAGTTAATTTAAACTTTATTCAATGAAAATAAATGTAGTTTTTCGACTTTGAACCATTAAAATTGTTAGGTTGTGGAAATACACGTACCTTAATATTCTGCCCGATGCTGCGCACAGTAATCATAAGAATTATTGTATTATCTCAAAATTATTAATAGAACTTGATGAAAAATATCGGGTGTCGAGGCATTATATGTTTTGTAGTTTGCTATGGAATCGCAGGAGTGCCGAAACGTCATGATGTCGAAAATATCATGAACCCAAACCCAAGGAAGAACGCATGCGCAGAAGTAAAATTTACGTGGCATCCTGTTTCATTTTTAGCCGACGTGTTTGTAACCAAGTTAATTTTCTGAAATAAGTTCCTATTTAAAGATGGGATATTTTAACATAGGGATAGCTGTCTTCATATCAATTATTAGCTTAAAATCAATTGATTGTTATTTTTTAAATATTGATGCTCACGCTGAAGAATGCTTTTTCGACAAAGTAACATCTGGGACAAAAATGAGTTTAATGTTCGAAGTTGCAGAAGGAGGTTTCCTCGATATAGATGTTAAGGTAGGTTATCGTAGACTGCTTTATGCAAATTTTGTTTTAAAATAAAACTGAAGTTCTTTTTAAATGAAAAATTTCACAACTTAGGAAAGGGAGGGGGAGTATCCGAATACTTATTCCTAATATTTTTATCCATCCTCTCTTCTACAATGGATTTTGTAAATATGCGTTTTTGCTTTCTTATGTGTTAAAGCTTTGATAAAGCCGAAGTCTTGCACAATGTGAAAAGATACGAGTGGTAGTGCACTGATTGCCAAACTAGACAGAATTTTTTTAGTGGTATCGGGTTCATTCGCCCTATCTGCCTGTTCACTTGAGTGAGTCCGTTTGCCAGCTCCATTTGTTCTAGACCTTGGTTATCAAGAAATGTATTTTCCTAATATATTTTCCTTATTAACAATTTACGTTGAATTTTATTTTTTATTTAGACTGCAATAAAAAGCAATGAATTTGTACTTCCATCCATTATTTCCTAGTGCAATGTTCATCAAAAACCTAATTGTTATAATTTCTATACTGTAAATTATTTGTTTTTGCTACAATTCACATTATGTTTTATAAACTTATAATACAACTGAGTAGAAAATAGAGGTCATATTTTGGTGATGTGCAGAATGTGTCTTTATCTCTAAAGAGTCTCTCATTCACAAATAAAACAAACCCTTTCATCTCAGAATCTTGTTAAAATAAGATGTTCCACTACCACTTCTCAAAATCTAACATACCACTTCCCAAAATCTAACAACATCCCATCAGGGGTCACGCCACTGTGACCAATAAAATCACTGCCACAGAAATATTTGTTTGTAGTTCGGATATGTTTCTTTTTTATAGCCAAACTTGAATGCCTGAGGAGCTTTGTAGTAAAAAATTAAACTTATATGCATGGCTTTGTATGATTGTGACATGCAAATATCTTGCATATATGCATTTTCGCTTGCATTATTAGCTCACCTGAGCCGAAGGCTCAAGTGAGCTTTTCTGATCACATTTTGTCTGTAGTCCGTCTGTCCGTCTGTCTGTCTGTCCGTCCATCAGTCTGTAAACTTTTCACATTTTCGACTTCTTCTCAAGAACCACTGGGCCAATTTCAACCAAACTTGCCACAAAGTATCCTTGGGTGAAGGGGATTCAAGTTTGTTCAAATGAAGGGCCACGCCCTCTTTCAAGGGGAGATAATGAAGAATTAGTGAAAAATTAGTAGCATCATTTAAAAATCTTCTTCTCAAGAACCACAAAGTTAGGGAAGATGAAACTCATGTAGAAGCATCCTCAGGTAGTGTAGATTCAAGTTTGTTCAAATCATGACCCCCGGGGGTAGGGTAGGGCCACAATGGAGGATCAAAGTTTTACATAGAAATATATAGGAAAAATCTTTAAAAATTTTTCTTCTCAATAACAGCAAAGCCATGATGAGTCATATTTATATGGAAGCATCCTCAGGTAGTGTAGATTCAAGTTTGTTCAAATCATGACCCCCGGGGGTAGGGCGGGGCCACAATGGAGGATCAAAGTTTTTCATAGAAATATATAGGAAAAACCTTTAAAAATCTTCTTCTCAATAACAGCAAAGCCCTTATTGGTCATATTTATATGGTAGCATCCTCAGGTAGTGTAGATTCAAATTTATCCAAATCATGACCCCTGGGGGTAGGGCGGGGCCACAATGGAGGATCAAAGTTTTACATAGAAATATATAGGAAAAATCTTTAAAAATCTTCTTCTCAATTAAACAGCAAAGCCCTAATTGGTCATATTTATATGAAAGCATCCTCAGGTAGTGTAGATTCAAGTTTGTTCAAATCATGACCCCCCGGGGGTAGGGCGGGGCCACAATGGAGGATCAAAGTTTTACATAGAAATATATAGGAAAAATCTTTAAATATCTTCTTCTCAGGAACAGCAAAGCCCTAATTGGTCATATTTATATGAAAGCATCCTCAGGTAGTGTAGATTCAAGTTTGTTCAAATCATGACCCCCCGGGGGTAGGGCGGGGCCACAATGGAGGATCAAAGTTTTACATAGAAATATATAGGAAAAATCTTTAAATATCTTCTTCTCAGGAACAGCAAAGCCCTGATTGATCATATTTATGTGGAAGCATCCTCAGGTAGTGTAGATTCAAGTTTGTTCAAATCATAACCCCCGGGGGTAGGGTGGGGCCACAATGGAGGATAAAAGTCTGAAATAGAAATATATAGGAAGATATGTTCTGATGAAGAACTGCAAAGCCATGATTAGTCGTTTTGATATGGAAGCATCCTCAGGTAGTGTAGATTCAAGTTTGTTAAAATGATGACCCCAGGGGATAGGGATGGGCCATAATGGGGGATCGAAAATTTTACATAGGCACATATAGGAAAATATCTTCTTCTCAAGAACTGAAAATCATGTTTAGTCATTTTGATATGGTTGCATCCTCAGGTAGTGTAAATTCAATTTTGTTAAATGATGACCCCCGAGGGTAGGGTGGGGCCCAATAAGGGGATCGAAAGTTTTACATAGGAACATATAGAAAAAAATTTCTTCTCAAGAACAGAAAAGCTATGTTTAGTCATATTGATATGGAAGCATCCTCAGGTAGTGTAGATTCAAGTTTGTTCAAATGATGACCCCTGGGATAGGGAGGAGCCACAATGGGGGATCAAATTTTTACAGAGGAATATATGGGAATTTTTTAAAAAATCTTCTCAAGTACAACAAAGCCATTTGTTAAAACAAATTAAACAAATTATATATTGACATGGAAGCATCATCAGGTAGTTTAAAATTCAAGCCCCCCCCCCCCCCCCCCGTAATCTTTTCAGTACTGAACTGATTTGTGCTTTTGCCTTGCCAATGTGCTCAGGTGAGCGATGTGGCCCATGGGCCTCTTGTTTATGTAAGAATGGCAGATGGATGGACTATACATTCAATTTATACCATTGACAATTAACTTAAATCAATGCAAGACAGACTATTGAGCATCAGAAATGTTTAAATGTAGACAAGGAACTATTTTTAGAGTCATATACAGAAGCTTGTATCTGATTTGCCAAAAGCTGATGTGACCCTGTATGGGATGTTGTTAGATGTTTCAGAAGCAGTAGGGGATTTGAAACATCTAATTTTAATGAGCTTGATGAGGCTCAAGTGAACTTTTCTGATCGAAATTTGTCCATTGTATAACAATATTGTTGTCATAAACTTTTAACATTTTCATTTTCTTCTCCAGAGTCCAGAACCATTGGGCCAATTTCAATGTAAATTGCCACAAAGCATCCTAATTCATTGGTTGAATGGGATTAAAGTTTGTTCAAATAAAGGGCTATGTCCCCTTTCAAGAGGAGATAGTTAAGAAATAGTGAATTTTAAAAAATCTTCTTGAGAACCATTTAGACAGAAAAGATGAAACTTATGTAAAAGCTTTGTAACATAGTGAAGATTTAATTTTGCTCAAATCATGATCCCAGAGAGGTGGGGCCACAACAGGTGATCAGTTTTACATTGGAATATAAAAGTAAAATCTTTCAAAATCTTCCTCTCAAGAGCAGCAAATCCATGGTTTATAGTCATATTTTCATGAAAGAACCTTCAGGTAGTGTAGAATTAAGTTTCTTCAAATCATGACCCCAGAGGGTAGGATGTGGCTACAATGGGTGATCAAAGTTTTACATAGCAATATATAGGTAAAATTTTTAAAAAATCTTCTCAAGAACAGCAAAGCCATGGTTAGTCATATGGTAACACCCTTAGGTAGTATAGATTCAATTTTTTTTCTGATCTAGGCCCCTGGGGTTAAGTTGGGGCGACAATGTATGATCAAAGTTTTACATTGGAATATAGAAGAAAATTTTTTTTTCTTCAAGAATATCAAAGCCATGATCGATCATATTCATATGGAAGCATCCTCAGGTAGTGTAGATTCAAATTTGTTCAAATCATGACCATTGGGGGTAGAGTGGGGCCTCAGTGTGTTATCAAAGTTTTACATAGGAATATATGGTGAAAATCTGCTGATGAAGAACAGCAGGGCCATAGTGGCTCAGGTGAGCATTGTGGTCCATAGGCCTCTTGTTTTATGTTTACAAAAATTTCAATTTCCTTTTTAATTGGGTTTACAACTGTTAACTTAATATGGTAGATATATGGACCAGATGGGAAAGTCATTCATCAGGGAGACAGGGAATCCAATGGAAAATACACATTTGCAGCCCACATGGATGGTGTATACAGATACTGTTTTAATAACAAAATGTCCACCGTGACCCCAAAGATTCTCATGTTTACAATGGACATTGGAGAGAAACCTAAAGAGACAGATATGGACGGTGATGGTATGTATAATTGTGTATAAATTTACTTTATTTGAATTTTTGTCATACCTTAAAGTTTTGTTTTAAGCTCAAGTGAATTATTTCTTCCAGTGTTTTGTTGAAACTGAAAGCATATATGCCTGTGTAGGTACAGACCTATGTAGTTTTGAAAGCTCTCATCAGCATTAACTTCTCTAAAAATACTGCACGTTGTTCCATTTTTATTTGCAAAAGTATTGGAAAAGATTCTATGAAATGTTTTACAATTTTAATATTGTTGTTAGATTATATTCAAGTACTGCATTTAACATGTCAATAAATCACAACCTTACATTTTAAGTTGTTGATACATATAAAATGTCTGAATTTCACTTTTTTTTTTTTTAGCTAATCATAACAAACTGACAGAAATGATAAATGAATTGTCTACAGCACTCACAGGTGTGAAACATGAACAAGAGTACATGGAAGTCAGGGAGAGGATCCATAGAGCAAGTAAGTCATTCAAACTTAATTAAACTGTTGATCAGCCTTTTAAAAGACTTTATTGACATGAATACCCCAATTAAAAGTAATTTTCAGATTACTCCAAAGGCATTGAATTCCACAAATATTCATTACATTAAATGAAGTTAACTTATACATATCTCTGAATTTTGAGGTCACCTTAGAAACTCGGGTGATCGCAATTTTGATAGATGTCTATCTGTTTATTATAATACAGCAGAAATGAAAGTTTAATTGAAAGACATCCAGGAATTAAGGGAAAGGTTTTCAAATATGTAATGTGTTTTCAATATAATTATGATATCCCCAACCTGGAGTCTAAACCCTTGCCCAAGGGTAAATATATGCTCAAAAGAGCTTTTTGTTCATTATAATCATGCAAAAAGGTAGTCCACTATAAATCCCTAAATTGTGAAGATTTTCAAATGTATTTGTATTCTTTTGGTTTAGCTACTTTTAATACTTGAACCTCAGCTAGGGGATATGAATTTCACAATTTTAGAAGAGGACTAATTGATCATTGTATTACAAATTTTATTTAAATAAAATAAATCATTATGTCTAAGCCTCTAATTTTTTTTTCTTTTGAACGTTTATACACTGCAGATCGACTTTTACAAACATTTATGATTACATGTATTTTCAAAAACTGAGCTTGAGTAATGAAACTATTTGGTTACAAAGGCCTCAGGGTATATGAAATACATGTGCAATCCAAGGTAGATCCCCAGACACCCTTATTTGAGCCTAGATGACTAATACAGTTGAACTTGAGTACTTTGAACACAAGTATCTCAAAAACCATGGATATGACAAAGTCACTTGGAAGTTCTAATTTTTTTTTTGAATATATTAAACTTGTTGTCTTGAATCTTTGGATATCTTGAAGTTTTTTCTCAGTGTAATTGAATTCAAAAGATGTGATATTACTGTATTTTCAAATGGAATTGAATTTTGATTTCAATATATGACCAACTTAGTCCCACCCTTATGCCGAAAGGTTTCATTTTTGTACATAATTATTTTTAAGGAAGAGATAGGGTTTGCAAGCATTGCAGCCCATGGGCTTTTTAAAAAAAATGTGTGATTATGTTTGCTTATTTTAATGATTTATTGAATATTGGTGTCTTTTTCAGTCAATGAAAACACAAATTCCCGGGTTGTTTTGTGGTCTTTCTTTGAAGCCCTTGTGCTGGTGGCCATGACATTGGGACAGGTCTACTATTTAAAGAGATTCTTTGAAGTTAGAAGAGTAGTTTAGTCATAATAAACTGTAGACAATTCTTCAAATTAGTTCAACCATTGTCCATTTGAAATAGAATGTATTAAATAAAGGGTTTGGTACAATTGTTTTGGCAAGAGCCTTGATGTAGTTTTAATGTAATTTTTTTTTTCATTACTGACAATAAAATATTTCTTGAATTGAGACAAAAGAATATATATATTAATAAGGTTCATCCTCCCTCTATTCACTTATATCTAATGTCTAATTAAAATGTAACAATTTTAGCATACATTGTGGGGCAAAATTTGAAAGAAATGAAATGTTTAACTTGATAATTTTATAAAGGGAATATAGTCATTTATCCTAGTGAGAGTTATCTCTCTTATCAAAGGGTCAATGAACCTTAAAAACAGTCTTTAAGTTTAAGGGTCAGTACATGTACTAAAGTGTCTAAAATAGCTTTAGTGTAAATAATCATTTTGAGGATCATTCAGTTACATTCTTTACTTGCTGTATATGTGTATATGTTAATGAATGATTGGTTATAGTGCTGAAATTGATAATCTGTTTGATGAGTAAGTGTCATGGTATTAATTAAAGAATGTAGCTCAACAGTTGTTTAATGTATTACAAAGGCTAATCATCAATTTTAGCAAAACACAATATGTTTTGGTTCCATTACTATTTTGATCAAGAAATTATTTATACAATTTTACTAGTTAGTAAAATTGTCATTTTGAGATGTTAACTATGTTGTGTATAAAAAAATGTGTGAGAGTTGTTACATGAACAGTGTAAAATAATGTGTATGTTCATACCAGTTGTGCACCAGTACCATCTATATTTTGTATTTCCTTTTATTATAGGTGATAGAAGTTTTTTTCTTTTATTTATTTGTGTTGTCAGAGAAAAATCTATTTCATGCTGCATCAGAATTAAGTTGTAGTTTCAGGTTATACATACATTAAGTCTAGTAAATGGTGATAAAATTAGCCAGAACAGATTGTAAAAACTATAATATAAAAATTATCTATGGTCTCATTTTGTAGAAATTATAGCATATAATAGTGGAAACTGAAAAAAATTCAGATATTGAAGTTCATATATTTTACTGATAAAAGTTGCATTGTTTTATGATTCATTCTAAATATTTAACTGTAAATGGGATGTAATGTTTGTTATATTGATTCAGTTTGTTTGAATTTGCAGTATGATTTTGGATGATGTGTCTTTTGGTTGCATTCCTTTGTACCAATAAAACTTCCATAAAGAAGAAATAACAATTTGCTTTATTTATTAGTCTCCTACAATGATAAAGATTTATCTCAATTTTTGTCTGTCCATTAGCTGCAATAATGTAATTCTCTCCATTTTTTATTTTTGTTTTGTTTGTTTTGTTTTGTTTTCTCTTGAAACATATCTCTGTTAAGTGTATATAGGTATATACAGGGAATCTGTTCAGATTTCTGACTTAGTCAAACATTAATATTCCCTTGGGGTTTGAATCAACCAATAAAAATTTTGTGAAAATATCAAATTAAAAATATTGGAGAGGGCTACAGTATTGCAGCCATGTTACTCGTTTTACAGTTGTCTTGGGGTTACTTAACAGTTTAAGCTTTGTGTAATTAAAATTGTTTGTTACAATTTTGTTAAATAGAGTTGCATATTATTTTACTTTCTGTGATTTATTTTCCTTTTTATTAGAGTTATGGTCCTTATTAGTCCGAATATCTGCCGTTTTCCAGGCTTTTTTCACGATTTTGATATTTTACGTGCCAGAAAAACGTCAGAACCGGTGCCATTACGAAAACTGGAAATTTCGCCGTCTCCAACCGGACTTGCAAACTGAATTAAATGCCGAACTCACAATTTTTCAATTGCACAATGCTTCTGGTACTCGCCAATGTCGATGAAAAGAAAACATCGGTCAACATTTGATACAGGACTCGCAAGATTTTAAATGCACGAAATGGAAACAAATCTCGACAGTCAGATAAAATGTTTTCATCGGATTGTATATTTCATAAACGAACCAAAAAACAAACCAAAAAAAAAAAAAAAAAAAAAAAAAAAAAAAAAAAAAAAACGATGTTAGTGAGATGTTAACTATATGTTAACTAATTAACAATACTAAAAGTATTGTACTATTGATAAGTTGTGTGTTTCACATTTAATTCGGTTCGAAAGTATCGAAAATCAACCCGAGAATGCCGCCTCCGGTTGGAGGCGGCGAATTCTCAAGTGATGTGTCTTGTCACTCTTTTGGGTGACCGCACTTATTTTGGGAATTTATGTAACTCGCTCGCTTGTGAGAGACCCTTAGTTATATTGAGTCTGCTTTTCAGCCACCAGGTCCTGTTAGGTTTGGGTGCACTGTAATAAGGAAAAGCAGAGCGTGGATCAAATTAAAAATGATGTAACTTCATTCATGTCTCCAAATAGAATGTATGTAACAAAAATAGTCATGTTGCAGATTTTATTTGACAAAATGAAATATGTCAGAAACGAGAGATGGCGCCTGTTCTGACGTTTTCCTATCACGTAAAAATTCAAATCGTAAGAAAAGCCAGGAAAACGTCAGATATTTCGAACTAGGTCCTTATTTGCATGAATATCTGAAAAAGATAACTGTTTTAAATACACTGTTAGGTCACAGAAGTGAAAAGAACAAATTTGAAGATGATAAATGAGTTTATTTACATGAATCAAAATTCAAAATGAGAAGGACTATTTTGAAAAATAAATGGAAATGTGTGTTATTGGAAAAAAAGACTGTTTTTAATGAAGAAAAAGTGACTAAAACGCCACCAGGAGATGAGATAATACAAATAGTGATGATGATACATGTAGCTACCAGTACTACTAAATGAGATACCAATGCTACAAAAAATGATGATAATAGTTACTGGTATTGATAAATGAGATACTAATGCTACAAAAAATGATACTGAAAATATATAGTTATAGAACTTTTATTATGCACAGTAACTAGTAGATGTGGTGATAACAATAGGATTGTGATGATGATTGTATGTTGATGATGATTGTTGATCATCAGTCACGAATGACAGCCCAGAGTCCCAGTCTCTACCTTATTGTCACTAACAGTCCTCTGTTTCCACTCATTAGTTCATATCCTGGAACTTAATCATAAAGGAGCCCTCTTGGTCACGATGACCCAGTAGTTTCTTCAGATTTGTGGTCATCCTCTCAATAAAATTTAACCTTCTAAATCGGAACGTGGAGCCTAACTTCTCAGACAGGGGGTCCTTGTTCTTGACCAAGAAGTCTCTGGTTTTACAGAGGTGATTTTGGAACCTTTTGATCTGTAATGATATAAATTAAAAGTTCTAAAAGAATGTCTCTGAATCTTGATAAATGGCACATAAATTAATTTTTTAAATATATTAGTGATGTTCTTACAGATTAAAGTATTGATACATTGTATCTTGCTAGTGTTCACTCACATTAAAAATTGTTTCCTCGCTGTCTTCTAGAATTCTCTGATATTTTTCAGCTGCTTTTCCATTTCCTTACAAATAAAATATATTTGATCATAATAAATTATGATGAATGATATATAGGAAATTTGAGAGGAACGCATGCTTTTGGGAAATGTGATTTTTTTTTAAGTTGAAGTAATCTATCTAATGTATCAAAATCATAAAAAATAATTATCCTTAACTGCATGACATCAGTCGCTTTTGAGATTTACGCGTTGAAAGATTAAAGAAAGAAGTTAATAAAAAGTAAGAGTAAAGACCAGGAGAAAAATCTTGAAATGATTTTTGTATTTTAAAACATACTGGCCTTTATATACAATTTATGTATAACGTACCACTATTGGCTAGATATAGTATGTGTTGATCCCACATTCTTTGTAGGGTACACAGGTCTGTCCTTGTCACCGAATTCTTTTTTAGATCCTCCATAAATAAATAAGAGAACAGAATGTACTTCTTCTGTTTATCTATAAATAAATAAAAAGATAAATATGTATTCCTAAAGACTGAATGAATTAAGTAATTTTATTATTTAATATGTTTCATGACATACTGACTGTAATGAATACTAGTACTTTATTTTAGCATACGGGTACTGGTACATGTCGAATCTATATGAAAGATGAGATTTATCATTATCTTACCTGCTACATCTTCCTTGTTGGAATATGAAAATCCAACATGGTTGCTTGTTGTTTCTTTGCCATAAAGAAAGATTAATATTTGAAGAATATTCTTTCTCTGAAAAAAAAAATGAAGAAAAAATTCGAACCTTTCTCCTTAATCTTTGGGCGAATTTCTTTATGATTAACATTCTTTAGAAATTATTTTCATTTCGTAATTTATTCATATCTTCAATACATGAACACTGATATTGCATATTATATAAACATTCTAACAATGAAGACTTACCACTGGCATCATTGTCTGTGTGTTTGTTTTGGAGACGTATTGTAGCAAGCATGATCTTAAACGCTGTTCAAATGTATTGCTTCCAAATCTTTCCATCTTTGCAAATTTAAAAATGTTTTCCAAAATGTTTGAGTGTCCTACATAAGAATGGTTGGCAACCTTTTATGACGTCAGTGTACTATGACACAATGTTATTATGTCGTAATCAATACTCGCAAAACCGGGGAAGTTACTACTTAAACATTCCCGGAAAACCGTTTATCCATAAAAATACCACAATCAAATTTTTATAAACATCTATTTTATTACCTGTATGATCACAGTTATATGAGATTTACTTTACATGAGTATATACATAATTTACAATGCGAAAACATTGCATCATAAACTTGTGAAGGCAGTAAAGGTTCGGTGACATTTCTATTTATTGCTACCGCTCATTATGCAGAATCGTACAATACAACCTACAAAGGAGTCAATGCATGGGGGAGTAGCGAGTTTCTAATTCGTAAATAGCCAGAGTTAATAAAATGAAAGGCAAACTTTGGTCAGTAAAAGGTCTGAAAATGTTTCATTGAATGCTTTTACAATGCTACTTCGTAGGTCTAAGAGAACCTTTATTTGATCAAAGTGTACATGCATGTTATGTAATATACGTATGTACATCATGTACATCCTGCACAATCTTCTGGCATTACAAAATCACTGAACCAATTTTTATCAGACTTACCATAAAGCACCCACAAACGAAGGAACATGTCCCTTTTTACAAAGGGAGATGATTAGAGAAGGATTTAAAAAAATATAATAGTAAGGCGGGGTAATTAAAAGGAAAGACTGGGCTTCTTAAAATATCAAAGCTTTGTACAGAGTATATTCAAGTTAATTCAGATCATGTCTCTCTTGGGTAGGTGGGGAAAACATAATAGGTTAAAAGTTTAATATAAGGAATAAACTTCTTTCGAACAGCAGAGTCACAGTTGTCTTAGTAATACACAGCAATCTGCATGCAGAGTACATTTAATGTTTTAAAAAGTCATGGTCTCCTGGGCTATGATAGGGTACAAAATTTTTTCTAAGATGTACACAGGAATTTGTAAGAAAAAGTCTTTAAAAAATGTTTTCCGCAGGAAAACGGGTCGACATATAAACATACATGTATTAGTATGTAAGGCTATCCATGGAGTGTAGATTCAAGTTTGTTTAAGCCTCGGACTATTACTTGGTAGGCACCAATCAATTTAAAAGTAGCCCTTCTTTGTGTGTGAATGTGTTTGTTCTGTCACCCTTCCCCCACCCCACTCCCAAAAATAAAATGAAAATAAATAAATGAAAACGAGATGAAAGAGCTTATATTAATCACACTGAGAAGAAACTACAAACATGTAAATTTAACATACATGAAGGCAACTGCGGGATTAAAATTAGTTATGCAAGTATCCACAGAATTGCATATTCTATTCGTTACGGTTATGGGTCACGGGGGGGGGGGGGTCAAGTTTTAGAAGTAAATATATGGACAAAACGTCTCAAGATACACCTTTTTCCCAAATAAATCACACTGATATAAAAGCACCCTTATGCAGTGTAGATGCTGGTGTACCGACGGTAAGTGACCCCCGTAGAATATTGACCGGGGATCATTTTCCTACGTAGAAATTTGCACCCCCCTGGTCAATATTCTGCTTAGAAAAATGACCCACTTTTTTGTAGAAATTATGGCCCTGGAGTCATTTTTCTCCATGTGGACAGTAGAAAAATGACCTTGCAGAATAATAACCCTGTATCATTTTTTGATACAAAAAAATGCATGGTTTTGGTATAGGAATATTCTTGTTAGGCAAATACATTGTACATATAATAGGAGTTAAATCACGCAGCCTTATGATATGAAGTGTTCATTTCTAAAAGCTTTAAAGTTTAACTGACAAAATGAAAACGTTATACTATACTTTACATTAATAATACAAGATGTTTTATCCCCATTAAAGAAAAACCTAACAAGGCTTTAATGATGTTCTATCACTATTAGAGCAAAAGTACGCATATTCTTTGATTTGTTTCATAACATTTAATAAACTAAGTTTCCACAGTTGTAATTATTTTAAAAATCAAGATCATTTTCTTAGCTGGTGTAAGAAAAAGAAACATATACATAAAAATGTATAGCTTCCATAATTGTAATCCACTTTGATTTTATTCTGGGAAAATAATGTGCAACAAATAAAAAAATAGTCTTCTTCTTTCTTCAGAAGTTATATAATAATGGTATTGATGAATTAATCTATCCAAAAAAATCAAAATAAATTAATAATAAATAAGCTTGTTCTTACCTTGATTAGATAAATGCCACAAATGTTTACAAAGAATACATGTAAAACTCATGATCTTTGAAGAAAATGTTTGATTGACATTGACAAAAATAATATCTTTTCGCTACATCATATAGTAATCATCCAGTTCTTGCCATCATAATTATTCTTTGTCTTCATTCCTTGGACTTGGTGTGTTTAAGGTAGGGATGTCAACGAACATTCGAATATTCATTCGATGAGTTGATATTCGAATATGAATTTAAGATTCGAATATTCGGTATTTTTCAGATTTCAATAAAAGAAGTACTGCGATTAATAAATTTTGATTAGATATCCCCTTTTGATTTACAAGCGATCAATTTTGATCGCCTGATTTCTTTCATTTCTTTCTTATCGTATACGTCTACTAAATTATTTTGTTTTGAGTAAGGTGTTAATGAATTATGCATTAATGCTTTATGTATAATACAAAACGCACTTTCATAGTTTTTTATTTGTTAAATACAATCGGATATAGAATCGAGGACAACAAAAGGCAAACCTTCTTAGAATGTCTAAAAGACGTGAAGAGTATACATATCTTAATAAATTTAATTGATCATTGAATGGATGTCCGATGGAAGTTGTCTGTAATTAAATTTTGTAAAGAGCTCAATTTCAGAATAAATGTGTAAATTACTTGATTATCACGGGTTGTACATAATCCTGAATTTTATTTTCGTTATCGGGAAAATAGTTAATTACCTAGGAAAATTATCTATGGAAATGTTTGTTTATATTTTAAAAACACTGTATCAAAGATTATGATCACATTTCTTATTAGGCCGATAATTGTAATTAATTGCACGTATTGAAATCTGAACAGTATATGACTATCTTGCCTTTGGTAAGACGACTGGTTCCTCAGTTGGAGCCACTATAAAACACTTGATTGTATAATTCGTTAAAATTGTACTTTTCTACATTTAAATCAGATTTATTTATTTCAAACATTGATAAATACCAAAAGGAATTCCTTATTGTACACCTACAAAAGTCTTCATACAATTTCACTTTCAATATAAGAATCCCTACGCTAAACCTTTTATGAAAGTAGGATGATACATTTAAACTAAACCAGATTTTATTTATTTTATCGAATATTCCAATATATTCGAATACTTTCATTGAATATTCGAATATGAATTACCGACAAAATTGACATCCCTAGTTTAAGGTCACTTTTGCAGTTTTGGAAATTTTGCAGGATATTCAATTTGAAATGTTCACTACCCCCCCCCCCCCCCAAAAAAAAACAAAAACAAGCAAACAAACACTCTTTCTTATGAATCATTTATTGTAGTATTGTATTGAAATTTTATTAAAATTATTTCCCACTGGAGTTGTTTTATTTATCTTTACTATTCATGCAGAATTAGCCATTATAAAAACATGCATTGTCTCCGCTCATTAATATACATGTACATGTACTGTTACATGTTAAGAATCAAAACACACAATGCTTTAACTGTTAAACACACATCTCAAAAAAAAAAAATCCTTTCTTTTGTAACGATCGATTAAGTTGAATGCTACACGCAATATCAATTGAATTCATTGGGAAGACATAAGTATATATCTTGTAACTGTTATATCTTCTGCGTTTTGCACACTTAAAGAGACAGGGGTTCCTAATCTATGTGTATCATATATAACTAAAAACTTTTCAGAAGGAAATGAAATGTTTGAACAAAATGGTTGAACAATGAATTTAAACGGGTAAATCTGGCACATCATACCATATACCATTATGTTTTTCACTTACATCCGTCTTTCGTGATATTGCAGGCGATGGAGTTTCTGACTTCTGTTTTCCATTAGAGAACTTTTTTCCTTTTTTGCCTTTTTGTTTTTTCGAAGAATCATTTGTTTTTGAGGACTGAGCAGTTATGCCTGTCAGTTTAGAGTTTTGTCTTTTGACTCGATTTGTTGGCGAGGGGGGACCGGAAGTATAGCTGTCGACCTGCGGAGATTCGCCCCAGCTGCAACAGGACTGTTTCTTCTTTTTATTCTTCATTAATTGTCCCCGCAGTCTTCGTTCACTGTTTTTCAGATAGTACTCACTAAAATTAGCAGCTACGACTGCTATTGGCATTGCTATAATAACTATTCCTGCAGCTGCGCAAGCAATGCCGACAAGTTTTCCAGCAAAGGATGTTGGATACATGTCTCCATAGCCGACAGTTGTCATTGTGATGATAGCCCACCACATACTTTCGAATATGGTGGGGAAGACATCTTGTTTATCGAATTCAGCAAAATACATAAAACTAGCAAAGAGAACAGAAGCCAGCAAAAATGTTATGAATAAAAGAAATAATTCCTTGATACTAGCTTTCAGGGACATGAAGAGAATTTTTAGAGCACTGAATTGTTTCATAAGTCTGAAAAACCTTAACAAACGTAGAACTAGCGTTGCTTTTAATACAGAATAAAAGTTTATCATTCTCTCATCATCCAAATAATCCTCTAACTTTGTTTCAATGGCAAACGTTGTCCACATAGCTACCACAAGATATACATCAAGAACATTGAGCACATACGTGAAGAACTTTAACTTCCGCGGACAAGTAAGGAAATGGGCCAGTAGCTCCAAAGTGAAGAAAGCAATGCAGAAAAGATCGATGTTGTCCAACACTGGATGGACCTCGGTGGTTAAGAACATGACCTGTTTGGTGTTGTCTAAATTCACTGCCTTGAATAATGAGATGTCGGAATAGTTCTTCAGAAAGACTAGCCTGTTGTATGTCATTATCTGAGTTCGACAGTATGGCTGATAGGACAGGAGGAATACTAGCACCGACAGCATGACCAAAACCAGGTAAAAGGTGTTAAAGATCTGAAAATATGAAGAAAAAAATTGAAAATGCATTAAAATATCTTCTTTTTGAGGTGACATTAGTCAGCCTCGCATTTTGAGGTGACACTAGTCAGCCTCACATTTTGAGATGACATTAGCCAGCCTCACATTTTGAGATGATATTAGTCTCACATTTTGAGGTGACACCAGAGGTGACATTAGTCAGCCTCACATGTCAAAGTCAAACACAAATAAAACCCTCTTTAATCACTGATTTAAATAAAAAAAAGAATATCTCAGGTTTTGGGGGGAAAAATAAAAAAAATTCCGCTGGAATGAAATACATGTATCTGGAAAATAAATCGCATTTAAATAGTATATGCATGTTTTAAATTCAGTATTGTCGAGTTTAAATTTTTAAATTGCGAACAAACAGTAATTTGTTTATTTTTCCAAAGAACCTTATTCAAGGGTTTGAGGTTGTATGAAGTTTTTCTAACAAAGCAAATGTACATAAAAAATATTTAAAAAAAATAAGTTCAGAAGTTATATTTCTTGTTGATGCGCGTTTGATTGGCAACCGCTGATATTCTTATTTGATATTTATATCTTTTTTGTATTTTTCAAGTATCAACTATGAAATTAGAAATACCACCTTGATCTGGTAAAATAATCTGTACACACATTCACATAATTTTATGATTTTATGATGTGATCAAGCAATTGGCTTGCGTAGGCGTTTATGCATAAAATTATCACGCAAGCCAATTGCTTGATCATCATCATAAAACCAAAAAATCTGACAGTTATTCCTTATATTTACTCTTGTTTCTGTAAATTCACGTGCTCCATGCCCAGCCTACTCCTTTCTCTCTCTCCCGGCCCGCACGTGATTTCTTTTAAACCACGCCTATCGACTATAACCACTAACTTAATGTAGAAATCAAGCATTTTTATTATTTATAGTTTTACCTCGGACAAAGAAATTTAAAAATGTAAATATTGTTACATAACACCTTATAGTCTGGTTCTTGTGTGATTTTTTGTATTTTGGAAATAATGCAGACGGGTTTTTATTGACGATGATCACCTACTCATTTATATTCACTTTTGATCATTAGATTGTCGTAGAAGTTTGACTTATTTTATGCATCACGAATAGTGAAATAAGCTTTGTTGTAATACCATGATGTTCTGTCATTTAAAAGAATATGTCCGGAAGATTTTGTTTTCATATAAGAATTATTTAGCTTGAATTTAACGCTATAATTCAAAGATTACACGAATTAAAGACTATTGATCTTCAGATCTTACCATCGATTAATGGAAACTAAGCACCACTCATTTGAGATTTTTTTATACTACCCTATTAAGATTGAATGTAACTTTTTTAGAGATAATATTGGACTTACTTAATATTGCATAGCTAAGAAAATCGGCGGATTTAATGAAGTAAAAAGTATAGATCAGAGTAAAACAAGACTACCTTTAGAGTTATAAAAATATATTGTAAGGCGTATACCTAAACTTGTATATACATGGACTCAACATGAATCCCATGAAGTTGAGTCTCGAATTAACGGAGAAATTTCCATTTTAATTGTGAATAATTTTGAGTTGATAAAATTTTAATAAAATAATAATAATAATAAAAATGTTTTGTATCTTAGAGAACGGTAAGATAACGGTTTCCTTTAATAACTCCATTGAATTTTTGCACCAGTATTTCAATAATTTATAGGATTCTGAACACATCTGCCATATTGTCGAACGTCATCTGCCGCCAAAATATGGCAGAAATATTGCCGACTCGGCGTTAAACAATAAACAATCAATCAATCGAACGTCATCTAGCAAGAAGATTTATATAGTTTTACTTACAGGAAAATTGCTTATTTAGAGAGATTAAAGAAACTTTAATGTCACTTTGCATCTCTTGAGAAGATGATTGTGACTGATTATACCTTTCCAGGCTTCTAATTATAATATTGAAAGTAAACAAGTCTTAGACTTGGGATTTGTGTTTCATATCATAACAGGCAAAAATTAATGAAGGTACATTCTTTGTTAAAATCACAAACCTTAGCACATATGGAGGACTTGGGTTGGTCAAGGGTTATCCAGATTGTTCTTACAAGCTTTCTATAATTATTTTTCCTGTACTCTCTCGGATCATAATCAAGAATATTCTCCTCAAATGATTCCCGTATTGACTGTATAGTATACTGGTCATGAACAAAGCGATGGTAAGAATGAATACAGCATTCAGAAATCAAAGATTTTGGAATTTTCCAGTATTCCAGTTCTTTTTGTACAACAGCGCCACAACAATTAGAAGGAATATGTAGTTCGCCCGTGCGGTACAAATCGAGGATTTCACTGAAAAGAACGGGACTGTGGTCGAAGAAATATTCATCAGTTTCCGCGTTGTACTCGGGCGAAGCAGGTGAAAGACTTCCAAGACGAGAATCCGGAATCTTTTTTAAAGTCGACATTCTTGTTTGGAAAATAGTTCCCCCAACATTGATAAAAATTGCATATATCCATCTTCTTTCCCCCATTTTAACAATCGCGCTCCACACTTTAACTACCGTAAATCGTTACTCTATTTTTCAAGTTATCTTGGAAGTCATTTTGTGTTATCTCAATCCCCATGTCTTTGTGTATATGGATTTTTTTGAAAGGTTTATAAGCTTATTATTTAAGAAAAAAATCATTGACTTAAGAACATCATTGGTTGACTTACACAGAAGATTAAGCACTATATTTAAATATCAATTCACAAAGGTAAGATGGACATGTAACATACATTAGTAATAGTATGTTATTACAGCCTTTACATTGTGGTAGAGCTAGAGTTCTAGAACAGAAAAAACCCAAATATCTACAGCTCCGTGGGAATGGTTTGGTTCAGTCATATTTTTTACGCAAAGAATTCATGGTTTTAAAATTAAGATCTCCCAATTGTAAAGCAATATACAATTAAACAAAAGATATACGTTATCCAGAATCTTATGTATGGAAAAACTATATAGTTTTACGTGGATATTTTTTTACTTTTGAAGTTGAAATTTGAAGTTTCTGGCTGATTAACTGTACGAAAATAGCTTTTAATGGTAAATATTTCGAGATTTTGATATACCCATTCCTAAAATGATTTAATATCAGGTGTTTGGTTTTTGCAAGCTAAGTATTTCTGATCCGCTCAACTTCTTACAACCTTTGACCTATCGTGGCATTTAAAAGTCGAGATTGTTTTTGTCACGTGATTTCGAAACTTACTAGCATACTTATAAGTACGTCATGAAGAAACTTTAAACTTTTTAAAAAATTAATAATAAAACAAGAGGCCCATGTGCTAGATCGCTCACCTGAGCACACTGGCTAGGAAGAAGCAGAAATCAGTTCTGTATTGAAAAGTTTTAAAGGGGGGGGGGTAAATTTACACTACCTCAGGATGCTTCTGTATCAATATTTACTAATCATGGCTTTGCTGTTCTTAAACAGAAGAATTTCAAAGATTGTTTTCCTATGTATTCCTATGTAAAACTTTGATTGCTCATTGTGGCCCCACCCTACCCACTGTAAATTTTTTACAAATTTGAATCTACACTACCTGAGGATGCTTCTATAATAATATGACTAATCATGGCTTTGCTGTTCTTGAGCAGAACATTTTTTTCAAGATGATTCCTATACATTCTTATGCAAAACTTTAACCCTCTGTTGTGCCCCCCCCCCGGGGGGGGGTTCATAATTTGAACAAACTTGATTCTACAATACCTAAGGTTGCTTCTGTATAAATATGACTAATAATGGCTTAGTTGTCCTTGAGAAGAAGTTCTTATAAGGGATATATAGGTTTTCCTTTTACTCTGTCTGTGTTAATGATTCGAATGATTATTAAGACAGCTCTGTCTGAGGGTATATCACACAGTACTTAAATTTTCTCTTTTTCTAGAGATGGGGACTGGGTAAGGTACTACTTGCACCTTGTTTCTCCCGTAGGTTCCCACTGATAGATAAGAACCAGTTGTCTCATTCTTCTTCAGATATACTACACCCAGAGCTTAACATCAATTCTCTAGGATACTTGCCACTGTTGTTTATGACTTTTATACTTTTATTTTGCTCTTACCCTTAAGGTTTTCCATCCTCTATCCTTAAATGTAGGCATTTTACGGTAGAAAAGGATTTACCAAGAGAAAGTTATATAGAATACAAATCATGGATCATTAGTAGGGTTTTTTTAGAAGATACATTTAGGAAAATGTCAATCAAGCCATATTAATTCACATCTATTAAAAAAACCAAACATTGACAGAACGATTGACCTTAAAGAGGAAATAAAGCTTATCATTCTAAACCGATTTACTTCAATCAAGCACTTGTTAACCTAAAAAAAAATCCACATGAAAATTTTATTTTCATTTTACTCTTTTTAAAATTGCAGAAAACAATTGCTGTGTAACAGAGACATATTTGTGCCTTCGAGTATGGATTTGAACCCAGGACCTCTGGCATGCTAGTTTAGCACCTTTTTTCTTTTATTCATAATCAGCAAATGTTATTATATATCATCACATCATCAATTCAGTTTTTGTACTTTACTTAGCATCTTTTTTGGAGTACCAGTGCCTAGCAAAGTTCTGGGGGCAATCATTTTCACCACCAGAGAATACCCAGGTCCCAACGTGAGTGCCAAAATGTAATAGGCCTAGGGTGTTCATGGAAACACAGAACTCATGTCAGGGTTCGTATCATTTATTCCAGTATGTTCCATAACTCACTCCACTGTGTGAATAAATGAGAGGAGTTTTTGTGTTTCCTTGCACGCCCCTGTTACAGCTGCTTTATAAAAATAAAACTACCTAAATGATAAGAAAAATGTCAAAATTCATTTTTGTGTTAGTTCTCTCTATTTAGCCGGGAATTATAGATTGAAAATTTTTCTTTTTTTTTCAATGAGGTTGATTTCATTAAACCTTTCATCGAATTTTATTAACTTGAAACAGATTACTTCTCCTTACTTGTTTCATGCTTATGAAGCTACTGAGACTATTCGGGTACTTTGTCTTCTCACAATATATCACGGCTGAAAACATTTAAAAATCAAATGTTCAAACATATTAACAAACGCGTGTGTTTCCACTTGGAATAGCAGCAAAACTAATCTGAGAACTAGCAAGCATACATCTGAGACTCGCGTGTTCCATATTGAATGCCGCGGAAAATTTTTGAATCAAAGTTCATCACAAAAGTAGTTTAATTAGCAGTTATGAAGTTCATGTAGACTTTTAGTCGAAATGAGTCAAAGTTTTTTTTATAAAAATGTTTTTAAAAATAAACTGAACTCTTGCATGTTTTTGAAGCTCTCTGGTTGAGAAAATTCGGAAAGACAATCCCTCTGGATTGTCTGTCCGATTTTTCTTAACCAGAGAGCTACACTTCTGTAGCTAATGTTTTATATGATTTGTATTCTTAGACCATCATTAGTTTAAAATCGAAATAAAAAAGTTCCGTTAAAAAAAAATAAAATGAAAGAAATATAGGTCTCTATATATCTAGTACATGTACACTGTATATACTAGAAATGTAAATACTTATACCAAAACAATTTTATTTGATGCATTGATAATCTTCTCTATGTTTGATTCAATAGAAAAATGAAATGAGCAAATTCTTAGTCTATGGAAAATGATTCTTAAATAAATTCTAATTAGTTTCTTGTATAAGCTTAAAACAAACATTTACAATGTATTTCAAGGAAGCATTGAAGATACTCTAAAATACACCATAAAAATTTTGAAATAGATAAACTGCAATGATAGTGGACCATTACTTCAAACTGGTTTCGAATTACTAGGGAATTTGAAGTGGGAAAATTGATTTGAAAATGCTAAAACTTATATTTTATATTTCTTTTTAAATGTTTGAGAAACTACGACATTTCGAAAGCAATAAATTGAGTTGTGCTTTTTTAAAATTTGTGATTGTGAGCAAATATCGTGTTTATACCCAATGATGTCACATTTTGCATTTAAATGCAATGCAATTTGCGATCAAAGGCAGTAAATATATAAAAGTAAATTCAGACTTTAAGTAAATGGAAAAACAGTATTATAGAAATAATGTAAAAACTGGTTCAAGTAGATAATTGTGATGCTGAAAGTTCCAAAATAATATATTTTTTTTATTGCTTCTTTATAAATGTTTGAATTGTAAATATCAGGGAAACCATTTTACATTAGAAGTACAATAAGGAAAATGCCTGAATATAAATACATGAGAAGGAGTTACTGCCCTTAGCAATGTTTTTAAAGATTGAATAATTGATTAAATAAAGAAAATATTCGATTTTTAATTCTTTTACTAAACAATATTTGTTATTACACCCATTGAAAGCATTCTTCGAAAAGATATATTTCTATGGGGTATGAATTTAAATTAATAACAGTTTTTGCAAAAACTTATGACATCACAGGAGGGTGGAAATACCTTATGAGCTCACTGAAACCTCGCTTACTCACTGTGGAAACCTTCATGTAAAAACCTTAACCAGCACTTAGTCCTTTCATGACGGTTCAGCAAAAAAAAAAAAAAAAAAAAAAAAAAAAAAAAAAAAAATTGTCGGGGGTGGGAGTGTGTGGGTGTAGGTTCCAACTTCTTTCAGTACCAGATTTTTTTTCATACACCACTACATTACCCTTATTTGGCTATACTGTAACTAAAAGGGGGCAACCAGCCTTTCAATGAACACATTCAATACAAGAGATTTCAGTCTGTCTTTACTGCAATTGCACTCGAAGCTCCTCGGGTGGTTCGTGCTTCGCACACTAACCTCGGACGTGAACGGTGTTCTACCATTTTGGTAATACAATCATGTGATCCACTCTAAAATTCCTCCAAATTTTATTTCTTTGAAATCTGGGTTACTTTGTGACATGTCCAACATTATGTTTCTGCTTTCAAAGGCTACTCACAGAATGTTGTAATCAAAACCAATATACAAGGAAAAATTAGACAAGATAGGAAAATTTTGTGGTGAACTTAATGTAGTGCGAAATATGAAATGACTTAAAAGGCAGTTCCGGTGGAGAAATATATCGATTTGATGCATATTCCTCCACCAATCTCATCCGAGGTGGAGCGTAGCGGACTCAGCCAAGGATTCCCGATTGTTGCAATTGTCAGTCTACTCGATATATTGTGGAATACCGATCCCGATGTATTTTCATAGTATGTGGTAACAAAATATCATACAGTTTCAAAGTACAGTATCATGAGCTCACAAACAGGCTTATTACTTATTACTTGCTTATTACCAAAATACTGCCTCTCAAAATTAAAAAGTCGTAAGTCAAACTGCACGGGGAATTTCTTGCAAAGTAGGTCCAAGGTCAAGGTCAAAGGGGTTGTAACGCTTGGTATTTTTCATATCGTCTTATGACAAACAGTGCTCATGCTAAATAGCATAGACTTAACTCTCAAATATCAAAAATATGCTGTATATCGGCACTATGAAGTATTTTGAAAAGTAGGTCAAAGGTCAAGGGTCACGAGGTCGGAATCCATAGTAATTTACGAAATCCATAGTGAGAAGTAATACATGTGCAGAATATCAAATCCATACCTCTTATAATTAGAGTTCGCGAGATATAGGGTGTGACTGACAGACGGACAGACAGCTAGGTAAAGTGATCCCTAAGTGCTGCTCTGCTCTACAGGCGACACAAAAAAGGACATTCGAAACAGCTTCATTTAATTTAAGCGCGCAAATATTATTCTGGTGGTTCGCAAATACTAATTTTAAAAAACAAACAAAAAAAAAAAATACAAAAAACAAAAACTGATCGACAAAGCAAATACAGTGTATAAATATAATTTTGCGCGAATTGATTTCCGTAGGAATACATAATAATCCTGAAAATTAAAAAGCGATACACGAAACAACTTTAACCAATCTCAGTGTATTCTTTTTCTTTGGTCCTCTGTGTAATTAAAAATTTCATGTTTTTTTCATAACACAGATTGGAATATTGCTTCTTATTTGTTTTTAAATAACAAGACTAGTGAATACCAATTCATATGCACGTTTGAAGAATAAGTTAAACGTCTTTTAATAAGCTTATCTCATTTCGATCGTTCACTGTATGTAATATAGATAGGCCCTAATGGTACAAAAAAGATAAAAGCAAAATTAAACAGAAACAAGATGTGTTTGTGAAACACTGATGCCCCCGTATGGTAACTTATAGCAAAGGTTAAACTTTCTCAAATGCAAATCAAATATGTTGGTACCAAAAATAAGGTCTTGTCTCGAGGAATATACCTGTGAAATATGAAAGCCCTAAGAGCAACCATTGAATAGATATGGAAAAGGTTAAAGTTTTTCAAAAGTAATTCAAACATCAAGGTCAAGGTCAAATGGACAAAATTAATGGTGCCTAAGGAAAGGCCTTCTCACAAGAAATATACAGGTGAAATATGAAAGCTGAAGCACCAATCGTTCAAAAGTTATGACCAAGGTTAAAGTGTTTCAAAAGTAGGTCAAACTCCAAGATCAAGGTCAATGGATTACAATTGTTGGCATCCAAAGGAAGGCCTTGTCACAAGGAAAAAACGTATTCAATATGAAAGCCCTAGCAACAACTTTTCAAAAGTTGTGTCCAAGGTTAAAGTTTTCGAAAAGTAGGTCAGAGTCCTAGGTCAAGGTCAAAGGGTCAAAGTTGTTGGTATCGAAAGGAAGGTCTTGTCACAAGGATTATATAGGTGAAGTATGAAAGCCCTAGCACCAACGGTTCAAACGTTATGGCCAAGGTTAAAGTTTTCCAAAAGTAAGTCAAACTCCAAGGTCAAGGTCAAAAGGTCAAAGTTGTTGGTATCCAAAGAAAGGTCTTGTCACAAAAATTACATATGTGAAGTATGAAAGCCCTAGCATCAGCGATTCAAAAGTTATGGCCAAGGTTAATGGTTTTCAAAAGTAGGTCAAACTCCAAGGTCAAGGTCTAAGGGTCCAAGTTGTTGGAATCCAAAGGATGGTCTAGTCACAAGGATTACATTTGTAAAGTATGAAAGCCCTAGAACCAATTGTTCAAAAGTTATGGCCAATGTAAAAGTTTTTCAAAAGTAGGTCAAACTCCAAGGTCAAAAGGTCAAATATGGTTGTACCCAAACAAAGGTCTTATTACAATGAATACACATGTGAAGTATGTAAGCCCTAGCACCAATTGTTCAAAAGTTATGGTCAAGGTTAAAGTTGAGAAAAATTATGCAAAACTGGGTCAAACTCCAAGGTCAAGGTCAAATATGGTGAAACCCAAAGAAAGATCTTGTCACAAGAAATACACTTATGAAATATGAAAGCCATAGCTTCAACCAATCAAAAGTTATGGGCAATGTTAAAGTTTTTGCGGACAAACAGACAGCTAGACAAAAAGACAGACAGACAGACGGACGGACAGGGCAAAAACTATCTTCGATAAGGGGGCATAAAAACTATGGTCTGCAATCTGACCTTAGCTTTTGACTACACCTCCCCGCTCCGAAAAGGAGCGTAGAACTGAAATCTATCAGGTTTATTACTTAGGATAAATTTCATGATTTAAATTTCGAACTTTTTGACAAATTTGACAAGGTAACTTTGATTTTAAAATTACTTATAACTCTGCTGTTTACTATGTGGTTCCTTTTTGTGTCGCCTGCATAGCAGAGCGGCACTAAGGGATCACTTTACCCGGCGTCTCTCTGTCTGTCTGTCCGTCTGTCATACCCTATATCTCAAGAACTGTAAGAGGTATAGATTTGATATTTTGCACATATATTGCTTGCCACTATGGCTTTTGTAAATTACCATGGTTACCGACCTCGTGACCTGTGACCTTTAACGTACTTTTCAAAAAAGCTCATAGTGCCAAAATACAGTATGGTTTTGATATTAAAGATAAAATTCTATACTATTTAGCATGTGCACTGTTTGTCATAAGAAAATATGAAAAATACCAATACAATCCACTTGACCTTGACCTTTGACCTACTTTGCGAAAAATATCTCGAGCAGTTTAATTAAACTTGTAACTTTTGAATTCTGAGAGGCAGGGTTTAGATAATTAGCATTTATATGTTTTTATGAGCTCATGATAGTGTACTTTGAAACCGTATGATATTCAGTTACCGGACAACCTTATACATGTATTTTTTTAAAAATATATAAAAATATTTTGAAAATACATCGGGATCGGTATTCCACAATGGATCGTATAGACTGAGAATTTCAGTAAAGACAGACTGGAATCTCTTTTGAATGATTATTGGAAACACGTTTAGGTGTTTAAAAAGTACTTTGAAACTGTATGATATTTAGTTACTATACATAAACTTATATTTAAATACCATAAAAATACATCGGGGTCGGTATTCAACAATGGATCGTGAAGACTGACAATTGTAGTAAAGACAGACCGAAATCTCTTTTGGAGGATTGTTGGTAACACGTATTATTAAAATGACAAATAGTTTTCTATCAATTTTAATTTTATTATTCAGTTGAGGGTTATTGATACCATTTTTTCTTTGAAGGCAAATGCATGAACTATCAGTCTATCATGCTTATAGTTAATAAAAAAGCTGACCACCCTTAGATTTATTTACACCTTTAATGAAGCTACATAGCAGGCAACAAATGCGTTCCTTGCAACACTCTAGTTTAATATACTAATTAAAACTTCTAAATGCACACATTTACCAGTGTAGTCTTGTATTATGCAATGTACTAGCAGTCACATCTGAAGATTGTTTAAAGCGACAGTACGGCTGCAAAATGTGTACTATTTCATCCAAATTTACCCAATATGTCATTAAGAAATAAAGTATAAAGTTGATGTAAGCAGTTTGAGAAACAGAAATATTCTCTACTCAAACAAAATTAATGTAATTATAATCTGCCGGAAAATCAAGGGTCGTACGAACTGGAGCAATCTTAGATCTGTTTATTTGTACCACGTGAATTCTAAAACGGCACGTTCCTACACTGTAGAGTTTACAGTTATAATGAATATTAGGTGAAAGCAATTTTCAAAAACACAAATTATCATAACTTTCTGATAAAATAATCTAAAATAATAATCGTAAAGATTTTAGTCTGCATTCAGGCGAATTTAACAGAATTAAAAGTACAAATGTTTACGTTTTGTGTATTGGGGTCCGAGAAAGGGAAAACCAACTAATCATACGTTATCGCGGCAAATGTCAAACAAAATATTTTTCTGCACAGTTAAAAAAAATTAGCATTTCAAATGGCAACAATGTTTATAAGTCAAAGATGTATTTTTAATGTCGAGTTTACACTATTTTTTCTTTGAAAGCGACGGAAAATGAGAAATGATAACAAGTATCAACAAACCTGTCGAATAGAACCTTCGAGAGCCCTGCGTGAGTGTCGCCGAGTTCCCGTTTCTTCCTTATCCAGCGATTTTATTAATCCCCAAACTAAATTTTAGTCATGAAAGTTGCTTTTTCAAGTTCTATTTTCAGTTTCTTTTTCTTTTTGGTCGACTTTGTCAATGTAGCAGGCCTACCGGGATTCCCTCTCTAACCATGCTGTTTTGTTTATGAAAACTACGCATGCGTGCATAGCTTGGAATGTGGAACCCTGAACACGTTGCGATGTATATATTTACGTCCCATAAATAACTATTAATTTTAATGAAATAATCACAATTATTTAATTGTAAAAGTTGTAATTTTCTGAAAGTTTATACATTTATGAGTAGTAAAAAAATTCCAAATCTTGTCGGAAAATTTTATCTAGTCAGTTTTTTGATGAGATGCGCCGTACTGTCACTTTAAAAACAACTCGTATGTATTTTTTCATTCTGTTTTCTTATTTATTTCAGTTTTAATTGATATTGGTTGAATTACTTATGACATTAATGAAAGAGCCTTAAACCACCATTTGTACAGATAATTGCTCGACACCTTCAAATCCAGATTTCTTAAATGCAAAATCATGTAACGATGTTGACGAGCAGTAGTTACCCGACATCTTGATTGTCGATGAAGGTCAGCAACACTGAGTCTTTCCTATCCGTGTGAAATTATGCACAGATTACTTGAAATCAAAACTGAAACTCCTAATAGTGTTTAATAATAACGATAGAAGCAGAGAGTGTTGCAAAAACTGACTTCTTTTATGCTGCAACCATACCAATGGGCTCTTTCCTGCTTCTCTGCGAACATGCGAAGTGTTTGTTTTGTTTTGTTTTGCAAAAGAATTGTTCAAGAAACAAAAAAAAAATCAGAGAGGAAAAATAAAATTGTTACAAATTACTTACAATGCATACGAAGGTTGTCCATGAAGTTCGTGAACAAATGCTTTAATTTTCTTAATAGTGACCGTACTGGCAAACGTGTACAATAATATTTAAATATAGACCATGATTTAATAAAAATATAAAAATTAATACAATACACATTATTTTACGAACTTTAAAGGATATACAAATGCACGGCCCAGTCTGACGTAAAGCTTATTTCATGATAACGTCAAAAATATAAATTTTGAATTGTTATTACATGTTCATCGACACAGGCTTTATTTTCCTTTTTATGCATCATAAATGTATCAGTGCAATATTATTTATGTATAGAACATAATTGATTTAATTCTTAAAATTCAAATCAATACACGATAATTTACGAGCGTCATCACTCATCAGTATAAACACAGGCTGGCGCTAGATTTATAACGTCTTGAATAGGGATATCCTATTATCATCCATCCTCTCAACGTCAGGGGTCGTAGGACGGCAAAGAGTTGACACAGGACCCCTGACGATGTGAGGATGATTTTTATCAAATAACAGTACTGGATTTCCACTTCTTGTAGTGTCTCCAAAATTGTATACACCGTTGAAAAAATGTATATACCATTTCAAATCAATGAACTAAATATAATCCAGTAATTTCAAATTGTCTGAATTAATATTTTGTCTCTGATGTCGTTTCGACCGTATTTAAACATTATTTTACGACTGGAAGCTGTTCCGTTCGGGTGTTCAACGTCGCTTTTTTTCTGTCAATTTTTGAAACATTTCTTGCAGTTTTTTCTTAATATCTTCACTATCTGTATAGTAAGCGACACTTAGGATATCAGAAAATGACGATAGCTGTCTTATTTGTGTATCTTTTAATTTTTATTGAGCTTTGACTTGTTTCATAAAGAAAATAATTTAAATTAGAAAACTTTATTTCAAAATATTTTAACCCTGGGCCTTGCGCACTAACTTTTATCTTTAAAGACCGCGATTTTTATAAAATTATTAAGTTCAAACAATCAAAACCAAGCTATTCTAACTTGGATTTTCATAAAAAAAATATTTTGGTATACAATACCAAATACTAATATCTAGGTCCATTCATTTTGATAAAAACTTAATTGTCCACGAACTTTATGGGCAACCCTCGTATGCACGTCCACGTGAGAGATTTTTCCTTTAACGATAAAATTGTCATGGTTCAATAGATTTTTTAACGATTTCAGTGTTCTTCGTATTCTAAAATGACTGAGTACTTCTTATAGAAACCTCCTGTAAATTTTGGTATCGTACTGCCGTTTAGTAGAGAAGCATTGAAAAAAAATAGATTGGCGGATCAGTAAGTTTTGATTAGTACATGTATATGAATGTGTGTTATCAGGTAATTGCAAAAATATTCATAAGAAAAGGACAATAAATGCAGTTTAATTTACCAGGTTAAAAAATTTTAACAAAAAATTAGATTGATTGTTTATGGTTCATTTGATATCTGGACTAAATTAAAGTGAAGAATTTTTTTTATGATCTTAGTAGTATTGCCTACAATTGATATGTACCTGTGCAGCTCTAGAAGACTTCGGTTGATCCAGAAAAATCCATAGTCGCCTCTTTAATTTTATCCAACAACTGTTTTTGGTTTCGTTCAAGTCATAATCCAACACATCCGCTATAGAATCCTGTATGGATGTGATGGTGCCCATATCGGTAATATATCGGTGGTATGAATGTATACAGCATTCAGAAACCAGATATTTAGGGATATCCCAATATTCCATTTCCCTTTTAAAGACAGCACCACATATGTTATTGGGTATGTGAAGTTCGCCTGTTCGGTACAGATCAAGAATTTCTTGAAAGAGGGCAGGGTTGTGATCAAAGAAGAACTCGTCATACTCGGGGTTGTACTCAGCGGAGGAGGTAGACAACCGAGACAGACGGGTCTGAGGAATCCTCTTTAGGGTAGTCATCGTGGTCTGGAATGTCGTGCCTCCAACGTTAATGGTTGTCCGAAAATAACATCTATCTTCTTCCATTTTCATTTATCTCGTCATCTCAAGAGTATTTCCATTTCTTGAAACACTAAATTAATTGAGGGATCAAGTATTAACCCTGTTTCAAAACTACATAAGTTACATCTCTTGATAATTTGAGAGGGGGGACAAGTACACATGTGTGATCTGATCGGCGTTTTAAAAAACTATGTTAACATGCACTCTACAATTAAAATTGAGTACACTACATGTATTAAAGCGGATTTAAAAAGAGAATGCCAATTAAAAATCTTTTTAAATTGTTAAAGGTCTTTGCACAAATGTGATAGTTTTGTGATGACTATAAGGGAACATAACTTGGAGGCAACAATATAAAATCCAGTAAATATTTATAATTCGCTGAAACAACAACCTTCTCGTTCAGTAGTCTATGGGAGATTATTTATGTCTGAAATTCTGTTTTATTAGCAAACCGTCTTTGTATCTTTGAATGAAAAAAGAGATTACTCTTATGTGATTTATTTTAATGTTAGCTGCAGAACTGTAGCTCTCCGAAGAAAAATATTGACAGATTGGTCGTCCATTCCATTTTTTTCAGACCAGCGAGCTACAGATCTGCAGCTACTATATGTGAAGCACAGCTTTGTTGAGGAAAAAGTACATTGTAACATTTATGTTTTTATTTGGTGTGTTTGCAAGGCATATTGAACCAAGGAAAAAGTATGATATTCGACATTCAGTATTGAAAGTTATCATTTCTAGAGGCAGATATTTTATTTTTACCTTATCAAAGTGTTTGATTAAGAGGGAAAAAAACTTGTAAGAACTCTTTAATTAAAGCTCGTGAAACCTCAGAACAAACTGGGCACGAGGCAGATACATGTATCCCGGGTATTGAATGATGCTCTGTCCGTTTAGCTTTTTATATCGACACTTTCTAAAGAAAGTAATAAATACAGTTGTAACAAGTTAAAATTGATGCAAAGCATCAAATCGGCCGCAAAAATATATCATTTTAGCATTTTAAAGAATTTTTTCGCAAAGAGAATTTAAAAATTAAAAAAATATATATATGTACACTGCATGGTACATTTCTTTTGAAAACAGTTCCATCGCCTTACTTTTTCTGTGCAGTTTTTATACTTTAATTAATTTTCAGTGTGATTAAACAAAGTAAATAATTCTTAAATATAAAAATAGGATAATATCATCATGTCTGATTGCTGACAAAAAAGGACGTACAAACCATAGGCACTCCCCAGCTTTATTGTTAAAAATATATATCTACTATACTATAAATTATACTATTAACATAGTATAGTAGATATATATTTTTAACAATTAAGCTGGGGAGTGCCTATGGTACAAACTTCACGTGGTGATATCATGGATCATGCCGGTGTTCTATTAAAATATATATGTGAATGCGAAAAAAATCATTTGTATTTAAATATGTAATTAATGAATTCAAAACAAAATTCACTTCTTCTTTGAAACGTTTACAAATCATCAATAATTTTAGGCACTGTAATTCATATCCGGAAACTCAATACGTTTTGTTTCTACATCTTATGCACGCCCATCTTGGGGTGTAGTTCATGCAACAACTTTTTATAAAATCATAAAATAATTATTATCTGAAGAGAAATGAAAAACAGATTAAAACCTAATAACCACCAATAAGACAAATTATAAGGAGAATTTTTAAAACTTTCATTCATGACTTCTATGTTTGTTATCAATAAAGAATTACTTCAACTAGGCAATGAAAAAAAAATAACGCCTCAATTCCACATGTGCACATTCGAACACAACTACAAATAGAATGGCCGCTCCTGCGGCCGATAATTATTACCCCGGTCCGTTACATTTTACACAGTAACCAATTCATCTTTTGATATATGATTGGTGTGTCCTGTAGATGTCCAATAAGGTTTCGGAATATTTATTATGCCTCCATAATTGGAAATTCGGGGGCATATAGTCTGTCTGTCTGTTTGTCCGCAAAAACTTTAACCTTGGTCTTATAAAACTTCTAAATGGCTGGTGCTAGGGCTTTCATATGTGTATTCTTTATAACAAGACATTTCTTTGGGTACCAACATTTTTTATCTCATGACTTTGCCCAGGAAGTTTGACCTACTTTTGAAAATATTATCCGGGCAACAGTGTCCTGTTTCCATCCTAGAGCTAATGGCGGGGTGGGGTGGAGGATTAAAAAAAACTTTTATATAAAGATATAATGGTGTTCCTACAAAATTTACGTAGAAGCCTTGTAATTTAGAGTAGTAAGTCGTTTATTTAAATAATGGTACAAAACCGTATGCATCCATTTACATTTGAATTGTCATTTTGTGGCAGTGCAACATGTATGCACTTTACATAAGTCAATCAATATCAAAGCTCGTCAAACACAAGTACAAATTCTTCAACAAATGCAATAATCTCCACACGAATGAACAAAGGTGATTTTTAAATGATAGCCATAGTACTTTTTCATAAATGAAAATAACGTGATCATGTGAAATAAATAGCAATGTTTTTCTACAAAAAGTAAATAATGCTCGTTATTATGGCATGTCAAACGTTGAAATATTCGATCTTTCCATTTGTATTCTATATTGCAACGTTTGATATGCCATACATTATAAATCCATTCTATTCTCAAGAGTAAGAAAAAATAAGGATCAAACAAGTCTGGGTTCTATTTGTATGTTTTATTTTTTTAAAAAGATCAAAGAATGAATCTATTTTGATTTAGGGTGAATTAAAAAAATGACCAAACGCATATTTATCAACCCACACTAAAAATACAGGCAATCAAAATAGATTTCTATGTCTCAGAATATGTCTTTAGATAGTGTCTAAATACCTGCCAAATATCTCCTTGATATCTCAATCAAAAAAAAGTTATGCCCAAAAATGATGCTAAAATTGTCAGGAGTGCAACACCTTTTTGTGACATTTTGAAATTTCAATCTTTTTTGGAGATCTGTAAAATAAATAATAATGGTTTATGTTGAAAATAAAGACTTTCCTGACAATATTCAAAGTATTGAGCTTTAAATGTGGACTATAGTAACTTTTGTTAAATCAAGTTGTGGTCATGGCTGATGTTTAAAAAAATGTTATACCATGTCAGGAGTGCAAAAGAAAAAATGTAGTGTTGCCAAAAAAAACATCAATTGTAAAATTCTGAAAGAAAATTAAGACAAACAAGATGTGTTTGTGAAACACCGATGCCCCCGTATGGCAACTTATAGCAAAGGTTAAACTTTCTCAAATGCAAATCAAATATGTTGGTACCCAAAGTAAGGTCATGTCTCGAGGAATGTACCTGTGAAATATGAAAGCCCTAGCAGCAACCATTGAATAGATATGGAAAAGGTTAAAGTTTTTCAAAAGTAAATCAAACATCAAGGTCAAGGTCAAATGATCAAAATTAATGATGCTTAAGGAAAGGCCTTCTCACAAAAAATACTAGTATACAGGTGAAATATGAAAGCTGAAGAACCAATCGTTCAAAAGTTATGACCAAGGTTAAAGTTTTTCGAAAGTAGGTCAAACTCCAAGGTCAAGGTCAATGGATTACAATTGTTGGCATCCAAAGGAAGGTCTTGCCACAAGGAAAAACCATGTTAAATATGAAAGCCCTAGCAACAACTTTTCAAAAGTTGTGTCCAAGTTTAAAGTTTTCCAAAAGTAGGTCAAAGTTCAAGGTCAAGTTCAAAGGGTCAAAGTTGTTGGTATCCAAAGGAAGGTCTTGTCACAAGGATTATATATGTGAAGTATGAAAGACCTAGCACCAGCCATTCAAAAGTTATGGCCAATGTTGAAGTTTTTCAAAAGTAGGTTAAACTCCAAGGTCAAAGTCAAAGGGTCAAAGTTGTTGGTATCCAAAGAAGGTCTTGTCACAAGTATTACATATGTAAAGTATGAAAGCCCTAGCACCAACCGTTCAAAAATTATGGCCAATGTTAAAGTTTTTCAAAGGTAGGTCAAACTCCATGGTCAAGGTCAAAGGGTCAAAGTTGTTGGTGTCCAAAGGAAGGTCTTGTCACAAGGATTACACATGTGAAATATGAAAGCCCTAGCACCTAGTTATGGCCAAGGTTAAAGTTGGGGAAAATTTTGCAAAACTGGGTCAAACTCCAAGGTCAAAAGGTCAAATATGGTGGTACCCAAAGAAAGGTCTTGTCACAAGGAATACACAAGTGAAATATGAAAGCCACAGCTCTAACCAATTAAAAGTTATGGGCAATGTTAAAGTTTTTGCGGACAAACAGACAGACGGACGGACAGAGCAAAAACTATATATCCCCGAATCTTCGATATGGGGGCATAAAAAGAATATTCGCAGTGTAAAACAATAACTGATATATATTTTAAAACTTAAAAATGTTATATAAATCACAAGCAGCATTAATTAGAGTCAAGTACATGTGCATACCCAATAACGTCAGGATTGCAACATTTGATGTTTTGCTCCCAATTAAGCATGAAAAATCTATCATCATTATATAATTTTCTTGTTTTTTATTTTGGAAAATAAAGACACAAAGAACATTTTTACCAAATAGATTTATCAATTACAGGGTCTGTCTGTGCCTCAGATCTATATTTCTATGGTCAGGAGTGCAACACATTTTGTTAAAGATTCAAGTTGTGTGAAGAAAACACTTTATTCATGCTTAGAAGTATTCACTAATTAATAATGATCGTTTTGTATAATTTAATACTAAATTATTGACAGTTTTATTATTATAATCCGTCCTTTTTCAATTTTATCAATTCAGATGTGTTTTTATCTTTTTTCTGATTTTTTAAATGAACGTTAAAAATAAACACACTAAAAAATTGTCATAAAATTCAAGTAAATCCTTCTCAACTTCACTGAAACAACAGAACAAGTTCTTTTGTAATTTTCGCTTCACAATTATACTTTAAAGGCCCCAATGCTTTTGGTCAGGAGTGCAACAAATATGTTAGAATTATAAATCATCAAATAAGAATAAAGATAAAGAAAAAATGATGAGTAGAATTTTTCTGGTGGGTTACTGTGTTTGTCCTCTAAAGGAAAATATGCTATAAAATATGTTTTATCTTCTAAATATACATTTAAGCTAGTTTTTTGGCATAAATAGGGAATAATTCCAGATAAAATGTAAATTTTAAATACATTCATCTGTTTGAATTATGAAGTATTGGACCCCAAATATTGCACAATTTCATTACCACTTGATGTTGCCAACACCTTATGAATTTTTGTGTTCTATGATTTTAATTTTAAAGTTTACTGCAGTCAAGAGTGCAACGAAACTGCTTTATAATTAACAATGCTTTTTAACTATCTTTACTTAAACAAGTTGAAAAAAAATGTTTGATACTATTTGATGTTCAAAACACTATGTCTATCAACAAATTACAGAAATTTTACAGTCAATTCAGGGAATAGTTTTCATCTTTTCACATATATTTTTAAATACAATTTATATATATTACACTTTGCAAATATAACATGTTTTAAGGTCTTCAAAATATGAAAAACCTGCCGTAAACGATGAAAAATATACAAACGACAAATTGATTTACAAAGTAAGAATGGGTTATTGTGTGTTATAATTTTTAAAACAATGTTAAATAAAATACATATCAGATGTCAGGAGTGCAACACAATAAAGTGAAATAGGGTCACTTCAAAATCAAGTATTTTTTGTAAGAGAACTCATATATAAATATTCTTTTTTGGCTTAGGTTTAAAGAATTGACTTGAACGGACAAAAAGGGAATTTGGGGGAATTTTATTGCTTCATATTTTTTCATATTGAAACTTTTCAAACCAGAATTGAAAAAATTATGTAAAATTACAATCAAAAAGCCAATTTTTTGTCACTTATACAAGAGAAGATACTCAATCAAGGTCTAGATTTAATCATTTTACCATTTTGAAGCATAAAAAACTATAACTTCTTGTGATTATGTATTTTAGAAAGTCTTTAAAGGTGTAATGCTATTTTCTTTTTTCAAAAGAAATTTTACTAATAAAAATTCTCAAACTTTTTAATCCAATTGTCTATTCTATTGCCACTTCGGGATTTTAAACTAGAATGCATGTGCAATATGATGATATAAGTGAAAAATATGTTGTAAGTAGTTGAATTTTTCCAAAAAAATTCAGTTTGGTGGTCTTCTTTTTTTAATTCACCCTTTAGGCACAACAATATGTATCTCTCTCTTTATTTGAATGACCAGTTGTGACATTTTGCAAATGATTTATAATGCATAAGAGGGAGGCAATCTTGAGAAATATTGTGAGCCACAATATTTAGAAGTGCATCATGTTCCGTGTACAATGATATAAAAAAAACTGTTTTTGTACTAATCTATTAAAATTTAACATCTTTGGAGGTCACAGACTAATAAAAGCGACCAAAAGTTAACACTCTTACGCTCTTCATGTCTTAAGGACCCTCTATAAACTAGAGGAAAATACTTTTTGGACATTGAAAAAATTATAGTGTGTAAAGGTGTAAATATTGAGCTTATCTATCACATTTTCAACATAGGGTGCCTTGAATTTACCCCCAGGAAAAATGTTCAAAGACAATGAAGTAATGATGAACAGAAATCACTGTTGTTAAATTTACTTACGTGGGCAAAATACCTCCAAATGAAGTGTTCTATCTATTCCTCTTGGCCTATTAAAGTGTTATGAATGCTTGATTTGATCACAAATTAAGTAAGAAAATGTATATTTCAATTTATTTTATTCATGATCAAAGGGCAGATCACTCTATCTGCATAAAAATACCACAAAATCAGAACTCTTTAGTGTACAGTGTATAGAGGGCTCTTAAGTCTGCATGAACCTTAAAAACGCTGATTTATGCATATACAATCAGCTTTCCTACATACTACCTATACAAGCGTCTCGTGCTTTTTAAGACAGGGCTCTTATATGTAGTGTGTATTTTTAACAAATATTTAAATGTATGTAAGATGCATCAATAAAATAGCTAAAAGAACTTGTTTAAGTTAAATCATATGGTGATCTCGAATTATTCCTATACAGTGCAAAGGGCGTCAGTAATGTGATAATTAAAAATGAATTTCTGTGATACAAGAAGACAAATTAAATTAGATTTATAAAATTTAATACCAACTGAAAAGATAATCATATTTTTAGCACTTTGTACATTTTTCTCGTTGTCGTCTTTTTCTGTTCTTTTCCCTTTCACAAATGAAAATAACGAGGATAGACATATTGGATTCAAAATAATCAGAGTACTCGGAAGTCTCTGGTTTTATTTTATTATTTATTTTCATGCCCCAGTAATCGCTACAGAACTCGACGGGAAAATAAAGTTGGTAGATCATAAAGCTACCAATTGTGCGCTACTCTGGGGCTTGTTTTCTTAACATGGCCTATCTCTAAGTATTTTATGCTAAAAAGTTCTTAAGCCATTTCACTACTGAAGTTGTCACTTTATTTTCTAAAGAAAGTCTTTAAATTGCCTTCATCAGCCACGGAAGAGTGAGTGCATTATTTTTTTTTTCCGATCAACGATCGCCATATGTACCTTTAAATAAAATCTTTAAACAAAATTCTTCACTTTCCCAGGTTTGTGAAGACGTTTAAAACAATTTATGAGACAAGTAAAGCAGGAAAATGTCTTAAGAAGTTTTTGGTATCAAGAAATTGATGACAGGTCTCTATTGTAGAAATAGACGATTAAGGAAACCGTGATATTGCATGATTGCTTGCAAAGTTAAATCCACGCACATGTAATGCTGCTTTTGTAAGAGTACCAATGGTGCATTTTATAAATTTATTTATTTCAACGTATTTTGATATGCACATTTTAATATCATGACAATTTTCCCCTACATATTTATACACATGTAAACCAATTTTCGGAAAATTTGTGCAAGTTAACAATTTACAAATTGTTGGCCTCCATCATTCACATTTTGGAGCTTGATATTTTCTGTTTCTGTCGATCTGACAGTCTTGGTCGTCATCCTGTCTTTCTGTTCACCTCTCACGTTTATACACTGCTCGGACTGTTCGGCGCGGATATGAGGTTTTCCTGTGGGGAGAGATCTGTTCCATAATTTGACTCCGAGGCGTCCTGTATAAAACCATGGCGGCAGTGGTTCCAGATGTTTATCGGATGAACACAGGAGATCAGTAACAATACCAATAGCACCAAATTTATCTAAAATCGTCATTTTCATATATTAGTTGGCTGGTGACGGAACAATAAAAAAAATGACTTTCAAATAATAATAATATGATTTCCACTGAATACCGAGGGACAAAAGAAAGGAAACATATATTACTAAAACAAATTCAAAAATTGATAATCTTTCGGACAAAATTAAAACATCTTCATAAAATATGATTTTCGCAGCGAATCACATTCGTACTGTATAATATATTCAATGGAATTTCTTGGTTTTTGTCCTTGAGATAACGCTACCACCTAGAAAACATATTGTCGAAACAAAAGATGACGTAAACAGGAAGCCGTCATCAGCTGTTGCAGTAGAAAGTCCGGATCAGGAAGCCGTCATCAGCTGATGCAACAGAAAGTCCAGAACAGGAAGCCATCATCAGCTGATGAAGCAGAAAGTCCGGATCAGGAAGCCGTCATCAGCTGATGCAGCAGAAAGTCCGGATCAGGTAGCCGTCATCAGCTGATGCAGCAGATAGTCCGGATCAGGACTTATAAGGGAAGGATTAAGGTCTCTGTATGAAATATGAAGATAACGAACAGTATTCAATCTCAAAAGTCCAATGAAACGATACGAATTTGAAGCGCTCAAAATTTAGAGGTGGGATCAGGTGCCATGGAGGAGTGAGCATCCCCTGCCGACCGGTCACACACGCCTTGTGCTCCTTGTCATGATCGGGAAACAAAAACCGGAAATATCCGTAGACAGTTCAATGTATAAATAATGGCCTTACACTGTATACATTGTCAAACAACAGCAATTCATTATGTGAGTTATCTCACGCATGTCTGTATTATTTCAATGGAAGCTTTCTTGTTCGTAGATTTGAATGAGGTAGTGCATAGCCTTGATTTTGATGAATTTCAACATTCCTTGAGCATTGTATTTCGAATGAAAATAATTTCTCTTTGAAAAATTACTTGATTAATTCACACACAAAAAACCTTGGATCGATATTTAATAATGGTCGCCTCATAATTGATTGCTATAAGCATTACACTGTGTAATGAAACTTTGATTGGTTGAAAATAGTAATTTACCCGTAAATCTTTAAGCAATGAAACTGAAAACATCCTTATTTTGCCCAGAGTATGTAATCAAGATTCAGATAAGGATTTTTGTATCTTTGTATTTTAAAATGAAATTGCAGGAAAATACATTACAACTGAACCAAAAAAAAAAATGAATTTCAGCTGCAATAATGCTGTTTGAATATACTTACGTAAAAGAAGTTACTTTCAAGGTGAACATGTATCAACCTCTGGAATGCAAAACCTGATAAACTAGTGAGACTGGCTACACAAAAGTGACATCCGATGTATTTTCCCAAATGTTCAATTGGAAAATGGCTGAAAACATAAAGGCGATGCAATACAATAGAGATCAAAAGGATTTTTAAAAATAATTGCAAAAACATCCAAGAATTAATACTGAAAACTGTTATTCGAGAACTATAAAGTAACACTCTTTGCATATAAATTCATTTTGTTACATTTAGTACATACATGTAATCATGTAGCACATGAAATTATGTTTTGATATTCTGGATTGTAGAAAAGGGGTCCGTGGGCCTTAAAGGTCACTTGAGTAACTGCAGCATATGTTGTCCTATACATGTATGATTTTAAACAAAAACATACTCCCCAGCCCCAACGTTGTCTCCAAGACTTTCGATAGTGAAGAATAAAAGTTTTTGAAGATGTATGCATTTTTACTATATCCTACATTTAGCTCCATTCTGTTGGGCTTGAAACCGATAGCTAAAGCCAAGAAATTCAAAATTTCAGTCGAGGGACCTTTGCTTGTCTTAAAAACTATGTACTCCGTTTGTTTCCTAAAGATGCTTGCTAGTAAAGGAGAAGATTGACAAAAGATGAAGTGCATTTTTATATATACTGCACACAGTTCCAGTTACTTTATCCTTTATAACACTATTTTTTCTAGTTGATAGGAATATATATATGTGTTTTATTAAACTATAACAGTTAATTTTCAAAGAATCTCAAAATTGAAAAATTTAAAGAAATAATTATTAGTGATAGGTAAAACATGCGAATTTCAAGAAAAAGCAGACTATAATTCATATCAAAACACAATTTACACATTTTCTTCTATTACTAATTACGTATTATATGCAAAACAGGAAGGAGCCATTACATGTATTTAGTTTATACTCAGTAGTATATTTTTATGTTATCAGATGTTATAATAGAAGCATAAAACCTAGATGTGTTTGAATGCATATTAAGAAGAAATTGAACATAAATATTACAAGGTATTAAAACTAGTGAATAATCAGGTGCATATTTCTGGTCTTCTTGGGTGTGTAACTGTCTGGTTGGTGCTATAGCTATAATTATAATGCAAAGCATCACCATATATTCAACAGGGTTTTTTTAAAAATATTTGTTAGGATCCTAGAAGAATAATACAAATGTCAGTGAAATGTGGATACATGCACTTGTAGTGTCGGGGGGGGGGGGGGGGAGCACATGACGCACATCTAAGTAAAAGGGAAATTATTCCTATCATCGAAACTAACAATTTCAACATTAGATTACTATTATTCCCTAGATTTGTCATATTTGATCATTCCAGAGAATTGTTTTTAATAGTAATTGTGAACAACGGTAATTTTACCTCAGATGAGAAATCAACAGTTTCTCTATAAAGGTGATGTTACGGAAATATCTGTTGATATAACATATCAAAGTCTACAGTTCTTTGTCCTGCATTTTTTAAACATAATAAATAAAACAATAGTGATTAGTCACTTGGAACTGTATCAAGCTATAAAGAAAAAGCTCAGTGAGAGTAACGTTTAGCAAAAATAAATTTCTAGATCTGTTACAGGAAACGATAAAATAGCTCTGGATTTGAAAAAAAAAATATTACTACATATACTTTGTGCATGAAAATACAAAACTTGATTGAAAATTTTAAAATAAATTCGAATATTTAACACCACTATCTATGATGTAAAGAGAGATGCAAGACCATTTCACTTGCACATGGTATTTATAAAATGTCTTCCAACTTATTCGATATTCAAAAGCATGCTCTGAGTACGAAAATTGTTAGATTGAGGCAGGTTACTGACAGATAAGTTAATGTTACAGAGATAATAACAACCTCGTTTAAACTCAGCATTCCGTGAAGTCTATGATCGTTATAATGACCTTGTAAGCAAATATAACCCATCATTGGTTCGTATTTTGGCTGACGCGTTTCATACCAATTGTTAGGCCTTTATTTTTGTACTTGACAAGGGAATATTCCGTCAACCTGATAAATACATAGGGCTCACGTCGGGTGTGACCGGTCGACAGTATCTGATCTTACCATCGGAATTTTCCGGGGGTCCATGTTTTATGCCCTGTTCACAGATTTGTATTGTTTGTAGGTTGTTGTTTTTTTTCAGATCGATCTCACTGTTCGTTATCTTCGCCTTTTTAATATTTTTTAGTATGTATCATTTTTCCTGCGGAATAATGTTTAGGGCAGATGCTACAAACAAATATTTTGTCAAAATTTATGAAAATAACGACTTAATTTATGTTTATTTAAGTAAAATGAATAAGATTTCATTTCTATTTCAGAC